>NC_139513.1:114299907-114704907 GCF_947247035.1 Vipera ursinii | reverse complement strand
TATTATTGATTTAGATGTCCTTTTATCCTTAACCTTTTTCACCATTTCACTATGTACAAATCTTAACAAGTGATAATTTCATAGAGTACAGTTTTCAAGGTATCATATAATATTTCATATTTTCCTTGTTCCTGAATAAAGAATTTTTAAAGCTACAGCTCAACCATAGCTCATAATGGTTGTTTAATTAGGGTTATTGTTATTTTTTATTACTTACTATTATCAGGAATTTATTTTACAGTTGGTATCATCCCTTAGCTTTTTGTAGTTTGCCTCTGTAGATCAGAAAAGGGGTCACTAAAATTGTCATGTAACTGTTTAAATTATCTTATTATTTTTTCCTCCATTAGGTACAATATAACACCTCTAGAGTGCACTTGATTTTTTTAAAGTTATTTTGAATTATTTGTTTCTCATATCCTGTTACTAAATGTGATCTCCTATATAAGAGTCTACATTCATCAGAGAACAAAAAAGTATGATTAATTAGTGTACTTTGACTGTGAGTATGTGCCAGCATAGTTCAGTTCTTTTACTTTACTTCTGACTTCTACTCATAGTAAAAAGCTATGGAGATTTCTTCTTATCGGTCATTATAAAGGGATCACAACATAGATATTTCAATAAGTTGTTGGATATAGGCTGCAAAGTGTTATCTGCATCTTCCTCTACTTTATAGTAGTCACTAGAAAACTAGAATTTAATAATTTGTGAAATATTTTTTCCTGGAGTTTTTTTGTATTATTTTAAACTTAAAGGATTAGAATTATGGATTGCTGTAGAATAACACACATTATTATTTTTTATCCATGTAAAGATAGGTAGATACTTTATTGCCTTAAAAGGAATTATGTGGGTAGGTGGAAGAAATTCTTATTTCAGAATAGAAAGAGATTTTTTGAAAGGCACACCAATTTGCTTGAAATCATACTTCATTTAGTTTAATCTGTTGCTCTCCCACTCTTTATTTTATATTTAATGAAGATGGGCTCCCCCTCTATATTCCATTGAGAAATGTGATGGGTTATTTGCATTATACAGGGTGTAAAATTACTAGATAACTAGTTTTGAACAGTGATTAAGGACACCAGGGTACATTCAAGGAGACTACAAGTCCCACTTTAGGAATGAAGCCAGCTGGGTAACCATGGGCCATTTACTCCCCGTCAGCCTTAGGGAGAAAGTAAAAGAAAATCACTTCCCAAAAGCTTGCCAAGAAAACTTCAGGGACTACAGCGCTCCAGTCACTGGAAATGAAGATCGATTCCCCCAAACATATAACAAACAAAGAATCCTTGGCTTTATGTTTTTGTGTATTTAGTCACATTTGCCATTGCAAAGATTTTATGTTCAGATTTTCAAATTCTACCCATGTAATGTTTTTTTCCCCTGTTCTCTTAAAATGCTTTTTGGGGATTTTGCCTGCCTGCCCCCCCCCCCAATGTAAGCACTTGTCTTATATATTATTAAAAGCAAGTGATAGAAAGATATCAAACATGAAACTATCAAGCAGTAATGTTAGAATAAATGAACAGAACCTACCAAAAATTGCTTTTGTCATAGCAATTAAAATTAAAAATACTGGAGAAAAAAATCTCATGTTTTATGGGTGAAAAGGATATTGATAATAGTAACAGCCACGGAATTTTCACAATGTTTACATTTAATTAAGAATCAAATATACCGTAACTAATGTCAAATAATACTATATTGATTTTAAATGCTTTTAAACCCTGCAGACCTATTTCATTTTATTTGGATGAAAAAACTTTGGAAGGACTTAAGCAGATTCATGTAGAGGTTAGTATATATTATATCTACTGAAAAGTTATTTTTGCAGTTGTATCTTTTAAATAGAAAAAAGAACCCTTCTGTTTATTTAAATAATAAAAGCAATGTCTAAAGCATTGGAAGCCAGGACCTAATTGGAAGCTAGGCTACATTTATTATATTATCATTGAAATCATAATTTATCTGTTGTTGTTTTTTTTTGCCATGGCCTAGACTAGAGAAAGAGAAAAGATTCTTAGGTGGAAAGAAAGAGTTATTATTAAATTCATATAGGAATACATTTTTTTTACCCTCTTCTCCAAATCAACACATGAACCACAGTTTTAAGAACACTGGAAAAAAAATGAAAAATCTTAATGTAAAATCCATTCTTTTACAGCTTCGTCATCGTCAGTGGTATAGGTAAGATAATTAGCGTCAAATAGATTGTTGCATTTTTGAGAATGAACTCACGAGGAATAAATAAACATGCTTCTGAAATGTGTAATCCCTTTTGTGTAAGAATGCATAGTTGTATTTAAAAAATTTTTTAAAAAATGATCCCTACTCTACATGAACACAATAGAGAAGATTTCTTTGTCTGGAATCGAGCAGGTTCATCTTAGAAGCCCATCAGTGTTGCATACCTATCCTGTGAAGTGTGTTTAAAAGTGTTACAAGGATATGCACAGACTTTATTCTATGAGCTGTTTAAAAAGTAGACAGCTATCCAGTCAAGACATTTTGTCACCCTAGACAAGAAAAAAAAACATGTAATCAACACTATCAGCACACACTGAAACACATAACATTGATTCAAGAAATTACCAAGATGTTTTAGATAGTTGGGAAATTAAACTTATGATCTCAGTCTGCAACATGTTGGCACAGTTTGGTTCCAGCACTTGCTTCAGCAGGAGAACATTCTTCCTTTTAACTAGTGTTACACAGCACAGAATATAGATTATATGAATGTACATTGTACACACTGAATTCTGCTTGCTGCCCAAATGCATAAGACCAAACAGCTCTTTTTTTCTCTCTTCTCCATCTGATCTACTAGCTTGCTGCTTCTTATATTTTATTTGCTAGCTTGTTACTACTACTAAGAAATCATCCTGTATGGAAGTGTGCTTTTTTGGGCAGCAACACATTACTTGGTTGCAAAATATAGAACATGTCTCCTTTAAAAGTAGTTGCCTTCAAATACATGTCGCATGTATCCAGGAAAAAGAGAAAAGAAATGTCTGGTAGAATTACAAAAGTAGCAGGTTAGAGTCTCTTAAAATTTTTCAACATTATTGGGCTGGCCTTGGATGAGACTTACTAGCTTGCTCAGTTTGGGATTCTGAACTGTCTGGTTCCAAAGACTGCCACATTTGCTGCTATTATTCTCCAACAGGAAAAGAAAGAAATATGTATGTATGTATGTATGTATGTATGTATGTATGTATGTATATATGCTGCTCAAAAAAATAAAGGGAACACAAGGTAAGACATCCTACTATTAAATACAGTACATTGTGTTGTTTAAGTGTTCCCTTTATTTTTTTGAGCAGTATATATATACACACATACACACACATATATATATATACATACACACACACACACACACACGTGTGTGTGTGTGTGTGTGTGTGTGTGTGTGTGTTTAAAAATGTCCTTGTAGGTTTGCCATCCTGTATAATATTACATGCTTGGAGAAGTGTAAATGTTTCTCCTTTTTCTGAGAGCAATAACTATTTTAAATATGAATTATATGTAACACAGACGTATTAGTTGTTCCATATTTATACAGATCATTTAAATTTGTATTATAGTTTTGACAAATTACATTTATTGGTTCATAAGGTGACTGATATTGAATCCTTTAATAATAATAATGTGCTCTTCAAAATAATGTGACTCCAGAATTAACTTTTCCAAGATATAAATGTACATTTATACATTTGAGTAATATATAAAAGATTAGTCTTTTCATCATTTTATAACAAGTAGCTCCTTTGCATTTAATAGAACAGCACTACTAAACAAGTTAAACCAGTTTTATGGAATATAATAAAGGTACACTGCCATGAAGATTCCCATCTGAGAAACATTTTCTTGGAATTTTAACAAAATAATGCTATAACCATTTGTCAGAAGATATCAGCAATCAAATTTTTTTGACCGCACTTACTGATTTCTGGAATGAGAATTTCTATTTCAGAAATAAGGAATGCTTTCCCAGAGGAGCAAATAATTACGTTAGCCTCTGCTTGATTTCTGTTTGCTGTGTTAATAAGTGACTCTGGCAAAAGCTGTATATCATAAAGAAAAAGCATTATACTGGGAAAATCTGGAGTACAAGACCATTACATGATTAGTGAGATAAACTGAAGTAATCTTTAATAAAATCCAGTAATAGTGAACTTGGCTGACTAGTTGAGTTAATGTAAATGTATGTATTGGGTTTAGTAAAGTTCTGCTGCCAATGCAGAATGGTGTATTTCAGGCTATATTCAGTTTTCACAAAGTAAAATAGTCAGGCCTGTGTTCTAAATTGGGAACCCCACAAAGTTGCAATCCCATATAGTTTTAATATGCTGCGAAATACTGTACCTGTGATAGGAAAAGAAGTGAAGAAGACTATCAAAACAACTACTTTGCAGTACAGTACTACTTTTCCTTTTAAAATCAGATGTGCAATATATAGACACAGCACGTAGATGACTATTGAATCTGACATGCTGCACCTATGCATAGTTTCCTATTTACTTACAATATATATCTCACTTTGTTGAAGAACAAAGTTGGATATTTGTTTTTTCCCCATGAGAGAACAGAGTCATTTTGCAAATTGTATTTTAGATCTGCTAGTAGCCGCCAAACATCTTAATAATAATAAACCTTTATTGTCAAAGTACAACATGTGTACATTGAGATTAGCTGAGCCTCTCCCCGTGCTCCTTCCCCCCAACACACAGTGACAACAAACCCTCCATCCTACCACACCATGTGAACCAACTACACCACACACCGGCCTCCCAAGTCAATTCTGCATAAGTTCACAGAGATTATATCCCATTCAAAAGCCTAACAGCCCATGGATAAAAGCTGTTTTTCAGCCTGTTGGTACAGCTGGCTATACTCCTATATCTTCCTACCCGATGGTAGGAGAGTAAAGAGATACCGTCCAGGGTGTGAGTCATCCCTGAGAATCTTCCTCACTCTTCCAAGGCAACGAGCCCTGGCGATGTCATCCAGTGGTGTCAGGGGACAGCCCACAATGTCTTGTGCTGTGCTCACTACCCTCTGTAATGCCTTCCTATCTGTGGCTGTCAGACCAGCATACCAAACCACAATACCATACGAGAGGACACTCTCTATAGTAGACCGGTAAAAGAGGGTCATTAGCCATTGTTCTACCCTGTTCTTCCGCAAGACCCTGAGAAAGTGAAGCCTCTGTTGGGCCTTTCTAGCCACCTGGGTTGTGTTAACTTTCCAGGTCAGATCTTCACAGAGGTAGACTCCCAGGAATTTAAAGGAGGAAACTCTCCACACAGTCCTCCCTGATGTAAAGTGGGGCAGGTTCCTCCTTTAAACTTGGTCACACCATTTTCACAGTCCAGAATAGGCTACCAAATTGAATGAAGGTAGTTAGTGTACTCCCAGATATAATGTCATGAGTCATAAAGATTTTAAAGAGTAGCTTTCTCTTTCTTTTTTCCATGAGTGCAATACTAGTCTCTTTACTTTTCATCTATTACAAATATTACAATCTCCACTTAAATCTTTCTATGTTCTGTTTTCCATTAATATTTGCTGTTTTGTTGAATTTAAAATGCAAGAGAAGCCCTCTGAATGAGATTAAAGATCTATCTATGCTAGTATTGTGTTTCTTATATTGGCCAACCGGGTATTTATGCAAATCCTGCACGCGTATATGTAAAGCCAGCTAGCAACAGCCTTTTTCCATTGTTGTTTTCTTGTAACTGGTATTGAGAACCATGCTATTGCTGATTCTGGAGATACCGTTTATTCACCATGACTAATAGTTATTGATACCTCATTCTCTATAAATTTGTTTAATCTCTTTTAAAGCAGTTTAAAAGTCTACATCTTGAGGCAGTGAATTCCAGAATTTCAAAATGCATAAATGCTATTTCAGCAAGTGTACTTTGCTTGATTTAGATTGGTTACTAGTGAAATCCCTGATAGCAATTCCATCCCATAACTTTGAATTTAAGAATAGGGGGGAAAATACAATTATAATGATGCTAGCTTTTTGTTAGTCCTATACATGCTTTAAGTAGCTTTACACTAGCTTTATATATACTACCACTAGTATGGGAAAGGACCTTAAGCAGTGATATTTCAGAACCAGTGATAAAAAAATGTAAGATATACAAAAAGAAAAACTCAGGTTAGAATCGGTCATTCTTGAAGTTCTTACTAGCTGTTATTGAACCACTACGTTTATACAGCTTACATTATACATTTCCTTATGGATGGAATGCATGGAAGGAAAGAAGGAAGGAGGGGAGGAGACAAATGGATTAGTAAATGATAATTTTTTTTCAAGAAAAACTTTTAGGTGTCCAGGAAGCGCAGTTACATTTGTAGTGTGAAAGCCTGTGGAACGTCTCCCACTTCCTGTTCCAGAAGCCCTTCTGCTTGGTAATTCCTGCTGCCACCAACTAACTCCCAAAGGGCACCTTACTCTGTTGTACCTTTCCTCCTAATCATAGGGTTGGGAGTGTAGGTCTGTCATACCTTATGGTTATCTTATTGTCAATTCAGAGAGTCAAAATATTTTTTTTTAAAAGAAGAAAATAATTACTGTATCCTCCTAGCTGTGTGGCATAAAGACACCTGACTAGAGGTTTTGAGCCTGCAGGATACTGTTACGGTAGCATATCTCCATAGTTCAAGTAATCTAATAGAGTTTGATTCTTGGTCTGGTGAACCTCAAGGGGGTGGAAGCTGGTCTGCTAAAAAATAATGAGGTTTCTGGCAGAAAACGCTGCACTGGAAAGATTATCCAATTATTATCACTGGAAGCTTTTACAGAAATATGTATAGCTTCATAAATAAGCTTGACACGGGAGTGAAAACTGCACATAATTCTTATATTTATGAAGAAAAAATAGGCACATTTAAATGTTGGCATAACACAGAATTCTAAAGCACGTAGCACACATTCCTGGCTAGAACCTTTTTATCAATTACTACAGAAATAAAAATCTTGAAATGATGTACTTTTGGCTTCAAATACTTGATCTCCTACAATTTCTTCTCCAGTAATTTGTTGAGGCTGTTAAGAGAGATAGTAATACCCACTTTCTGCCAGCATTGATCCAGCGATTTTTTGTTGTTTTTTTTTAACTTTATTTTTTATTATTATTATATTTATATGCTGCCCATCTCACTCTATAAAGTGATTCTGGGCAGTTTTAAAATTTTCTATCTTCACCTAAACACATTAATGTGATGTTTTAGTTTATCATGTTTTATTTCTCTAATCCTTTGACAAGCACACACACACACAGACACACACACACACACAGACACACACGAACAAATGTACATTAGTAAAAGGAAAAGGAGTATGCAAATGCAATAAGGCCCTTTTGGCATATGGCATGGTTTGTAGTTGTTGAAATACAGTACTGTACTTAAAAATTTGGGTAGTTCACATATGAACAAGAGATATGAACAAAAAAATTGAAAATTGAATTTGTTAAGGAAGTAAAAGATACTTTCAAAAATAATACAAGAGCGGTCTCATGGGATCAACTTAATACCGCAGTTTTCATCTAATGCTTTCCATAGAATAGTCCAAAAGAGTTGCCAGAAAGCTGACTTTAAAAGGACTTTTTATAAACATGTAATGAGATGAGGGTAGAATTGGATTTGACTGTTGGTTAATTCTAAAGCTGCATTTGCACATTACATAACTTTTTGTGAATACAAATTCTAACTTAATAAATTATGGTTTGCAGAACTATTCCCATTCCATGCAGCATGGTTAGCTTCTCCTCTCTGCAATTCTCATATAAACTTAGTTTGGCATACATCTGAATTAAGATTTGGATTTGAAAACTAACTCCTAAATCTGACATATTTGCAAACTTTTAACCACAGATTGGAGTTAATAGGAAGCAACAAGTAAAGATTCAAATTCTGACTTGTTTTACTAATGCAAAGAAAGGAATAAAGTTACTGGAAAAAGAGTTTGAAGTACTTGCCATGTATGCATATTCTTGATATTAAGCTTTAATGTATTGAATCTTGGCAAAAGAGGCAGTTTTAGATTCATATATCAATTTTCTTTTCCTTTTTCTGTCATGTCAGTGCAAAATATTGACAGTGATGTTGTTTCTTAAATTGGTATTTTCCCCCCCTTTCTTTTCCAGAGGTTTAGGTGGAGAACTAATGAGGCCAGCTGGTATGTTACTTGACATAGAGTGTTCTATTTACAGATATAATTTGGGGGGAAAAATTATGTTTTATGATTATATAATATAAACTTGGCTAGTCCTGATTCACTGAATATTTTTGCCAACTTTTCTTTAATTTCAATAGCTTTGCCTTAAAGTATACTTCAGCCATTCTCCCTAATGTAAAATTCTTGTACCAAAATATATTTTTATTGACTCGTGATTCAGAAATGTAGAATAAAACAATCAAATCCCAGATTTGTAGTTTTTTAATACCATTTTAGTTATTATTAATTGGGGTTTTTTTCTGTAAAATATAGAATGGAGCTGAAGGAAGAGCTTAGTTGCTAGATTGCTGATAAATGGGATTTATTCTTGGGCAAACATTCTGCTCCTCTTTAGTAGATCAAGAGTCATCTTGTACCATCTTTAGCACATAGAATAGTATTTTAAAACACCACTGAAGTCCTTTTTACCATCCATAAAAATGAGATTTAGTCTTAATTGGATAACACTTGGATAATTCTTTTTTTTCAAATTCCTGTTTTTAATCCACAGCAGAAAATAATGTAGTTGCAATAACCAACTTTCTTGCCAGTTTGATGTCAAAATCAATTACTTCCCACTGAACAGTGTTTTAAGGGGCTAGTTTGTGTGTATATGTTAAAAAGGAACTCTATGCATGAAGGAACTCTTCCCTGGCTTCAAGTAAAGAAATACTTCAGTATTAACAAATATAAGTTTTTGTTTGGATTTCTACATGCCACCTATATATTAACATGTAATGAGTAATTCTTTGTATGAGTAGTAAATAGTGCTCTTCCCCAACTGATACCTTGCAGATGTGCTGGCCTACAATTCTGTAGTCAAATTAGCCATTGTGCTGCCTTTGGGGTGATTTACTCAGCTTATTTGTGGCATCAGATTAATTAATTATTTACTTCCTCAAAAGTCTACCCTTGTGATAGAATATTTTTATAATGTCCTTTGTGCTGCTAAGGATAACTGGAGAAATTTATATACCACTTAATCACTGGACTCTAAGACATTTTACACTTATAAAAACAGAAAAATGTAATTTACATAATAAAATCTGGGTTTTTTCTCACTAGTATTGATTATTGAGAACTCCCACTCCAAACATTCTATGGAAAAGAAATGCTAAATGAGAAAAGGAGAAGGTGTCTTGATCTCAAAAACCAAACAATTCTACAATGTAGATATGCTACTTTTTTATGGATTATCAAGATGGATGCCTGGAAGTCCATCTTGATAAATCTGTCCTAGTGCTCAGTAGGGGCCTTGGACTTCAAGTTTGATCCGATCCATCCTCAAATCACACTCTAACCAGATTTAATGTGTGCAGCCCATGTGACTTGGAACCATGGTGACTGCAACAAGCCCATGGTTCTATAAGATTGGTGAATTCCCAGACATCTCCATAATGTGAAATTTGAAGAAATCCATCACCAACCCAAGCTCAAATTTGATCACCTGCAAAACAACAGCTGGGGCCATCATCAAATTATCACAAAACAAATATGGGCACCATCAAATTCTCATGGAATATCATTGCACCCTCCTCTCCCACCTTAGTTTTGAAGATATTATCAGGCCAAGAAACCCCTGCCAGTCTGGTGATACATACCAGGTTCACTTTCTTCTCCAAAACGAAATCACAAAAAGACATTTTATTACAAATGGGCCTGGTGTTCAACGTTTATCTCACTAGAGGCCCCTTAGATAAAGTCCTCTAGTGATCCAGCACTCAGAACCTGGTGTTGAAGGTGGTGGATCAGAATTTCAATGAGGAATAAAATTCCCTCCTGCCCATCCTCCGAAGCAATAATTATTTCCTGTCATATCTCCCTCTGCTGACAGATTTGCCATACAGTGCTCTTTAGTATGTAATAATAGTATGAGTTCACGAACCATGATCCTGTGTAAAAAGGTTTATAAATACCTTTTAATTCAGTGAATGCAACTCTGATTGCTTTTTTCCTTCCTTGTTTTCTAGTCTGCACTTTGGTTGAAAAGTTGTCACTTTCAAAAATGCCTTTTAGAAAAGATCCCATAATTGGTAGGTAATTTTTGTCATGTTGTAGAGTTACGATGTCTGTCTGTTGATGATTGTAACTTTAGCAAATAGACAGTATTATTCATTTAGCAAGAATATAATCATGTAAATTCCTTTATTTTCTACTGTCACAAGATGTAACAGCGTGGTTCAATATACTTCTTATCTTTTTCCCCCCCATCATCTTGTTGCTGTCCATATATATTTGCTATATTCAGCTTCATTCATCACAGTAGTGTGAGAATGTCAATATGTGGAAGTCGAGGGCCATTAATGGCTGTTAGAGATGTTATACAATGAAGACAATGCCAGAAAATATGGAACAGCAGTTGCTTTTTTATATCCCATATGCCTGCTATTCTGGTTGGTTTTTATGTGGATATTTTATTTATGGAATATCTTTTAAAAATATAGTGGCAAAAAGAAATTGAAACAAATTTCAGTTGGAATTCGAACCTCTAAGGATTTGTAAAAAAAAAAATGTAGATGTGCTAAAATGCAATGCAACCAATATACTACCAAGTATGTTTCCTTTATTTTCAGGTGACTGGCAGTGGCTGATCAATGATACTTTACAAAGCCTTCATCTTGTTTCAAGCAATTCAAGACAGCAAATAAAAGTACAGTAATTTTATCTGTATTGATCTTAAAAGGTCTAAATATCATATTTTGCTTGTTGGTATTACAGTTTAAATTTCTAGGGTTTAGAAAACAGCAGAGAATAAATGGAACACATGCGCGCGCGCGCGCACACACACATGTCATGCTATCGTATTTCTGATGCTCAGCAGCTGGCCCACATTTACAATGTCCCACCGTCGTGTGACTGTGATTTATGTCATTTTTGCCAACAACTGCCCTGCTGTTTGGCAAAAATGCCTCATAGAGAACCATGAGTTTGTTTAATGATCATAGTATTCACTTAATGACGCTAGATTCATTTAACAATCACAGTGATTTGCTTAATGACCACTGCAAAAATAGGTTGTAAAATCAGCTCAGTCACATGGGTGGCCCACTTTACAACCATCACAATTTATGATTAATGGGGATATGAACTTGAGATAAATCAGGTAAATGGTTGATAATATAGCAAATACTTTATTATAGTCACTGATCCAAATATTGTACATTCGCACAACAAAAGTACTGATTAAATAACAAAAATGATGTTTTACTTAGGCCATAACTGGTACTGAAATGTAATTCAATTTACTATTATCTCTTCAGAGCTAATTGCAATATCTTCCCATCCTTTTATTAAATGGAGGTTTTAGTTCAGGATAATTTGTAATGTAGCATTGTTTGACCAACCTGACTTGCTTCTGGCTCCTAAAGTGGAACAATTGAACATAGTAGGAAATTATTCAACTGTATGAAATCTCGAATGAATGGGTTATCTGACATAGTCATAATAATTGCATGAATAGACATTTAACGTGTTACTAGATGATCTCTACAGCAGAATTCTTTCAGAGTGCATTTGAAAGAGAAGTAATTCTATATCTTTGTGGTTTTGCTTTTGTTTTAGGAATCAGCAGTGTCTGCATTAGCTGCTTTATGTAATGAATATTACTGCAATGAAGAGGGAGGAGCAAATCCAGCTGAGCAAGGTAATGATTCACCAGATTCATTTCTGTCTTTATTAAAAGATAACTTATGATATCTTGCTAACTAAAAAAAACGGAAAGAAGGCAACACAAGCTAAATTAGCCTGAACTAAATTTCATATAGAACAAATTTTGGATAGCTGATTGTCCATGTTGTCTCTAGCATATTATTTTCTTTAATTTTTAATTAACTTGTTTGTGTTTTCATTAAATTAGAACTTTTCCTTATTTCATAGGCTAATGCTTTGTGAATACTCTGCTGCTACACTACCTTTATTTGTCTACTTGTATGGTATCCCAATCATAGTGTAATTCTAGGTGTCTTACACAAGGGGGTTAAAACATCAAAGCAATGACTGCTAAAAACAAGCAGAAACAGAAACACCAAAAATATATGGTGCACACCGGGGATGAAAATAGTACAAACATATACCACATTAAAGCTATTATTGGGGGTAGACTTCCCGTTTCTCCATGGCTTGGTAAAAGAGCCAGCTTTTTAATGGCTCTCTGGAAGCCCAGGAGGATGAAAATCTAATATATTCCTCAAAGGAGATATATATATATATATATATATAAATTCTTGGAATTGCTTTCCTGACAGTGTTTCTTAAAAATGTTTTCCTCGTGTTCAGAGAATTCACTAGTAATGCTTTACAACATATCTTGCAGTGAAGATGTGCTGAATGGCTTGAGGTTATAAAATTATGTCACTGAAGGAAAATGGACCTGTGCCATTTTGTGGAGCTTACTCTCATGCTTTGCTGTAAAAACATTGTCATAATAAAACTTTTAAAGGTTTTTGCATGTTAGTAATACATTATATACTGAATATTACATAAACAATTTTTAATTGTTTGTTTAACAGCCACCATCCTTCAAGAATAACCAGTGGTTATTCTAATGCTGGAAAGCATTGTTTCTGGAGTTTTAATTACTCAGACAGTGAGTGTTATGTTTTCCAGATTTACTGGTGCAATACATTTCAGGCCTTCAAAGACATGAGGAAATGATTCGCTGTGGTTTTTCACTAGCCTTGGGTGCCCTTCCAAAATTCCTTCTAAAAGGCAAACTCCAGGAGGTAAGCTAACATGCAGGGTGGAATGTTTTATAACAGTTTTCAAGTATTTTAAAAACACATATTTTAATGATACGTGGTTGCTTTGTTAAACATAAAATAGATTGTTGTTTTTGTTAGCTGCGAAGTTGTGTCCGACCCATCGCGACCCTATGGACAACATTCCTCCAGGCCTTCCTGTCCTCTACCATCTTCTGGAGTCCATCTAAGCTCACGCCTACTGCTTCAGTGACTCCATCCAGCCACCTCATTCTCTGTCGTCCCCTAAAATAGATTATATTGCTTCAATGTTTGATTTCTATAACCAAATTTCTGCTACTTTTGATTTGGTCTCCATTGTCAATTAAGACCAACACTGAAATCTCAACATTACCTTATGTTTACATCTGGATATCTGGAAGTCACTTATTTATTGATTTATATGGCTGCCTAATTTGGGAAACTTACAGTTTGAAACAGTAAAGGCTCACAATAGCAAGAAATATAAAATAAAATATATTGTATCTTCTTAACATAAAGTACAATAGGATAAATGAATCCTGTTCCTGATATGAATCCCATATCTTATTCAAGGGTCCCATTCTATTCAGGCTCATTCTATGGGCGCTAGGGGAAAAACAGGTTTTTAGGGCCGTGTGGAAGAACAGAAGGGTCAAGACTGCGCAAGCTTGGAACTAATCATGTTCCATGGGCAGGAGATGCAACAGAAAACATAAGCCCTGAGTCCTACTGGAAGGCATCGTTTTGTGGAAGAGATCAAAAATGTGAATAATCTACTGGATCTCATAGGTTGAGCAGAGACACTTGGAGACAGATGGTCTTTCAAGTAAACAGTCTTGTGCCATGAAGGGCTTTAGAGAGGATAAACGATAAACAGAACTGTGAATTGTCCCAGAAGATTATAGGGAGCCAGGGCTATTTGTGAAGCAACTATGTGACATGAATAATTATGAAATCTCATCCATAGCTACTCATGCCACTGCATTCTGGCTTAGTTGCAGCTTCCAGGTGTTTTTCAAGGACAATCCCATGTGATGCATACTGCGGTAGTTGAGGTGTGTGTGTGTGTCTGTGTGTGTGTGTGTGTGTGTGTGTGTGTGTGTGTGTGTGTGTGAGAGAGAGAGAGAGAGAGAGAGAGTGTATCTAGGACATCAGAGACCATGAGTGGGGCCATCTGTTCCAGAAATGGGCTCAGTTGGCAGATAAGATGATTTATGCAAAGGCTTCCCTGCCATGGTTCCCAATTGCTCTTCCAGCAGGAGCTGAGAACCCAAGTTCAAGATTGGCATGGGTGCATGCATCTCATTCCTGGTCCTGCCAAAAGTCATCTGTAAATGTAATCAACACTATCTGAGTGCTGTATCTCAGTCTAATCCAGCTGGAAGGAGTCCAGATAATACGTTATCATCCAGACTCTTTGTAGTTGCATAACCACTCTTTATTAATAAAAGGTGGAAGTAATAAAAGGTTAACTTTTAAAAACTAGATTATATAGCCCAAACAAACTGTCAAAACATCATAAAATATTATTGTACGGTTAACTCAGAAGGATGGGATAGGCATCAGCAAGGTGGAACAAAACATAAACAAGACTCACTCCCAGGATCCTTTGAGAGAGGCAGCCAATGGGGCCTGATAACTAGGGTCACTTTGATTAAGGGGCAGGCTGGCTGAATACTGAACCCAGTAATCCTCCCTTGTTCTTTCCGTGAATGACTTGTGTGGTAGGGTATATGCGCAAATGTTGCTAATCCATCTTTTGCAATGTGCTGGAGCTTCACAGAAGCTAAACTTCATGGAGATACAGAACTGAAATGGCACAGGTTTAGGCTTGTCTTGTCCTGTCACCCTAGTAAATGAAAATCAACCTTGATATCTGACTGAATGTAAAGCACATCTCTTATAAACCACACGAAAAGTCTGCTTTGTAATGTGCAAAACTACTACATGTTTTCATTACCATCTACCACTTTTCCTCTCTGACCCACTTTATTGTAACTGCTTCATCTCCATTATTTTGCATAATACTTTTTGAAAAACATAGTCAAGTGCTGGTTTAGTGTTTGGATTTTCCTTTATTCTTCAAGGTTTTAGATGCTTTGAAAAAAGTCACTTCGATTTCTGGAGGTGTGAGTTTTGCTGAATCCAGAAGAGATGGCCTAAAAGCTGTTGCAAAGTATGTAATCTTTTCTGTTTCATGTACCTAGTAGTGAGCATAGTTATTTACATAAATATATGAATATATATCTTGCCATATTTTTCTTGTCAGACAAAGCTTAATAAAAGTGGTAAGAACATCAATCAATTTTATTGTGGCCAAAAGGCTTAAAAGCAAGTTACAAATATAAACTAAACTTGGCATTGGATAAAACAATTGATCCAATAAAACATTTAATAAATAACACATAATAGGCTTAAAACCTCAGTATTGATTTATTACTAAAAGCCTTGTTTTTATAGCCATAGTTAAAAATCTGGCTGTTAACACTGTAATCTTCGGATTTTCATCTGCAAATAATTTTTTTAGATACTCGGAAGTATCTCTTTTTCTTGGTTCAAATCAGGCATGTCAAACTCACGATGTCACATGACATTGTGCGACGTATTGCAGCTTTTCCCCCATTGTCGGCAATGGGGTGGGCACAGTTTCGCCATGATGCATCTGGCCCATGGGCCAGCAGTTTAACGTGCCTGGTTTAGATGTTAAAATAGGCCAAAAAATTTCCTGCAAAAGATTTATAACATTCACAATACAATAAAATATGTTCCACCATTTCAAGATCAGTACCATTAGAAGAGAGGCGGGAATTTTTGAAATTACCATAAAGCATATTTGATGGCAACACACTTAGTACGGCTTTTGAAAAGCTATTCTCCATTTATTTAAATAAAAGCTATTCAAATACTTAGAGAGCTGAAAAATATTAATTAATTCCCAGTGCTGCAGGTGAATGCAATACTTTGGCTTTGGCCTGTATGGAATTATCCCATATTTTTTTTTTGTTTAATACAATGGATTGCTGATGACACACCCCTGGATATTAGATAAGAAGAACATAATAACTCTAGAAATAATAGAAGTAACTGGAACATTTTGTCGCTCTGGACTTTAAATAAAATCCAGAAAGAGCTTGGAGTGAATTTGTGGAGTCAGTAGGGCAAGGCCAGTGCCTCTTCCGCCTTTCATCTTGTCCTAGTGTAGCATATCTTTTTCCTCTCCTTCCTTTTCCACCAGCTCCCCTTCCTTCCTGAGCCTTCCCTTTCCCCTCTCTTTAGGCACAGACATTGCCACTGCTGTTTTCTCAGATCCCACAGGTCCACCTGCTCTCCTCTCCCCCCCCCCAGTATTTCCACAGCCATTTATTCCGTTGCTGCTGTAGTCACAGTACATGATCTTCTCCATGGATTTTCTTTTCTTCTCTCCCACCCTCAGCTGCTATCAATGGACACGCCAGCTCCACTTACGCAGTGATTTGACTAAAGTGAGGAACAGGCCTCTAATTCTGCATACCTCTTAATAGAATAGAATAGAATAGAATAGAATAGAATAGAATAGAATAGAATAGAATAGAACAGTGATGGCGAATGTTTCAGAGACCAAGTGCCCAAAGTGCAATCCAAAACTTATGTATTGTCGGGTGCCAGGGGCGTGGCCCATTGGGTGGGTGTGGCCAATTAGGTGGGCGTGGCTGCGGTAGTAACGGCAGACTGGGTGGGACTAAAAAGTTCAATCAATAAATTCCAACTTTGCGAGATCTTTTTTTTTCCTACGAGAAGTTGAAATTGATTGATTGAACCTTTTTTTTGGTATATGGCAGCAGGGGCCTAAAGCAAAAAGGTTTTATAAAACCCAGCTGAAGACCTAGGACTTGAGCGACGGCACACGTGCCCACAGAGAGGGCTCTGTGTGCCACCTGTGGCACGCATGCCATAGGTTCGCCAACACGGGAATAGAATATGTTTATTGTCATTTTAACTCACAACGAAATTAAGTGCTGTCCATAGTGCACACTACACACAAGTAAAAACCACAAATAAGAACATACATTATATACACCTATCCTTCACATTCTATTCACCATTGCGCTAGCCCCTCCCACTAGCCCTTTCCACTGCCCCTTTCTTTTTGTTGTCTACAGCTACTGCCAGTATCATTGACTTTTTGGTTTTGCTGTCCCAGACTTCTTCCACCTAAGGCAGTCCCATTCCATTCTCTGTACAAACCCAAACATCCTAAACACTCCTATTTTACTTAGGCCACTCACCACCTGATACCATCTGTTCCATGAATGGAACAGTTTGTGCATGGAACATTTTGCATACCCTCTTGTTAATATTTTCGGGGGACTTTTGTTACAGTAAGTACAGTATATTTATAAGGTTATAATTTGGAGGAGAGACAATGGTGTTTTTAATGGAAAATGAATCCTTAAGTCTATTTTGAATTCTATAAAAATAGTAATTAGGCTTTAAGGAGCAATATGCAAACAGGTCTCTACTATTTTCTTATAAATAAATGGACTAAAAAAATTGTATTTGAATAATAACCTCCCTATCATAAATATAGTCCTTTTACTAGTCTAAATTGTAGAAAACCAAGAAAGATAAATTCGGTAATAAAAATATAATTTTCAGTGTAATTTCAGGTCATTTTCCAGATATTTCTTTTGCATTTACTTCTGAAAATATGAGCACTTAAATGTTCATGTTGGTAATTCATTTCAAGTCATTCTTACGCTTATCATCTAAGTTGCCAGGTAGCTGTCCTGCATAGTTTCTATCATAAATATGTAGGCTTTGACCGGTTTCCCCAATTTAACTATGTAATTACATAATGTTGAAGGCCTTACAGTATCTGAAGACAAGACTGAATGTAACTAAAGTATGTTCTTGAACTCTGAATCAGGTGGAAAATAATCTGTAGACAAGGGGTTCCACCACACCTTCCTCCCATGAAATCTTAAGGTACATACCTCCCCTAAAAATCCAAACACCAAAATGAACACAAATGAGCAATGAAAACAAATAATGAAACTTTGGGAAAGGTGAATTTATTGTGACAATGTACAGCTATGTACAACTTTTTATCATTTCGTAAGCCACCCAGTTGCTCAATAACAAGACGGGTGGCATATAAATTTAATAAATAAATTAAAAGACTCTTCACACCTCCCCTGGACTCTGTACTTCCCCAAGAGAGGTACACCTCATGATTTGGGAAGCGCTGGTATAAATTATGTAGAATGAATTCTGTAGTGTGTGGGGAAAACCCTGCAAAAAGCAGGCCCTGTAACATGATACATAGAGAATGACAGTGGAAATTGTGCATCTCAAACAAACAATAATCTTTGCCAGTGGCATTTTCTCCAGAACTCCCTGCTATGCTTCCAGCAACAACTTACTAGCAGAAGAAATTGCTTACTGCTTTGTTAAATATCCAGTGTAAATGGCAAGAGTACTTGTATGTGCTGTAACTTTCAACCCGTTAGAGATCGTAAGACCTAAGGGACTAATAAAATATACTTTTTTATGTAAAACAGCTAAACAACTTGTCACTCAGGAGCAAGCTGAACTGCTGATAGAATAACTCCCTCTAAATTTCCCACTGTATTCTGGTCTTTCTCTGTGTCATTAGTATGGGGGGGGGGGGAAAACTTGGCTAGGAAAATATGACAATCAGCTGAGTGGCATGTTCCCCTGGCCTTCCCCTCCCCTATCTGTAGTTAATTCTACATAACAAGGATGTAATACCAAAACTAATTGTGTGTGTGCGTGTATTAAAGTTTTATAATATCAAGTACAGCAGGGGTGTCAAACTCAACTTCACTGAGGGCCACATCAGCATTGTGGTTGCCCTCGGGGGGCCGGGTGGGTGTGGCCTACTTGGTAGGTGTGGCTAGGGTGGGTGTGGCCAGCTCAACATCACTTGCTTCAGGGGTGCCTGTGCAGGAGTGGGGCAGATCTGAGGGTCTCCAGCGGAGGAGGATGGGAGTGGCGCGAGCACCAGGACATGGTCCCTCCGTCCTACCCACCCTCTATTCCTTCCTCCCTCTGTTCCTTCCTTCTTCCCTCCCGCCCTCTATTCCTTCCTCCCTGTTCCTTCCTCCCTCCCTCCCTCCATTCCTTCCTTCCTCTCACCCTCCATTCTTTTCCATGTTCCTTCCTCTGATCCTTCCTTCCTCCCTCTTTCCAGGGTCCCCAGGCCGGACGGAACCACATTTTGGGCCCCATGTGGCCCATGGGCTTTGTATTTGACATGTCTGAAGTACAGGTAGTCCTTGCCTTAATAACCACAACTGGGTCCAGAATTTCAGTTGTTAAGTGCCGTGGTTGTTAAATGAGGTATCATGTGACTGGACCAGATTTTAGCATTTTTATCACATTAAGTTAATCACCATGGTTGTTAAGTGAATCACGTGTTCATTAAGTCAATCATATAGTTAAGTGAATCCAGCTTCTCCCATTGATTTTGCTGGTTGAAAGCCACTTGGAAGGTTGTGAATCACAATCACATGACTGTAGAATACTGCAACTATCTTGGTTGTAGTCATAAATGGGAGTTGGTTGCCAAGTGCCAAATAGCACGCATGTGACTGGAGGGATAGTGTGATTGTTGTAACTCTGAACCATCACTAAATGAATGGACATAAGTCAAGGACTACTTGTAAGACACATTACTTACATTTTGATTAATAGGTGGTATTGTGCTATTTGTTTATTGGGTTAAGCAGAAATTTGTTAATGCACAAGTGTTTTTTTTAAAAAAATATTACCGGTATATGATCCTAATAATTATCTTTCTTCTACCTTTAGGGTTTGTTTGACAGTAGGGGTGAATGGAGAAGGATCACCAAATGAATTTGTGTGTAAACGTAATGTTACAGAGATATACAACATATTGTTGGATGGTCTGACAGATTACACAACAGATAGCAGAGGCGATGTTGGAGCATGGTAAGTAAGATGTGTGGTCTCGATAAAGTCCCAGCTTCATGCTGTAATGGAAAGCAAAAATGATAAGACTCAGAGGAAATGTGAAAACGTGGCATCTTACTAAGGCTTTTACTTAGTTTTAAGGCTTTCTTCCATGAGAAACCTTCCAAACGTTTATTTTTAACTGTCACTTAGTTTAATTTAATTCCAAAATTTCCTTAGTTTTATTTCACCCTGCAAGAACAGATTAGCTGATATTCCATTATGGTAAGTAAACAGCAGAGGGTGTAGTTGTATCAACAGTTAGACTCCTATTCTTCTTACATTGCTACCTCCTCCTACCAGCTACATTTTGCACACATTATTTTAAAGAGCAACTGCTTTTCATTATCTCTATTATCTACAAACCACAAAGTTTTATTTTGACATAAATAAAAACATGAATGTCTAACCATTTGTACTCATAGCTTAACAAAGAGTGAATTTGTTTTACATGAACATTTGAATTTTCCTATTATTAAATTGCATTGCCTAATTTTGCCTAGTTGCACAAAACTAACCGAGGTCAGCCGGTCAGGACTTCGATGGGAGGCTCTAGGGCTCTTATAGGCTAGCTTGGGAAATCAAAATTATAACCTGAAAGAAGTCAGTGGCAAACCATTTCTCTGGTGCTGCCAAGGAAACTTATTTGGCCAACTATATGGATTTTCATGTGGCCATGAAATCACCAAAAGTTGAGCTCAACTTGAACAAGACAGTGTATTATTTTGATTGTTGGGTTATGGAGCGCCAAGATATTTAAATTAAGGAGTTTTAAAATTAAAGAAATAGGTTTCATTATACACTGCAACTTTTCATTATAGCACACAAAAAATGTGAACAGTTGTTTCTTTTAAATTGCTACATGTATCCTTAAACCAATCTATTAAAAAGTATTTTATAGCATATTTCATGCTTACATGGTAAAGGAACTTCTGCAAAAGAATTGAGAAAGAATTGAGCATATAATTTGTAGTTTCAGAATGTAACTAAATTCAAAGATAGCATAGCATAAACATACAGTGAGTGATAGGAGACATGATGGTACTTGGAAATCCATATTTAGATTTCACTTTTTGTTTATTTTTAAAGACATGTTTAGTTTTGGGGGCCCAAATCATATTAGGGCAGTTATAGCTTATTGCTGTGAATGTTTCCTTCTGCTACTATTTGATCGGAAAGAAAAAAAACTTACAGAAAGTTGTAGGTAGAGGAGTAGCATTAAGTAAGAATGTGGAGTTAGAGAGAAATATTTTCTCTGCTGTCCGTTTCTATAATATTGAACTTTTGGAGAAAGTATAATAGGAATTCCAACCATCTATTCACAAATTTGTAGCCATGTTTGTTCTAGAATTTATATATCCTCAATTTATCCTGAATTAAGTGTTGGTTCTAGAATAAACATAGATAAAAAATTTGTATCCATGCTTATTCTAGAGTTTATACTTATTTCAGGACAGAAATATTAAATTTGAACATCTCAAAGTTAGCATTTCTGTTTCTATGTTAAATAATATAGCTCTTACCTCTGACCAGATAGTCAAACTCCACTAACTCAAAGCTTCTTCAGACTGATACTCAATGGGTTGGAAAGGAAATTGAATGCGTGGGTATTCTTGGGAAAATGCTTTCTGAGGTGTGTGTCTGCTCCAGTTTAAAAAAAAAAAGTCCAAAAGGAATAGGAATGTACACGAACCTTTGATTATTTTTTTAAAGGATTCGTGGGAAAGCTAACAAACTGTATTTTCCATATGCAAACTTAACATTCCTTTTGACAGACTGTTTGCTGGGACTTGTCCAAATTCTGTCTACAGGTGTTAAATATGAGAAAAAAAACCCTTAAGAGCAAGATGCTGTGTGAAAAAAAAGAAAAAGGGTTCTTTGATTAAAAGTGGTCTAATTGCTCTGTGTGGGTGTACAAATATGCACGTGTGTACATGCTTGTGCAGGGAAACAGATAGAAATGCAGTAGTCTAATTCTCATTTACATATTCATTATTTTGAATTTTCCGTAAAAAAGTAAAAAATGCATAACGTGTTACTGTGTTGTCATACAGGTAGATTTCTTGGGAATGAATTATAAAACTGGCAGTGTAACAGCAGATCAAATGGAGTGTTCATTAGATTTTTTTGCAAAAAAAATGCATGCATTCACTATTCCAATGCACATTTTTCTGTTCTTCAAAACATCTTTTTGGGTGCATTCTTTGCTGTCGTTTCTGTCTTTTCATTCTCTTATTCAATAATCCATTTTGATCGTTCTCACTTGTATTAAAACAGAAATTACTTTTAAATTCTACACTAGAATTACCTTTAAATAGTCAATTAATGAAAGAATGCCCAGAAGTAAAGCCATCTAATGCCAGGCTCTAGCTTGATTATGTGAATACATAGAAGGCTGATCTGTATGAAGAAGCAACCAAATCTTTACCTAGTTGCACATATTTTACCTCGGCCCTTGAAAAGGATTTCTTCTGATTTCTTATTTGATTTGGAGAAGCAAGGAAACCTGGTCAGATTTGCTCAAAGGGATTCTTTTTCCGTTGATGGCATATTTCACTGCAGAAAATTAGCATCAGAAGGACTGATGATTAATATAGCAATATAGTCCTGCAGCTGTGACTTTTCCTAGTTAATTAGAATTTGGCTTCTATTATTCATATCTAAGCCATCTAGAGTCAGTGTGAGCGAGTAGGCGGCTGTATAAATTTTCTAAATAAATAAATACCTGGGAACATTTTGGATAGCCTGTAATAATTGCTTGAATATTTTAATACTTTAATGTTTGATAGGAAGGATATAGATATTCTATTGATTCAATTGTTTGCTTGCAGTGATATCTTATTTGGGCTATTGATTGTTTCCCATAAATAGCATAAAGCCTAGAATATGTGAAAAATAAGTTTTTCCCCATATGAGGCTGTCTAGTTTTTGAGTGTACAAAGGAGATTGGTTGTGAGATGCATCATTAATTTAACAGAATGAGTGTGTATCCATTTGGAAGAAGCAGGGTCATGTAAAACTAAGAAGTCTTTGACTCCTTCCTAACATGGAAAAATATAGATTTTTTCCCTCTGTTTTAAAAAAATCTAAGAAATGCTAAAAATGATTCAATTAGGATAATATACAGTTTGAAAATTATTGGGAAGAAGTGCTTTGAGTCTTGCCTGGCAGAGCATATTTCTGCTATTCATTAAAAGAGCTATGTAATTTGTATGCTTTTTTTCAGATTTCATGGAAGTCTGAAAGAAGGACATGAGAACTTTAAATATTTGCAGGAAAGTGTTGCATTTGTGGAAGATCCAAAGTGTTTTCTTTTAAGTTGTTTTTGAAGCATTAAATAGCCCTATAGTCCTATCCATACCAACCTTGCAGAATGAATAAATATGTATTTTGCCCTTTCAGCCTAGATTTATATTTTAGGTTGCTAATAAAGCATTAAGAAATGTTAAAAATGCAGTACAAGCTATAAAAAAGCAGACAAATTAATGTAAATGCGTATATAGCCACATAGACTATAGATCTATAATAATCAGTTCAAATAGATACATTTGACAAAAACAAAAAAATGCTACCATTTTCAGTTTTAGAAGCCTACAAACAAAATGCCTTGAACTAAAAATTTCAGAAATGGGAATCTACTGTTTAAAAAGACTGGTCGTTCTCTTTATACTTCATATAGTAGGAACACCTAGAGAAAAGTTCAGGTTATTTAGGGCTACAATATCTGATCCGTATTTGCAGGAAAAACATTGTGGCAAAGAAAGCACTCTTTGGTGCACAATTTCAGCCAAGAAGGAGCAGCTGAAAAAAAGCTTCCTTTGTTCTCTTTGCCAGGAACAAATCCGCTGCAGTGGACATAAGGATATCATATGTGGATTGCAAACTTCTGGATGACTGCTAGATGGCAGCAGTGTGCTAGACCTTTCTTTAACCGTTTTTTTCCCATCGACTCATTGTCTGAATATTGTAGCCCACATATAGTAGTCCTAATTCATAGTTAGTCCACATCTAGAATGGCTGAAGACAGTACATCCTGGTTCCATAAGTCAGTGATATTATTATGATTCTTGTTTGTCCAATCAGTTGTTCAAAGGAACAAAGGAAATATCACAAACTGATTTTTCAGTGAGCATTTCATGGGAAGATAGAATCATATCTGCATGTAATTGCATGTAATTCCCAGCATATTATTCTCCAGTTCTTTCTGACCTTAACGAACTGTTTTCTTTTTTCTCCACTGCTTTCTATATAGATTGTGAGGGGATGGCAGGGCCTGTCCCTTTTAAATTGCTCTTTCCTACTTGTCTGAAAACCAATAGAGTGGTTTCAAAATGGATGAGATTGATTTTGGTATACTGACCTGTAACTGATTAGCACAAAGTTCTGTCTAGTTCTACAAAGGTCTAATCCAATGCAATTAATTCTTCCCAAAGAAATCTTTGTTCAGTAGGAACTGTGGCCAGTACATCAGCCCTACACCAGAGGTCCCCAACCTGTTGGGCACCAGGGACCGGTTCCGTGGAGAGAGGTTTTTCCGCAGACCGGAGGGTGCTTGGTTTTGTGTGCTGCCTGCATCTTGCCGATGAGGCTTTGCTTGTTTGTGTGGACAGGTTGCTGGCATGCCGTGGCCCAGTACCAGTCTATGGACTGGGAGTTGGGGACCCCTGCCCTACACAATAGGACAAAGGTTGCTGGAAGCATGATGGTGACGCAGTGTCACCAAATAGAGTTGAAATTCTTGCCCTTCCCTTTGGAGGGACGAAAGATATTTTACACACCTATTGGAGGAATTATTTTCTTTTAAAAAGAAAAACAAATTGATGATGTGACACCAAATTATTGGTGTACTTCAGAAGCTCTAGGAAAATGAAAGCAAAAAACAAAAATGGAGCTGGGTATATTTTGTATTTTTGAAATCCTATAATTAATAAAAATCACTAACAACACTGAAGACTGCATGCTTTGAACTCTAAGGTTGGGGTAAGCATTATTTTAGGAGCCGAGAATCTCATTTCTCAGTTGCGCCCGTGAACTCCCAGGTTTTCATGCCTCTGCATGAAAGAGTTATTGTCTTTCTCCAATTATTGCTTATTTTTTGTCACCATGCACATATACTCATATATCTTCTTTGAAAATTGTTCACTGAAATTAGAATGAGGTGAGCATTAATAGAGATGTGGCATGTAGAAAGTTCCCTAGAGGTTTGACTGCAAAATTTGTATGCCTCATTGACTGTGCTTAAGCTTTGCTTCAGTGATCTACCTCCCCAAACAAAAACATCTTGGATCCTTTGTTGAGTATGTGCATGACATATACACTAACACATTTTATTCTGATCACAGATTCATTGTGGGTTTATAAATTTATATGAAACTTACTAGAAATTAACATTAGCAAATTATGTCTGTGTTTGCTTACTTCAACAGGGTGAGAGAAGCTGCTATGACGAGTTTGATGGAAGTAACCCTGTTGTTAACCAGGACTGAGCCAGCCTTAATTGATGCAAATGTGTATGTACTTTGCAAACATTTTATGTCAGTCTTTTATATGGTTAAGCAATCAACCTTTTCTGGAAAGGCTTCTGCAAGAGTCTCTCCTACTGATTGCAATCAGTTGCTCCTATCACTACTTTAAACGAAAGACCTAAGCTGGTCCTGTCTTGCATCTGTCTGGGCTCAAGGAATACAGATTGTAACTTCTCAAAGAGGTTGAATTGGGAAGCAATGGCTGCCCAGTCACCAATTTAATCTTGGGTCTTCCCAGTGCTTTTTTTTTGTAAAAGAAAAAGGTGCCGGAACTCACACGTCATACAACCCGCCTTGCCTACCCTACAAGGTTCCATCCAAAACAGGTGCCGGAACTCAGTTCTGAGCGTTCTATGAGAAAAAAAGCCCTGGGTCTTCCTCTTCCAAGTCTTACCCACTGTAACTGCCGAGAGACCTGAGATCTAAGTATCCTAATGGGTTGCTCCTCAACCTTGTGGCAAAAATAATGATACTGCTCTTTTTAAAAAAAACAACAACAACCATTCGGGTTTCTCCCCCCCCCCCCCTTTCTGGAAGTCTGACATATTGGTGTGGGAGGAGGGTTATGCAGGGCAGAGCAAAACAACTGGCAATGCATGATTTGGATTTTTCTTTTAAATGGTGTTTTAACTTTCAGTTCCAAGCGAATTATGTGCTCTGTGGCTCAACAGTCAGCTGAAAAAATTGACCGATTTCGAGGTCATGCAGGATCTGTGTTCCTCACGCTTCTTTACTTCGATAACCCTCCAGTCCCACACATACCCCATCGGGAAGATTTGGAGAGGATATTTCCAAGGTAATTAAGATAGATTAGATTAGATTAGATTAGATAACCTTTATTGTCATTTTTTTTCCTGTGGGCAGACATTAAAAATGAAATTTAGTTGCTTGCTCTCAAAGTGTACACATACATAACACATGCTTAAAACATACTATATCCAACATACATATAGACCTACACCCTTACATATAAGCAACATACAAATATTAAACACTGTCCATCTTGAATACATAATGGAAGGAAGAAGCTTGAGAGTTCACAAGATTCATACTGTATGAAACAAAACTGTGACTGAATCTGGATGTTCTGCTTCGGTAATCAGACCTGAATGGATAAGAAACCTTTGGCTGTACATATGAACAGAAACCCATCAATTTAAGTTGTGGTTATAGGCAAATGTTGGTAATCTTAGACTGGAAATCTGTTTTGAAAAGAGGAATTACCTCAAGTGGGTATGGTTAGAAGCAGAGATATTAGCATTAAAATCTTTCTCCACTGCTCTTCAGCTGTTTCGCGTCCTTCCCCAGCTCCCTCCAAGGGAGGGGTTTTAAGTACTCATTTGTAGTGTATTCACACTTCAGTAGAGTTGCCCTATCCCGAATATTTTGCAACTCAAGTCAAAATGATTTGCCTTGCATTGCAGCAAAAACCATGAATATATTGGTTTTAGTTACACCTTTAAAGAAGTGTCCTAAGATGGTGAAATAATACTGTGGTGCTTTAAAATGCATTTATTCTGTGGATTAGAATTTCTTCATTTTGGCATTTTCAAGATTTAAGTAAAAAAAAAAACCATGAAAGATAGTTATGTTTGTGTGACCTATTTTCTTTTGTACTTGTTTCAATTTTTTTCCACAGGTCAGAAGCTGTGACTTTCAACTGGAATGCTCCATCCCAGGCCTTCCCCAGAGTCACACAGCTTTTGGGATTAGCGTCCTATCGCTACCACATTCTGACAGGTCTCACTGTATCAATTGGAGGCCTAACTGAATCAACAGTAAGGGAACAAAAACTTAACTTGCTTGAAAGAGTTTTATCACTTAACACACGGAAGGAATATTTTAAGAATATTACTTGAGTTAATATTGTTGGCTGCCAATTTCCGGAAGCGAGTTGTTGATAATTAGGAATACAGGTCTCTTAATACAAGTATGAATATGCAAGATGGGGTAATCTATTATGATTTAATATGCTTGAAGTAGTTTGTGCCACTTTGCTTACAGACCTCTTTTTCATCCTGTAGTGTTGCACACATTAGTAATGATAAAGAGAAACTTTAAGCTATTTTAAAAACACACATTCACAAACATACCTTCTTCTGAAACTAGCATTCCTTTTCCTGAAAATTAAAGCCATGCTAATATGGGGCATTTAGCGATTGTGAAGAAAAGGCTAGATTTCTTATAGAAGAAAACAAGTGATTGTTGGTTGTTCCAGCTTCCTTTTTTTCAACAGAATATTGTTTAAAAGTTGTCAATTTGTTTCTCAGAATTTGTTACAATTCAGGTCACATTAAAATCAGTGGGAGCTGTTTGTTAATAGGTCTTTTGTTAGTTTTAATGATACATTGAAAACACATGTTCTCCCTCCAAGCTTTATTCTGAAGCTTTGGTTTCCTGCAAGAATTTTTTTTTTTTAAAAAAAAAAAAACTTTTGGAATACTTCGTAATGTGATTTTAGTTATTGGTAATAAAGCAAATTTGGCTGATTTCAAAAACCTAAGCAGGATCTGAGCTGGTAAATGTTCAGATTGGAGGTCTCCAGGAGAAACCTGAGACCTGTAGTATAGAGTAAGGAGACTGAATGAATAAAAGAATGAATAAAATAAAATAAAATATAAATAAATAAATAAATAAATAAGTAAATCCATAAGAAGCCAATACTTAACCATTTCTATATTGTTATCAAGAAAAAAAATCCAATATGGTCACATGCTTGCCACTAGAAATCAAGTTTGATTGAAGCAGAATTTTGGTGTACCGCTTTAGGATAGTGTCAGCATTTTAAATCTAGAAACAATGCAGTACTATAGTGCACCAAATTGTATCTAACTACTGGATCAAACCATTGTGTTCCTCACAGAGAGCAAAGCAACTGAATCACACATGCTTCATTTGGGGCATATACCACCCAAATGAGCTGTTCCTCCTACCGAGTGGTTTATACGTCCTTAATGAACAGCAAAGTGTACAACAGAAATTAAAATTTCTTTTCTCCTGAGCTTCACAAAGAGCATTCATTACTTGGGAGGGCACTAAATGGCGCAAACAGAGAGCGACCAGTTCCTGATTTTAATTTTCAGAGTAGGAAGGAGGTGCAGGAAGGCAAGAAGATCGATCTTGGGGGATTGGACTTCTTTAAGAGCGAGCTCGATCTTCTCAACATTTTCTCCTGCAATGCTCTCTATTCCTTCTACCTTTTTCTCCCTCTCCTACCTCCTCCTCCTCAGAAAGTTGGTAGGGAATGTCAAAAGGATTTCTCTTCCTCTTTCTGTCTTGCTATTCTTTTAATTTGCTCGGGTCCACAGATAGTTGAAGCAACATTCATTGACCACGGAAATGTTTTTATTTATTTATTTATATAAATAAATAAATATAGCTAATACTTCTCCCTTCCACCATTTTCCCCACAACAACCCTATGAGGTGAGTTGGGCTGTGCGAGTGACTGGTCCAAGGTCACCCAGCCAATTTTTCGGGCCTAAGATGGGACTAGGACTCACAGCACATGCACTTCAGATACTCCTGCTCTTGTCCCCAGACAGGAGAGGGTAGAACTAAGAGCTCCCACTTAGAATCCATTGCTATGGAAAATGAAAGTGGCTTGGGGTGGGGAGGGGCTGATGGAGCCAGCAGCCATCCCCCTCCCAGATTTTCAGAGCAGCGTGTAGGGATGGAGGTAAAATGGCTCAGGGGGTATTTACTGACCTGTTGCCTTGGGCAGCTCCTCTCTGTGGGACCCAGAAGTAGCAAGCTCCAATTCTCAGCGGGGGTGGGGTGGGGCAGCAGTGGGAAGAGGGCTTGGAAGCCTTCCTTTTGTTACCATCAAAAGCATGCTGGAGTTACACAATTAAGAGGAAGAAGCTAATTACACAATTAGGAGGAAGAAGCTAATTCAGCAAAAATGCCAGTTTTGGTGGGAAGCAGAATTAGTCTTCCTGTCAGAATCCCCCACTATGTATTTCTGCTGCTTACCTTTAGGTGACCTAATACATTTTAGGTGAATAAATAAACTTACTTCTGCTGACCACCACTATATAGCCTAGTAGTATGAATGACTGTCTTTGTAATGGTCCAAAGTTGTGAGTTCAAATCTCGCTCTGTCCAATTTCAATTTATTATTTTAATAAATTCTAAATTATTGTTATTATAGTTATTGAATCCTCAGCAGTTATTCCCACAAATAGCATAAGGTAAAGGTAAAGGTCCCCCCGCACATGCGTGCTAGTAATTTCTGACTCTAAGGGCCGGTGCTCATCTCCGTTTCAAAGCCGAAGAGCCAGCGCTTGTCCGAGAACGTCTCCGTGGTCATGTGGCCGGCATGACTAGACGCCAAAGGCGCACGGAATGCTGTTACCTTCCCACCGGCGTGGTCCCTATTTTCCTACTTGCATTTTTACGTACTTTCGAACTGCTAGGTTGGCAGAAGCTGGGACGAGTAACAGGCGCTCACTCTGTTACGCGGCACTCGGGATTCGACCCGCCAAACTGCCGACCTTCTGATCGACAAGCTCAGTGTCCTAACCCACTGAGCCACCACGTCCCTTACAAATAGCATAGATGAGCTTAAAGAATGTGCAATATGTGAATGAAAGTAGATCTACTAACACGTGAGGTGTTTGATCTAGTAGTTAAGACACCAGGCTAGAAACCAGGAGACTGTGAATTCTAGTCCCGCTTTAGGCACAAAAGCCAGCTGGGTGACTTTGGGTCAGTCATTCTCAGCCCAACCCACCTCCCAGGCTTGTGGTTGTGCAGAAAATAGGAGGAAAGAATTAGGTATATTCACCACCTTGGAGGGGTGTAAAAAAACGGGGGAAAAGCATTACCATGAAAAATAAAATTCTCTGGGAGCAGAGTCATGGATGCTAGTCCCAAATTGATTCAAGCAGTTCCAAATTGCTCCAGTATTCTCAGGATATACCCCCAGTTTAAGAACCACTGCTTTAGCCAACAGTCTTTTTTTTTTTTAAATTAAATCTGGGCATAACCCTTTTTTGTTTGCTTCTGAGGTACAGAATGCTTCTCTGATTGGGTTTTCTGGCTTTCAAACAAGCCTTAGTGATAGACATTTTTTGGCTTTTATGTTGCTTATTGTTTAATTTAAGCCTTTGAATCAGTGTTGACTCCTGGCAACTGCCTGGACTAGTTTCCTGAAGCTTTCTTGGCAAGATTTTCGGAAGTGGTTTGCCATGGCCTTTTTCTTAGGACAGAGCGAGAATGGATAGCTCAAAGTCACCCAACTGGTTTTGCATCTAACAGAGGACTATAGAAGCAAGTCTCCTGGTTTTAGCCTGATGCTTTAAACACTACACCAAACACTCTCTCTCTCTCTCTCTCTCTCTCTCTCTCTCTCTCTCTCTCTCTCTCTCTCTCTCTCTCTCTCTCTCTCTACTTTTTGTTGTTTAGTTTTTTTCACTATTTCTTTAGAATTAAAACTGCCTAGATTTAAAATTTCAATTTTGTAATTTTGTATACTTTAATAAATTGATTTGGTCTGTACTTAGTTTTTAACTACATTGTAAATTCTTTTAAATAATTATTTTGTTGGTATTTCAATCCGATCTTGAATCTCAGATATGGCGTGAGGAATAACCTTATCCTTCAGGGCTCTTTTTCACCCATCTTATGCAGATTTTATAGTAATATGGACATTGGACAGGAAAGCTATTATGCTTCTACAGTATAGCATAATGAGCGTTCCATATACCTTCGTAGCTCATGGATTCGTTTCCAACAAGAAATTTTGAAAACAAATTCCAGCCCACTCAGTGCATTTTTTTTCTTGATTTAGGTGTGGAAGTCAGATGTAATCTAATTAAAAACCATTCAGCTAAGTCATTTTTCCCCTTTCCAGCAATTAGCCAAGCTCCTGAGTATGACAATATCTTGCCAGTTCTTATTTTTTTATAGTATAATCTACCTCTTTCAGTTGCATTCTGTCTTCCTTGCTATGGTCAGCTGTTTTACCAATCTGTAAGGTGGAGGCCAAGCTATTTTGCTAGCCAACAAGAATAAGCGTCAAGCAATCCATGTTTTCTGGGCAGTTTCTTTATTCATTAGGGTAGCTGATCCTTAAAACAGATCTGGTCTTATTGAAAGAAATAACAGAGTATCAGCGAACTGGAATTTCAGTCAAATCACTATCACCACATTGAGAGGTAATCAACTCTTTAAAATAAGATTGCTCAATGAATAGCTAGGCTGCAACCAAATATGCCTCTGCAAAGAAGCATCAAGATTATTTAAATAGTCATCTTACTGTTTTCTGGACGCTATGTTGAAACCTTATTTCAGAAATTGTACCTGAGAGATGGGTCAGATGCATTGCTAGTTAGAATAGTAAGACAGGAAAAAACCCCTCAAGATATTCAAATAATTATTCAGAGAGGTGGCAATCCTATACCGTACTCTTTACATTTTTTAAAAAACAGCCAATTAATTACCTCTTAACTTTTTTGAAAGGAGTTTCTTAAACTGTACTCTGTGTTTCTGTCATCCCTTTTAGAAGGACCTACTCTTGGTAGAGCAAGAGTTTCCTCAATTCTAAACTTCCAGCTTAGAAGTTTAGAAAAATGCACTTGGGAAGCATTTTTTTTCATGGAAAGATAACTTCCCATTGTGTTGAAAAAGGACATATCTGAGCGGAAAGATAGATTGCAGGACTACATGAGTTTATTGAAGGTTGGTGTTCTACTTCCCCAGAGCTCCAGATAGAAGGACAAAGTAATTTTCCCCACCTGGTCTTGACAACCTGTTTTTTTTTAAGGTGTAACTTTTCTCTCATAGTCTACAGTTACGTGTTGTTAAACTTATTATAAAGGGGTTTTTTTTGGGGGGGGGACTCATGTTTTTGGCTAGATAAGATTCAGATTGGAGTTCCTTAATCTGCTCTTCAGATACATATTTCTTCGCTTAAGTGTGTTTCCAGGCTCAGATCCAGCCATTTCTTCCTCGTTTAATTTCTCTTTAATTCACAAGGGGTGCCTCTCCCTTCACTTTATTCATCTCTTTCTCATTCTCAGGAAAAATGTGGCATTGGCAGCATATACACAGAGCACGTAAGGTATTTTGCAGGAACATTAGAATTATGTGCCAGAAATTCTCTTGACTCTTCAGCAGAAGTCTCTGGACACCTTTTCTGGAAACAGGACAGTTCAGTCAGTTCTGGTGATGAATACACAGAGAGGCACTTCAGCTTTACTTCATTGTATATAATGATGTATCTAGCAATCTATGAAGAGTGGAGATAGATATATATATATAAAATTCCTCCTTACATACATACATACATATTCCCAAATTCTTTATTAGCAATTTGAATAATTTACACAAATAATGAACTGTAAGTTGTGACTATATTTAACATAAAATATACACAGTAAAAATATACATAGGAATAAAGCAGAATACAGTAAAAATTTATATATATAAATTTATATATATAAATTTTTACTGTATTCTGCTTTATTCCTATGTATATCTTTACTGTATATAAGACTCTATCAACTTCACACTAAATATTAAAAGCAGTAGGATGGCTTTGTCATCACTGACCTTAGGGTGGGGAAAAAGAAAAGGCCTGGTGGATTTTTTCTTCTCTCCCTTTCTCCCTTTATTGCTTGTTTATAATTCATTGGTTCATTTGTATATATATATATATATATATATGTTTGTTTGTTCAATTTTCTGGTAGTTGGATTTACCTGTTCAAAAACATTGTTTTGCACTGGGTTGAAGGGCAGTCTTGTTGTCTCCTCCCTGATCTGGGAATCAATGTAGCTCATACCCTGGAGAGTCAAATGGGAATATGAACATTGCCTATTCGCTCTAGGAAACGTACTACCCAAAGATAAAGAACATCCTCCCCATTGCTCAGAAAATAGAAATTCACAGCAGCTTAATCTCTGGTTCCTTTTATATAATTAGCATAGATTTCTTTTATTCCTTTAGTGAAATGGTAAGGTAAGTTTAAATGTTACGAGACTAGATACAAAGTGAAGGTTTAATCTTTGTGATCTAAAAAAAATGCTTTCAAATAGTGATGCTCTTCTATAGGCCGGGCTTTTAAAAAAAAAATTGGAATTTTTCTCATAGGTGCGATGCTCATCCCAAAGTCTGTTCAACTATCTGAAGAATATTCAGAGTGACAGAGATGCAATGAGCACTTTTTGTGAGACTTTGCTGAAAGTCTTTGAGGACAACCTGCTGAATGACAGGTAATCTGTACAGTCTCACCTTAATTAGGGTGGCAGGGTTGGGTAGGGTAAAGGTTAAGAATAGAAATGGAACATTGCCTTCTAAAGCCCTTCCATAACCATTCCAATTCTTATATCCTAAAAAGGGCCTGAAAACTTCAGCCTCAAGTCACTAAATATTTATTGTGTTTATTGTGTAGTCCAGAAGTTGGGAGGCAGAATTGCAGTCTTCAGTGCATCAAAACATGCCAATGTGTGAAGGAACCCTTTGGCTAGATTTCTCATGGCGATTTTGGTTTTCTTGTTCATAAATATTTGAGTTATACTTTCCATCTTTGACTTGTGAGTTAGAGGCCATGTTATTAAAACATCTTCCAAACTGGAAGTCATCAATTCAATAGAGTTACTAGAATGGACTCTGAAAGTACTGAATTGCAACTCCTGCTCTCTTTCAACAGCAACAAGAAAAGGAAGTATGACTCTGGAATTTTCAGTTTGAGAGATGTCAAATATTGTGTGTCCCAATTTCTCCTGAAGACACAAGCTTGCACAAGCAGAAGAAACAGTAGGGAATGGCAGTCAGTTGGCAGATAAACATCAGAGCTATTAAAACCCAAAGGGCTAACAGGATTTAAAGAACACAAGCTAATTAGACAGTCTTTTTTTTTGCTTGATGGCTTTTGGAAAGTTTTCTCATAGATTCTCAAAGAAAATAGTTATATCTCAAAATAATTATCATGATGATCACACATAAATCACTAATTTCACAGAAACTCTTATAGATACAAAGCAAATAATTGATACAGATGTTAAAGTGATAGTGTAGTGATTAACTCCTCAACTTTAAAGCTCGTTTTTTGAATTTATAGTCATCTTGCTCATTCAGGATGACAAATGAATGACAATTTTTACTCATTCTAGTAATCAGTTTGTCTATCAGGGTTTAACTTTTCAAACAGGTGGTATTCTTCTTTGATACAGTCTAATTTCCCATCTCTGGCTGCCTCTAGGCCTCCTTTATCTTCCATTATAATCTTTCAACAAAAATTTAAAAGAGTGGATACTAGAATAAAAAATAGTTTCAGTGAACATTTACTTGGATTAAAAAGAAGCTGTGATATCCAGTCAAGCTCATAATTGTTTAGAATTTCCCATACCACAACATTTCAAACAGATTGTGTGAATTACCGTGATCTATGTGGTATCCCATGTCCAACTTAACTGCATCTAATTAGAGATGTCTCCTAGACAGTGATAATGTCCCTTTGTGCCATTAACCTTCTCTGAAATCCAAATGCATTGTGTTTACATTTGCAACAGTAAAACATGAATGGTGTGGGGGAGATGCCAGCAAGAGAGTTAGACAGATATACAGGACCAATGCTCAACTTCCACATACTTGATTCTCCTTACTTGCAGATACTCTTCACTTCTATTTTCAGAACCAATTTGGAGAAGAAAAAAATTAACAAATTCTGTGTGATATTCCAATTCCCTGAATACCACAAATGTAGGAGAGTGGTATAGGATCTCCATGTATCTTTTAGTATATTATTTCTGATATATATACATTATTTTTGATATGGCTAAGTTCTTGTATCTCAGCCTACATCCATTTACCTGTTTTCTAGATGAAATGTTCCCAGTTTTTAAAATCATTCTTTATAAACCTTAATGACATCAGGAATTTGTTAGTGGATTACATATGTTTGGCATCTTGCTTGTTCGCAATATGAGATGTCAGATTAACTCTTGATCATTCCAAGATTGATTGGACACAGTTTAGGTTTAATCATCTGACATTAGAGCAAATATATAAAGTGTTTATTATATGTGAGTTGCGTCAATGTGAAGTGTACAAACATGGTACTCTATGCTTTCCTCATTAGGGTATCTGTTCCACTGCTGAAGATGCTGGATCAGATATTGGCCAATGGGTGCTTTGATGTATTTATAACTGAAGAAAAGTAAGTGGAAAAATAATAAATGTATCTTCTTTCTTCAAAGTTTCTGGAAAATCTTCAAAGAGCAATGTTCCATTCCCCCTAATTTATAATAACATGGAAAATTAGAGTCCAGATTATTTTTACTATATTTCAACAAAAGGACTATTTGGAGAAGTATTTTGTTTTGAAAAGTTAATTGTTCATATTGAACAAGGCTGAATTAGGAGCCTTGTGATCCCCAAAAGATAAGGGTTATCCCTCTTTTTTGAGTAGCTGGGCACATTTCCATCCAAACTGCTGCTTTGAGTTCCTTCATCAAAGCTAAGGAGATGACCAAGAAGAGGAGAGTTTCAGCATGAATTCAGTCAAGCCACAAATCTCTTACCTTTCCATAAGAGCTCATTTGCTACTTTCACTTACCAATCTAAGTTACGAATGGAACATTTGCTAAAAATCCATTTTGATACCCTCCCTTCAGAAGTTCTGAAGAGTTGGTATAATAGTATGCCAAGCGTTCAAGGGACTCTTGCTTATATGAACTAGTGAGAATCAGTTGAAGAGGTAATATACAAATTTGAACAAGACTATTTAAGCCCTTACCAAATTGTCAAGACAAATTTTATATTTCTTGCCCGCTGTATGATAAAAACCTAAAAGTAACATACTTAGCTTCAAAAAAAAATTATATAGCAACAATGGTTTACGGTAGCATGATATTCTCTAACAGAACAGGATGGATTATTTGAGGTATATTGTACATTGAAGCCAATCCCTGTTGTATTTTATCAATGCAGTTTATCTGCACTGTCCCATTTTTTTAAAAAAATAAATAAAATAGTTGGGTTTTCTTTACATAGAAAACGATCGCATTGGGTGCTTAGTCTAGTAGGCATCAACAGAAGTATTCTCTTTAAGCACCAACTCATATTTTTACACATAGGTAAGTGATTAACAGCAGTAATTTTGCACTTTTGAAGACTGGCAGCTGGAGGGCACTTCATGTCTTGCTCTTGATTTAAGGGCTACCTTGCTTTTCTTAATTGGTTTGTCATGATACGGTTAAAATGTAGCATATTTTTTTTTTTGAAAAGCTCAATTTTCAGAAACACATGTGCCTAATTTGCATAATATACAACTTCTGCATAGATCCCTTTTCCCTAGATGCTGATTCTCCTTTTCCCCCAGTACTGCCTGCACAGGAGCAGGATTTTGTTACTTCCTTTGCAGGCTGAACTGTTTGAATTTACTTACTGGTTCCTTATTACAAGTGTAAAATTAACAGATGACAGAAAGAAAGCCAAGCAAGTCTATTTCGAATGTGGAGCCTTATTCATAAGAATACATGCATTAAATCTTTTCCAGATGCTCAACTGGATCTGCCTTTATTGTCATTTCCTTTCTAAACCTCACATCTTTCCCCATTTTGCCATTTTATGTCAGTGAAGTGAATGAAACTCCACTAAATTCTATGCAACCTTCAAAAAAATCCTGTGCAATTTTTGAACAAATTAATATGTTTACGCAGTTTTGCTTAAACATGGAGATTATAAGCAAGCTTTCACAATGGAATATGCAAGAGAAAAAGTAATTCTGCGGCATTAATTTTTGTTGGGTAAAAGCTGAACTTTTGAGAATGCGAATGCAATAAAATTCAAAAACTAATTTTAGATCAACTGAAATATTAATAATTAAAATCTATTGTAAAAGAATGCAAACATGATTTTTTTTAAAAAATCCACTAATTAATGGAAGCCTTTTATGGCAATATTGATACAGATTGTTAGTTTCTGCTAACATATAAGCATATAAGAATATGTAATTTCACAACCCTCAAGATCTTTTGTTCATCTTTGAAAAACAAATAGTTAAAAATTGTTTTCTCAATTTTTTAAGCCACCCATTTCCTATGAAGTTACTCGCTCTTTGTAAAGAAGAAAGCAAGAGATCTAAAGATATCCAGAAACTCCGTTCCAGCATTGCTGTGTAAGTTGGGAAAATATGTAAAAAAAACCAAAACCTGAAGGATGGAAAATTAATGGTCTGTAGCCAGTCCCCGTAATTTTAAAAAGAAAGGCATGTGGAAAATGAATTTTATTTAGCACTCATCTATGCAAAGGTTTCATTTATATGCTCTATAAAAGTGGTCTAGGCAGTGAATTTCAAGCAGCTGTGTGTATAAATTCTAGTTCAAAAGCAAATGTTGCTAACAGTGTTAAAAGCAATTCTTAAAGCAATTCTAAGAAGGTTCAATTCTGACTGGTGGCAGAAAAAGTGGTGGATGATTTGTCATTTCAAAAAGCATGACAATTCATACCAGACAGAAGTCAAACTGAGGGAGAAGAACCATCAACTCAATTACATCACCAGCTGTTCATTATTTTTCACCATTCTCCTCACTTGATTTTAGTCTGGATTTGTGTGTGGGGGAGGGGGCAGCTCTATTTTGGCATATAAAATCTAAAGAGTCCAAACAATAAAAAGAACTATTATTTAAAATTACTTTAATGTGTGTTTATTGGATTTTTTTTGTAAATGAAAGTACAGGTAACTGAATTTTAAGAAGTGAAACAGTTGTTAATTTTTGCCTGTTTTAAAAGGAAAAAAAGGTCGAAAATAGAAGGAGCCAAACATTCTAATACATCTTTCTTCCTCTCATCCACTTCCTCATCAAAACTATATATTCCAGGCATTGTTCTCCTCATTAACAAGCAAACAGATAAAGAAATCTTCATTTTTGAGAAGAACATTCCCCAAAGTGGATATATTTGGGAGGGTAGCACATGATTTTCAATGCACATTTCAACTTATTAAATACAATCCAATCTTTCTTATTTTCTGAATCTAAAACACTATCATAATCAGTTTGTAGTTTCCGTCACCGCTTGAAACAATTGTTTCTCCTGTCTTATGGTAGCTTATGTCTTGACTTGGTATCAGGATTTTCAAGCATAGACCATTTTTGGTATCTTAATCATTTTACATCAGTTAAATGAAACCATTAGACAATATATCATACTCAATAGTGGAGAATATCTGTAACTCAGTTGGACTGATAAGTTCTTGGTGCTCTCTTGAGATTGGTTGTTTTCCTATGTACATCCTCAGTGCAAGAGAAAGTGGGATTTGCTGGCTATTTAGATTTAGTAGCTTGCCCTGTCAATCTTGATGGTGGTGTGGCTTCTTTATGGTTTATTCATTAGGGCATTATTTCTTTTTCTAGTGCTAAAAAGGTAAAGGTTCCCCCACACATGCGTGCTAGTCGTTTCCGACTCTAGGGGCCGGTGCTCATCTCCGTTTCAAAGCCGAAGAGCCAGCGCTTGTCCGAGGACGTCTCCGTGGTCATGTGGCCAGCATGACTAGACGCCAAAGGCGCACAGAACGCTGTTACCTTCCCAACGTAGTGGTCCCTATTTTTCTACTTGCATTTTTTACGTGCTTTCGAACTGCTAGGTTGGCAGAAGCTGGGAAGAGTAACAGGCGCTCACTCTGTTACGCAGCACTTGGGATTCGACCCGCCAAACTGCCGACCTTCTGATCGACAAGCTCAGCATCTTAACCCACTGAGCCACCGCGTCCCTTTTCTAGTGCTACTTCCCGCTTATATGAGGGTTGGTTGCTCTGGTCTGTTTCCTCCTGCCTTGACTTTTGCTTGTATCTTTTTTCACTGGTTTGTAGACCAGGTTTCTCTCTCTTTGTTCTTTGATGGCTGATTTGTCAGCGTGGCCACCTTCTAGGAATTCCCCAACATTTTTTTATTTGACTTGATCTAAAATGTCAGTGTTTCTCAGTTGATCATATTTTTCCACCTATCCCCACTCGCTCCTGCATGATGCTTCTGTAGTCAAGGGTTAGATCAAATCAGGGATAAGAAACAGTGGATTCAACCAAATCTCAATCATAGAATTGCAGTGCTTGAGACCTTTTGCTACACTTGTTTATCTGCTCCCAGAGCAGGTTTGCTATCCTTGCCAAGGGAGCTTCTGTCCTGTACCTAATCCAGACCATAAATTATCAGATTTAAGACTTTGAATTACTCTGCCTCATGCTTCCATTGGTGAGATATGCATCTATATTGCCTCTGTGTTTCAGTGCCATAGAATAGTTACCGGTGTCCTTAGTACAGTTAGTCTCCTGAGTTAATATCAATAAAACAAAAGTGCTAGTCACTTCGATACTTGGCTGGAATTTTTTCTGGTACTGATATACTTGCTTAAGCAAGAAGTTTTCTAATCTTTATTTCTTCCGTATCACAAAACTACTGGAAAGAACTGCTTTCTTTTTTGTAACTGTTATTAATTTGATTTTTTTTTAAATTACATGGTGGTTTTTTTATACTCAAGATTGTTTATCTGAATTCAACGTGCGATCCCCTCTTACCATTTGCAGTAAAAGATTAAAAAGTATGCAAAGTTTATAGAAAGCTTCTTTTGGAACGTTATCCGTCATTCAGTTTTGATACTTTTCATTTTGTGATTTAAAAAGATAGATTCTTGCCATTTTTAATTTTTAAACTGTTGTAATTAGCACATTATATTTAAGGGTTTTTTTTTAAAAAACTTGTTTTCATACATAAAAAATTACGATAGTGGTACAATACAGCGAAGTGTTTTCTACATATGTGTAATAAAATATATTGTTATATATTTATTCTAGGTTTTGTGGCTTGATTCAATTTCCAGGTGACATGAGAAAAAAAGTTCTATTTCAGCTCTTCCTCCTTCTTTGCCACCCATTTCCTATTGTAAGTACTTTAGAAGTGGTTGAGATTTTTAAATTATATATATTAAAGAATGTATGTGTTTTTCCCTTTGAAAACTTACCTAAGGCAATTATTGGGTTACTTCTGCCCTAGTTGGCTCCATACTGCGTATGTAGAGCATGGTGTGAGATGCTGATAGCAAGGAATACATTAAATTCATCCTCTAATGTATGGCTTTTATGAACAGCAACAACAACGAAAAAGATCTGGCTATTATGAAATATCCCCCGCCCCGCACACACACACACAAAACCCACCCCAGTAAGAACTGAAGCATCTCATTGAAGGCCTGTGTAACTAATCTTTTTTTTTCCATAGTGGACAACCAAGTGCTACCTAAAGCTGTCCCAATTGTATTTTTCAGTAATTGATACTTAGGGCATTGCCTTTAATGCTGGAGGTGGCCATATGATTAGAAGCTGTGGATAACATTTTCATTTACTTGTATAACAACTTTAATATCTGCCCAAAATGAAGAGTAATTTTTGTGTTTTTGAGAAGTAGACTCCCCCTCTCAGGGAAATAGACAGTGGGGAAGGGATTATGGGGCAAATTCATTAAAAGCTCTTGGCTAATAAAAGGAATTGACTCGCCTTAGGCCTTGTCTTAACGTGTTCTTTTCTTGATTTAGGCTTTGAATACTGTTCTCTCTTTTACCCACTCTTTCATTCCCCAAATGTAACCACCTTCGTTTGAGCCATTTCCGTTTTTGCTCTCTAGATAAGAAAAACAACTGCTAGTCAGGTTTATGAGATGCTGATAACCTACAGTGATATTGCCGAACCTGACGTTTTAGAAAATGCCATGACAATTCTGAGTGACACTAATTGGTGAGTTAATCTTAAATATACTCGTAAGTTTCAGCTATCTTCCACCCTATAGCATTTAAGAATATACCCAATGCATATTATACATTGGGGATTTGCGAAAGTTTTGTGTAAATCAAAACTGACACAAACATGAAACAATGAATTGAGATAGGGTTTGTTTGTAAACCTCACTCTGAAATTTAGCTGATACCAGAAGCTGCTTACAGCTTACTGAACAATATAGTATAGTATATAATTCAGTACAAAGCTCTTTTATTTTATTACATTTATTTGCTTGTTTGTTATAGTAGGCAGCTGAGTTTAACATTGCAATAGTTGATTCTTCCTATGTTGTCTTGGCATTTCTTTTACTGTTGATATGTAGGGTCATGTATCTTGCTCAGGATGCATAGTCCCTCTTCAGGAAATAAAAATGCTACATGTCTCAAAGACTAATAAATTTCATTTCATAAGACACTCTCATAGATGAAGCCATAGCTGTTTAATGTAGTTTTTCCTCACAGAATGGAATGTAAGTCATGGAAATGTTGAGGGTAGGTGAGGTTAACGTCTCTTTTCCTGGATTTGGGAGTGGGAGGGCAGAAAGCAGATTTTTAAAGTTTTGGGGTGATACCTCTTCCTGGCTTTCATAGCTGGGTGTGAGTAATTATCAGTGTGAGTATTTCCAGAGCACCACTTCTATGTATAGAATTGCCAGGAGCTGGATCCATGTATAAGGCGGGTGAAAGATGATTTTAAAATACTGCTTTTTTGTATCTTTTATCATCCAGTTTAGTTCCAGAATCTTCCCTGCCATCTTATTGGCTCAGAAATTGGGATGTGAACTCAGGATTCCAGACAAAACCTGAAGAGCCTTTAATCCTTCAGAAGCTCCCCAAATAGTTTTTAAAAATGAGTTAAATTCTTTGGACTTCTCCCAACCTATTGCATCATTAAAAGAGGCAGCCAGATTATATCCCTCTGACTAGAAAATAACAGAATTGTCATATCCAGCGAAACAGAATTCACATCATTTCCCTGGCTGTTAGAATGAAACTGCTGCTTCAAGTGGATATAAATCTGATGTAAATTAAGATCAGAGATCCAAATGAGTGATGAAGGCAATGGGAGAGACATAAAAAGAAACATAAGTTCTGCTGCTTTTTATTCCACAGCTATTCTTGCCTGTGGAATAGAACGTAGGTGTCAGGATATAAGGGCATTGATCGGATCAGTTTGTAAAGTAAGCCAACAAAGGGTGTACTCTACATTTAGCTCCATTTTTTAAAAAAAATTCCATTTATATCCCGCCCTTCTCCGAAGACTCAGGGCGGCTTATAAGCTTAGCAGTAGCCTTCATTCTATGTATATGCCTGCTTATTAGGGCTTTCACACACACACCCCCAAGCGGCATTATTACAAAGTCAGCTTAATTGCCCCCAACAATCTGGGTCCTCATTTTACCTACCTCGGAAGGATGGAAGGCTGAGTCAACCTTGAGCCTGGTGGGATGCGAACCTGCACTAATTGCAGGCAGCTGGTGTTAAGGAGGCATTAGCCTACTGCTCCACCAAGGCACTTGAACTCTTGAATTTTTACCTATAGCTATTCTTCAACTCCTCTGGGTACTTTTGTAACCTGGTGCCAGTGCAAGAAGAAGGGTCTTTTATTCCATTGTGGCAGTAAAAAGAGCAAAATTATTTGTGTCTGAATGTTTTGGTATGGAAATTTCTCTCCCTTCGCCTCCTGCACCCATTTGTGTCTGTTCTTTGTATGCACATTTTTTTTACTTATTCCTGTTTATTCTCTTATAATTTGGAGCAGAACTTGCAAACTTGCTCTTCTTATGGGATGGAACTAATTGATTCTGCCTACATGTTCTAGAAAGTGGCATTGCCCTAAATACAGTCAGTCAATGCTACTCAGGTGGTTCAGAGAACAGAAATTTGTTTTTTAAAAAAACCCTCTTCCTTTCCCCTCTAATTGGGATGGATATACCAATTTTCATACTGTCAATAGAAATCAGAATTAATTGACAGATGAATAGTTCTGCACTGAGGAAAATGGATGTGATGCTAGCACGGAATTTGTTGCTTATATATACTTTTTTTCTTTTCCAAACAGGGATACAGACTTGCCATTTCTGAGGAAGCAGCGGAATTACCTCTGTGACTTAATGAAGGTGCCCAAGCCCCAACTGGCAGTGAAGGTAATGTTTTAAAATACCAATTAAGCCCTGATAAATATTTCTGGGAAATTTTTTTCGTAAAACTCAAGTTTGCTGACACACCCCGAGACCTATTTAACACATGCATATGCAGAAATATAGAAAACAGCTATTTTACCACTCTCCCCTATTCTGTTATTTGAACAGTTTCTACATTTCTCCTGTTGAGCTGTTAGTCAGTGAGCATGATTTGAAGTAGTACAGCTGGTTACAAAAATATGCTTACTGCAATGCGGCAATCGGAATGTCAGTCAGTTTTACAGAATAATCTTAGTACAGGTAGTCCTTGAACTTAAAAACATTCATTTAGTGACTGTTTCAAGTTACAACAGCACTGGGAAAAAGTGACCTATAACTATTTTTCACATTTACGACCGAATGTCAGTGGAGAGTCTCAATCATCCATGGTCATGGTTTCCTGAGGGTGCTTTACAAAAGGCAACTGGACATTCTTGATTTTTTTTCATTGAAAACATTTCATTTCTCGTCTAAGAAACTTCAGTTCTGAACCGAACTGAAAAAGCTTTGTGGATGAGAAGCGAAATGTTTCCAAGTAAAAAAAAATCAAGAAAGTTCAGTTGCCTTTTGAAAAGCACCTTTGGCACACTTAAGACCGTTGCAGCATCCCTGTGGTCACATGATCAAAATTTGGATGCTTGACAACTGGCATGTGTTTATGACAGTTGCGGTGTCCCAAGGTCATGTCATCACCTTTTGCGACCTTCTGAGAAGCAAAGTTAACGAGGTAACCAAATTCACTTAACAACGGTGTTAGTAACTTAACAACTGCAGGAATTCACTTGACAATTGTGGCAAGAAAGGTTGTAAAATGGGGCAAACCTCAACTGTTTTTTTTCCTGTTCTGTTGCTTAGCAACAGAAATTTTAGGCTTAATTATGGTCATAAGTCGAGGACTGCCAGCAGCTGTTAAAGATACCATGCATACCGCATATACATAGCTATCACAGTATTTCCTTTGAAATAAGCAACATTATGCAAAGTGCAGAAGAAGACTTAAGAAACAGTAAGCCAAAAAATAAGGCATATGAAAAGAAATATAATTAAATGATATTAATACACTAATCCCATTTATTATATCTCTCCATATATTTCTATCCTTGGAAACCAACTTCTACCATGTGGAAATTTTGTTCTTTAAATTTTGTTCTTAAATAGGCTGAAGTAATTCTGTACTGGTGGGATGCTGGCCACAATGCAATGGTTTCAAGATGGTCTTGACTAGAGATACTGGCTTGTATAGAAGCATGTTAATATACTTGGAGTAAAATTAAGCTTTGTTTGTGCTTTAACACAATGACCCAAATGTGCTAAAATGCATCAGTATTATCCCAACGGTTAGCAGGGAATGCTGCATGTGGTAGGAATGACTAAGGTTGCTATACCAGCCTAGTCTACACCTTCTCTGTGTTACGAAAAAGCATATGAAACTATTTAGGCAATTACCAAAAATCCTTTTAAAAATCAAACAGGTTTTGTGTTGAACTAGAGAATGAAGGTATTCCATAAATGTATTATCCTGCTTCTTGATTTTGTGTGTTCACATCTGTGTTAGTTTAGAGAAATATCCGCATGTGCTTTTTTTTATAAATCATCTTGTTAAAGGAAGATATTGTTAATGTTTTGACTTTGAATAAGCACAGGGATCTATATTCATGCAGAAGTATGAATAGAAGTAACCTGGGCTCTGAGATAGAACTGGAAATGATAGTTTCAGGTATTATTCTGTTTGCTGGCTTGTGAATATGGTAGCTTGCCTGTCTTTTTCATTCCAGGCTAAATGACAGTATAGTAGTAACGCAAATAAACCTTGTAGATAAGGTTTACCGGGACATAAATATTTAATCCTGAAACTGTACTGTATGTCTTTGGAATCAAAAGATCTTTTGGAAATTTTTTGTGGCTTTCCGGTCTAAGAGTGACAGGTACATCTGTATGCCTTTATGCTCTAGCTGGAGATTTCATTCTCCTCAAGTTGGAAGAATTTTCACAGCAGTTTGATTTCCCATTACTGCAGAAGAGATATTTGAAAATAGGAAGGCTTAAATTTCACAAGGTCATGTGGCTCCTTGTAGAAAAAAGAAGAGAAAGCATTGCAAATATTTTTTTTTCACCTTTTGAAATGTATAGTTGCATCCAGAAAATAAATATGCACTCATGAATACCATTTCTTATTCAATAACAATGGAGAAAAGTGTCAGAATGATTGTTTTAACTATTGAGCCCTTTGAAATGAATTCATTGAACGAATTTCTGAAAGTGCTGTTGGATACACTGCAACCATTAACACAAATATAAACAGGGTGCACTACTCGGTAATGAAAGTCAATATAGGTTGTTCTAAACTATGGATTGGACAGTGCCTGAAGGAAACTTTAGTTGTAGATCGACATTTTGAACCTGTGACTAACGGATTAATTACAATATTCTGTGAATCTTCCAGGCAAGAGTTACTTTTAGTTGTTTTAAAATGTAACTCTTGACAATGTCATGAAATCAATCCCATTTTCCCCTTCATTCCTGCAGAGCTCATAATTGGAAATCAATTAATATTGAAAATTACAGTGCTTCGAATCCATAGACACAAAGGAGCAAGCAACTTCAACAACTTGGACAAAAATATTTACTGATCAAGTTAAAAAGAAAAGGCTAAAAAATGAGAACCTAATTTTGAAAGTTGTACTTTTTTTACTCCTTTTTCTAAAAGAATATCTTTTGGTTTTAAGTTAATATATATGTTGGTGGTTTTGTGTTTCTTTCTGAAAATCAAATTAAATTGTGTTGAAAAGTTCAAATAACTGCAGTTTCTTGCATATTCTCTGTTGTTTGACTTTATTAAATTACAGCATTCCAAATTTTATTATAATCAAAGTTATCTTGTCAAATAAGTTACGCATTATATAAATAGTCCCAATCTACCATTTCAAAACCTATCTGCAGAAGAGTAGCAACTTCATTCTTTAGAAAAGACATTTGAGAATAAATTATCCAGTTGACATATCAATCAAATGGTATAATGAAGTCTGTGGGCATTCCTGCCATTTGAGAAGAGCATAAAATGGGTAGGACTTCAACCCTGATACATTGATTCCAGCTGAAAAACTGTCACCTTTCTAAACAGATGTATAATTTATCGCTCAAACTTGATACAATATCTTGACTTTTTTGATGTTGACAATGTTTTTTAAAATGTATTGAAATATTTCTGATGGTAAAAGAAATGTACAACAAAATACTAGCTGAAATAATGCAAGCAACATTGATTGGCAAAATTAAAACTGCATTTGGAAAGCTTGACAAGTTACAAATCAGATACAAATAGTAGGAACATGAGCATGTTGGACTTGATTCTCAAAATGTAGTTTACAGGATGAATGTATAAACTGTGCATAACTTTTTTAAACAGTTGTGCCCTTAGAATCACTTAGCAATGGAAGAGGGCAGCAATCCCAGGAAAGAGTTGGCTACTTTAAAGGTTAAAGATAAAATGTTTATGCTCTCACATATTTACCCACCATCTTTTTTAAATTACTTCCCAAACGATGCATAGCCCTAGTAAAAACAGCATTCTGTTAAAAGTTGTTGACATAAGTATTTTTCCCTTTTCAAATGTCTCTGTACAAATGAAAAAAATATTGTAAGGAAAAACAAATGTGTGTAAAAGATAATGTGATATTTTTTTCTTCTGTAGGAATTTAATTGTAGTTAAAACAAGCATTTAATGTTTTTTGAATGTTCATAACAATAAACATCTGATGGAGAGGAAGGATAAATAAAAGTTAATTCATGTTACCACAGCTGGTCTCAGAGTATCTTAAGTACTTGACTGGTTAATTTCCTGACCATCATGGAGACTGGTTTCAAACCTCTTGATATAAACTATATTCTAAAAGTAAACCTTGTTTATATCATGCTGATCTTTTAGACCTGCCTCGGGATATTATGACATGGAAAAAATTTTTAATCTCTTCGTATGAATTACTGGCATCACAGAGCATTGCAGACTGCATATGAGGAAAAGTCCAATTATTCCTGGCAGTGAAGATTATTAAATTACCATATGAAATGTATAGTCCTTCATTTTGCTCTGAAAAATGCTGCAAACAGACATAGATGTTTCCAACATAGAAAGCACTGACTGGGGCTAATGTTGAAACCATTCTTTCATATTGTCCATACCTCAAGGTACAGGGACAGGGAATTGCAGCTGGATCTGATGCTATGAAAAGGGGAGCCATCTCCTTTTCCCATCAAAACCAAGGAAGTTCTAGGTCAAGTGTTGCACACTAAAAAGGTCTAGTTTTGGAAGGCAAGCCTGTGCCATTTAGCAGCAGGGAGGGGGAAAACTTGTGAAAGCAGCAATGGCAGCTTTTGGACCAGTGGAAGACTGTACGGTAATAGGAAGACCTATGTTCCCCCTCATTTCTCTTTAAGATGTTCCCCACCTTTCTCAGCAAGCTGGCCCTTTTAAAAAAAAGGAATAACACAATGTCAATGTTAGACTTTTCCCAAAGGGGCACTAGTTGAACAAGGTAACTTCAGTGGAGCCCACGAGGGAAGGCATATTGGAGTGGAGGCAGGACACTGAAGCAATTTAGGGTGGGAAATACAATGAGCTGAGGCCTGTGCCTTTAAGAGGTTGTAACCATGAAGTAGAACTGCAAAGCAGATCAGAATTGCAGCCACAGGCAGGATACTACAGCTTTTCAATCATGGCTATCTCAGCCTTTGTGACTGTGGGAGAGAGATTGGGATGGTTAAATACAGGCCTGGAATTCCAAAAAGCCACAATTGCAAAAAGGTATGCCCACTGTACAAATAGAGAATTGGATAAGAAGTAGAAGACAAAATTTGAAAACAAAATAGCAATATAATTTCTAGAAAAGAAGAGATTAAAGAGCTTGATTTATAAAAGCTTTATAAAAAGAATAATCCGATCATAACAATTTTGTCTGTCTTTGGTGCCATCTCATAAACTATACTCATTACACAAGGGCTTGGATGTTATCAATATATGATGTTAGGTAATGGTAAAACAGATTCTGGATATATTTGAAGAAGAACATCTTTTTTGCAATGCACACATACAGCTTTTATGTTTAATTTGAAAATTGTTCTACTATATTGTAACTAAAATTCTTCTGCAGCATTTTGAGAAGTTCTGTGGGTTGCCAAAATAAGATGGCTGACTACTCCAGTGACCAATAAGTAGAGAAAATAATTCAAATAGGTGCCATTAGTTAAATTTGTCTCCATGTTGAATTGCTTCTTACGTGTAGTTCTTCCATCATTTTCACCTTAATGCATACGTGGAAACCTGATATTCTTCCCAGTACCTAAAGGTGTGTCTTCCATATGTCAAAACATTACAGCCACATCAAAATGGATTTCTTGGGAATAATACTGGAAATATTTGCCATTGCCACCTTCTGGATTTGATTCTGGAAAGAATTTTCTTAGGCAGATTGGCTATGCTCATACAGACAGAACCCTATCTACCACCTTCCTGCTGCGGAGATGACTTAATTAGCTAACCTTCAATTCACTTACCTTGATGTTGTACTACCTCTAGTTGGCTTTTGAGAAAAGAATTGTGGAGAAAAAGAATCTTGACTAAAATAATATTGTAACTCTAGTATGTTTCATGGTGCAAAGCTTGCCAATAAACCATGTTCATCAATTAAAATGATAGTAATCCACACCTTCCTTCAAATTCAATAGGCTCAAATTTTCCTCAAACTGTCCATCTGTGAGATCCTACAGACATGAAAATAAAGATCACAATCAAAATGTTTCATCAAGATACATCACACAACTGAGGACTTCTGCAATCACAGTACCTATTGGCAATACAGAAATAAGCCAGGTTTAGACTTTGTAACTGAATCAAGTTATTCTACAGCAGAAATTCCTAAATATCATAATACAGTGTTTTATTTATGCAACTGCAGGAAATGAGGCAATATTTGCTTGCTTATCTTTCTCTAATTCCTTCTCAGTGTGAATTTCTTTTTTGCCTGTTTTATACTGTACTACATAGATAATTGGGTTGGTTAAAACCTAAAGGCTGCATTTTATTAGCTTCACTAGTTTTGACCTTGATTAGGATTTGTTTTGGTATCTTAGAATGACATGCAAATCTAACCTTGGGCACCAGAGATCCCCTCTTTCCTTTTTACCTAAAAACTACTAATGGATAAATATGTGTTTCTAACGATCAATTCTAGAGATAATGATTTATTCATACATTACATGTAATAACGGAAGCTGACTGTGGCCGTAACCCTACCATAGAGGTTCCTATTCAGCTCATTCATGTGCATGTAAGTAGTTGCTCATAAGTAAAGTCTATGTTCTATGTTCTTTTTACATTCAACCCTAGAAGTCAGGTTAGCGCTAGTACCAAAGTATTATTGTGGACTCAACATAGGAAGACAGATCAACTTTGTTGCTACCGGTAATTCTGATTACCTTATCATAGACAAAAGGAACTCTAGAAGTTGCAGGTTTCTTATTTCTCCTGCCCCTAACATAAGATATTAATGCCAGAGCAAAAGTAATTTTATCTTTGTTCTGTGATTAGGTTCTCTTTGACAGTAATGAAAAGTTAACAAGTTTTTCTTTGGGGGGGGTATTTTATTTATTCATTTGTTTGTTTGTTTATTTATTTATTTATTTATTTATTTATTTATTTATTTATTTATTTATTTATTTATTTATTTATTTATTTATTTATTTATTTATTTATTTATTTATTTTGCAAACTTAAGACTCATTGTGCAAGCATGACCAAAACCAGGTGAGCTTAGAATTTCCTACGGTCTATATTCTTCTTTCCATTTTCCTGGATGACTTGGGATGCTCCCATTTGTGCAGAAAAGTCAACTAACATTGCTAATGCTTTTAGCGTCTGCCAGCCCTTAGGGAACACATAATACATTCAAGGTGCATCATAATTTGAACAATAAAGAAAGCAGCAGGTAGACTGAAGCTTAAAGGTAAAGGTTCCCCCGCACATGCGTGCTAGTCGTTTCTGACTCTAGGGGCCAGTGCTCATCTCCGTTTCAAAGCTGAAGAGCCAGCGCTTGTCCAAGGACATCTCTGTGGTCATGTGGCTGGCATGACTGGACGCCAAAGGCGCACGGAACGCTGTTACCTTCCCACCGTAGTGGTCCCTATTTTTCTACTTGCATTTTTACGTGCTTTCGAACTGCTAGGTTGGCAGAAGCTGGGACGTGTAACAGGCACTCACTCTGTTACGCGGCACTCGGGATTCGACCCGCCAAACTGCCGACCTTCTGATCGACAAGCTCAGCGTCCTAACCCACTGAGCCACCGCGTCCCTAGACTGAAGCTTATAAGGCCCTTAATCTTTAGCAAAGAAGAGCTCTACAGAAAACCTGATGGTCATGACAGTGATTAATTGCAGTCAAATGCCTTAAATAGCTGTAACAGCCTGGCTCAGACAGGCTGTCAGAACCCCATTTGTTACCTGCTGCTGTAGGAGATACACTTGCCACCCCTCCTCTGATTTAAGACAACTGTTAAATCTTAGTCTAAACACATGAGAATTCAGCCTTCAGATTGCATCTTCCAAGGAGGACTGTTGTTGTTTTTTCCAGAGAATTCTTTTTCTATTAAAAGTTAGATAACATGTACATTCAGTCTGGCATATGTATACAAAGACCACTCACCAAACTGGTAGGGGAATTAATTTCAGTTTCTTGTTTGTGTTGCCACCCACGGTCAGATAGGAACCACTTGCTTGATATTTTAGGATTCGGAGATAAATGGCTCATAAGAGGGAAATGTCAAGAAGGATTTTATTGAGTCAATATGAAGAGAGTTTTAGAGAAATAAAAATATACCAATCTGCATCCCTTCACCTTGCTATGAACCCCAGAATAACATATGGGCTTCTGAACTCTCTTAGGATTTTGGGTCTCTACAGAAAGCCAAACTGTCTGGAGGCTTTTGCCAATTTTTTTTACACTTAAAGAGTTAGGGAATATAAATAATCACACCTGAACGGAGTTTGGTAGATTACCTTATGACATGGTCATAACTTCAAAAAGGGGACCCTCTGCCAAAGATACTTTTAGCAAAGAAAGAGCTCCTAGAAGAGAGCAGCTGGAGAAAATCTAATGACATCTGTGGTCAATAACCAGGCAACTGATTCTATCAAAAACAAAGCACCGTGCGGATAGAAGCAAATATTTGTATTTCAGGGTTGAGAAAAAGGGTCCTCTCGGTGCTCTCTGAGCTTGGTTGTTTTCTTGCAGATATTTCATTACCCAAGTAGGTAACATCATCAGTTGAGTAGTGAAGCATCTGCAAAAAACAACCAAGCACAAGCACCGAGAATACCACAAGACATTGTTTCTGATGCTCTTTGGTCAGTAACTTGGGAAATCAAGTAAGCAATCCTTTGGTTAGAATATTTTTGGGAAATGCTGTTCTAGTATGCACCCACGCCCCCCCTCCCCTCAGCAAATGTTAGATAGGGAACTTATGCTGCCCTTGTTATCTTGTTGCTAGTAGGAACACAAAGAAAATAAGCAAGGGTGACACCATGATGCAATCTTCGAAGCTTACTAAACTCTTTCCACTCAGATATTTCTTATATGGGCACAAGAGAAAAGAGGTCCAGTCCCACTATCTTCTTGTTATAATCTTCTATGACTTCATTCCAATACTCAATTCAATACACTTGAAAGAAGCTGTGCTTGAAGAGGGTAGCGTGGAGAGCCCTTGCCTCTGAAGTTGCCAGGAGTCAGACACGACTGAATGGTTAAAAGAACAATTAAAGCATTCAGGAGACAGCCTTTAGAAATTGTCAGCTGAAGTTTAAAATAAAGCACAGACTGTACTAACTCAAAACTGATCAGATCTGAGAGTTGTTGTTTTTAATGTATCAGCAACCTTAATATTTGGGAGCACTTACAAAACAATTCCCTCAGTTTCTCAACAGCTAAACATGGCCTTGGCTCTTCATCCTCACTAAGAAACAAATAATGTTTATTAAAGGGGGAGATGTTCAAGGGGAGAAGGTGCTAATAGCTTCAAGGGAGAGCCCACTGACCACTCAATGTCTTAGATGACTTAAGTGTCTTCTGATTTCCATCCAACCCGCTGAGTATAAGACTTATACCCTGTCAACAAAGGTGCGTATAGTCAAGGCTATGGTCTTCCCAGTTGCAATGTATGGCAGTGAAAGTTGGACCATAAAAAAGGCTGAGCGCCAAAGAATTGAGGCCTTTGAACTGTGGTGCTGGAGAAGACTCCTGCGAGTCCCTTGGACTGCAAGGCGATCAAACCGGTCAGTCCTAGAGGAGATCAACCCTGACTGCTCTTTAGAAGGCCAGATCCTGAAGTTGAAACTCAAATATTTTGGCCACCTAATGAGAAGGAAGGACTCACTGGAGAAGAGCCTAATGCTGGGAAAGGTTGAGGGCAAGAGAAGAAGGGGACGACAGAGAATGAGGTGGCTGGATGGAGTCACTGAAGCAGTAGGCGTGAGTTTAAATGGACTCCAGAAGATGGTAGAGGACAGGAAGGCCTGGAGGAACGTTGTCCATAGGGTCGTGATGGGTCGGACATAACTTCGCAGCTAACAACAACGACAATACAGCGAAGCTTGAGACTTGGATTCAGGAGGGTGTTTGGTTGGATATAGACTTTGTTTAGAGAAATGGTCTAGCAAGTAGGGCTGGGAAGGATGAACCATTAGAACAGGATTTATGTGTAGGAAATAAAAGGAATAGATGGAGAATTTGACCCTGGAAATGAAGCACGTAGGTGGCAAGCTAAAACCCTTAACTCACTCTAGGTATTACCAACCACTAGTAACAGCCAACTGATATTTTGCTATTTAGTAATATATGTGAAACGCTGACCTCCTGTAAGAAAAAGCCTGAAAGCCATTATAACACTTTGCTTTTAATCACAGGAACTGCACTTTTTTTCAAGCAGATTAGCCAGCATAATAGCAGTGGCAGCTTAACATATTAGTCTGATGGATTTTGCATAATGAATGGCTTCTTCATTGAAAGAAACCTTTCAACAAGCAGTTGGACTATTAACTCTGGTTAAAGGTGATCCTCCAGTTTACTGTATGAAGAGGAACCTTGTGTCTACTTGCCTCTCTTTTGCCATATAAGGTTATGATAACATATCTCTCACATCTATACTTCATCAGCAAGTAAATCAGGTGACATCATTCTCAACTTCAGCATTTATTTTGAGCTTTTAATTTCAGAGCACAAGTAATTCATGTTTGCAGCAGCATTAGTCTTAAAGCATACATCATTCAGATTAGTGAGAACAAAGACCCCATTGCTTTTGTGTATGAACAGCAAAGCAAACATAACATTTAGTATTTATGCAGGTTTTTCCAAATATTCAAGACACATCATCTGTACCGTCTCCGTAATCTCACAGCACTCCCCATGGAAAGCTATTATTATTCTATTGGAGATGGTGAGCTAAAGCTAAGAGAGAACTCATAATTGCACTACTAAAGCTTGAGCCAGAGATTGCTAGCAAAGCTTGTAACTGTAAAAGGAAGAGAGGAAATGATACCGTGAAAACAGACAGAGAGCAAGTTAGGAAGCCAAAATGACCTCTGTGTAACTGGAAGACTTTGGGGGTAAAAATGTATGTCATCTATCAGTTCATTTGTTAATGCAAATGTTTTAAAACACAGTTAGCCTCCAGTGACCTCTTTCAAAGGAAACTGAATCCAGGTTAAGTTCTGGAATCTCTAACTGCAAAACCTGCGGTATGAATAGCAATCTATAAAATATGTTCAACTGCATGGACAAAGAACTGAATACAATGGTTGGTCAGGAAGTGTATATTTCTCTTCCTAAATACAAGCAAATACAAAGGATATTAAAACTCAGTGGTTGGGCCGAGTTTACACCAGATTAAGAACTGTCAACTGCAAATGATTTCTTTTCTTCTCAAGGCTTTACAGAAACCTAAACAATGAAATGTGGATAGCAACATTCTTTGCTTGGCTAGCTGATACCTTTTTCCGCATGTGCTGTATGTTTTTATTGAAATACCCAGTAAGGAACACATTGAGCAGTTATTTTGTCTTAGCAGTGGAACTTTAAAGAGAATGCCAAAACAAGCTAACTTGCAGGATGGAAGGTGTGCTGCACAGTTGGTGACTAGTCTGCCCAAAGGTTTAAAGTGTTTCCAAAGCAAATAGCCAAGCCTTCCAATGGTATTAGCTAAAGAAAGGCCATCTCCTGCTTCCGGGCACATCTCCTAGGATAGGTCAGTGATTCCTGAAAGGGGTGATGGATTTTGCAGAGTAGCCAAAGCAGAAGGCAGTTTCAGTCAAACTCCTCAGAGCCATGTTCTAACTGAAGCCTCACTCCAATTTTAGATTTTACAATTTAATGAGCTCTTTTTGCAATTCGGCTTGGCTTTAGGTCATCCAAGATGGTATTGTCTCCTTCAGACCGTCACTGTGAGCCTGCATTTTCATAAAGGTGATTGGTCTATGGCAATGAGAGACTGCATATGCTTAGCATACACACATGTAGAAGCTCACACACTCCCAAAACCATATTTAACAGCCTCAATAAAACGAGTTAAATTAAAATTGAACTTGCTCCTGGAATTTGCAAATGAAGATACATATTCTCAGGAGAGCTGTTGTAAGAGTACATTTGAGAGGATGCTTCAGTAGCTATGAGAGTAACAGATCTACTTGCAGACACTTCATGAAATGAAATGGAAAGTAACTATTAATTGATCTTTCCTTCTTAGTTACCTTTCTGTTGGACATAGTATTGCAACAGGTTGGAGATTGCTCTGACCTTTACCTTTATTTTCTCCCTCATTCAATGCTTTCTTTTCCTTGCAAAGATTGTACCTTTTTCTTCTTGGGGATTATTTGGGGACGTAGCCTCATTATTTCCACTGGTAGCTTGTTTTCTCCTTCTGTCTGAAGGAGACGCTGATGTTATGGGACTGGCAAAATGGCTAGTGGGAAAGGGAGGGGATTGCTTGAAGGTGCTCACTAGTATCAACAAGTGGCCAAAACGAATGACAGGTGAGCACCTTTCAAAGAACTGGGACTTAGAACAACACAACTTTCATGCCTTCACTTATTTTCCACCTCCTTCCACTTCTACTGCTGTCTATGTAACTGGCAGGGGAGGAGGGGCTGGTGACATAATGATGACTTGCCCTTGTTCAAAGATACCTGGGGCACCAGGCAGTTCCTAGAGTCCTAAAATAGTGACTTTTGACTCAGTTAACGTGATCATATTGTAGAATGATTGACCAGATTAAATGTGTTGTGGGAATGAAGTTTAACATTAACAGTAGTTACAATATCTTAGACTTTACAGTTTTGAATGAAATAATTCACTTTGCAGATGATAAATGCCACACTGAAATGGGGAATGAGAAAAAGATCAAGCCCTGAAGGGTCCAAAGAGTCAACCTGTCTGATTAAAGAATGATTACAACTGCCCAGTCGGGAAGGAGTGGAACCACTGCAAAACACCACCCTCCATTTCCAATCCTCTGAGGTTTTCCAAAAGTTTGATGGTATCAAATGTTATTTAAAAATCTAATTGTACAAGGAGAGGTTCACCACGTCAAGTCCTGCTACAATTTGGAAAGGAACCTTCACTAGTACCTGTTTAGCCATTCACTTTTTGATCACCAAAGAAAAAAGAGACTGCACAATATCCCCATATTACTTTTTCTCTTACATTTCATTGCCTAACGTTAAACCTGCCTTCCTGTAATTTAAATTGACATGTTCTCATCTGAACCTCAAGGAATTCAGTGAGCAATTCTTTCCTTGCCTCCGCTGTCAGTTTTAAATACATGGAAATTAATTTCTTATTATTTTTTAATTATAGAAGTTTATTATTGATTCCTTTCATTTGCTAGTTCTAAACTTATTTTGCTTTTATTAGAAAACTTGCCTAAATCATATTCTAAAATTCCTTATAAGATGTAGCAATAAATAAATAAATGCAAACCTAAAATGACCATTAAGGTGATACCATATAAATGAAAGATTATTTAAAAATTATTATTAATGATGAAACCACAGGAATCTAAAGAGAAGAAGGCAATTTCATAAATGCAAGGCTATCATTGAGAATGTCTTATTTCTGGCATTCATTAATATAGTAACTAGAGAACAGATATTGATGCTAAATATAGGAAGGCTAATATAAAGGCATGGATTCCCTAATAATCAGGGGATTTTAAATGGCTAAGGAAAATACAAGCATTCTAAATTGTCTTATGCTATTTGTCATCACGTTTTGAATTTCTCCAATTATTGATGTTTCTTGAATTGTGCTTCTGAAACAGAACATAGTAGAGCAAAATCAGAACTCACATGTACTGGTCAAAATTACACAACTGTTCTGCAATTCCTGTATAGGATGGTGTACTATAGCATGATGTACAATAGCAGCATCATTTGTTTTGCAACATCATCCTATTTCTCACTTTATAACACTGCCGACAAAGTATTTTCTTCTTCACCCACTTTTCTGCAGCCCTCATTACTGTAATTCAACTGTTGGGTTTAATACAGTTCATCTTCCTTCAATTCCTTAATACGCTTAGCATAGACTACAAGACAAGTAAGATGCCAAATCAGAAGGACATTATATATACCATAGCACAGTAGCTTTATTTTTCATCTCCTTCTTTTGTGCCCTCTGAATAAACAAAAATTCAAAAGGCTCATTTGAAATTTGGGAGGTATCCTTAGTTTGTATAATATCATCATATCAAACATTAAATTCCTTTGAACAAGCGTTAGCTAATTTTAAAATCATTTCCCCTACTGTTTGTCTTGCAATGAAATGACTTAGCCAAACAATTAGAAACCACAGTGAGATTTACTTTATAGTAAAGAAGTGGCGGAAAAAGCTATCTCTATCTTTAGCAATTTATCTCTATTTCTCTCTCTATATATAATTTCTCTATTTCTCTATCTATCTATCTATCTATCTATATATATATATATATCTATCCAGTGGTTGGTTGTTGTTTTTTTGTTAAAAAAAGATGCCGGAACTTACGCACGGCTCTGGCTCCAGTCGAAAGCCCTTTAGAAGAGCTTTCACTTTTTAATTTTCTTGCACGTATAGATTTCTTTTTAATTTCTTTTTGGGTTTGCATTCCTTATTATATATTAGCCTGCATTCATTTATCTTTCTTTTTATGTTTTCTTTCCGTCCATCCATCCATCCATCCATCCAATCTTTCTTTCTCTTTCTCTGGAAGATCTCACTGGAAGAGTCATTTTGATACTATCTCTTCTCTCTCCATTCCCAGAGTTGATAAAATTATGCTTGCCAACATAAATTGAAAACTATACTCATCGGCTAGAGGTATAAATATCCAGGAGTCAACTCTACATTTATTTATTTCTGCGACCATCCATCTCAACCAATGACTCTGGTTGTTTAGTGCCGAGGCACAGTCCTCGGCTGGCCAGACTTTGTACTGATTTTGCCTATTAATGAAACAAGCCCTATCTTTCAGTTCCAAATAGAAGAATAGCTTAGGAAAGCAAAAAGGATCAATGCCTCTGACATACATGCAATGAACTAACAGAAGTGTTTCTAGTTAAATAAACAACTGAAGAGGAAAATTAAGATACCACGTGCTTGAGCAAAGAGACTGCATAATCATATCCAATTTTGATTCAACAAAAAGAAACTACACAGGTTAAATCACACTTAGTCCATGCTTATTCTGACTTGGATGTCTTCTTTTGTAGCACCTTTAATATATGTAGAAACTTGGCACATCTCTTCAAAGATAACAAATTTATTAAAATAAGCTTGATGTTCTGGGTTTACTTTTAATAAAGTAAAGAACAAGAGCTAGGAAGGAAGGAAATTAAATCTGGAAACAAACGTGGTTAAAGTAAGCACCAGATACCTTGAAAATATATAATGAATGCTTCAGAATTCTTAATATGCAAGAATAGATGTAGTTTTATATAAATAAATCACACAATTATAAACATTAAAACTGTGTACTTTGACTACCATGAGCACAATTCTAACCTAAGGCTGACGGTGGGTCAAATCACCAAGAAGAGCTGTGTATGTGAGGCCATCTCAAAATCAGCTGAGATTCTATTCCTTTCTTTAAAAACTTGTTCTAATCTTGAACGAGAAAAGCCACGATATCAATAGTCATTTAAAATATACTTTAGTAGAAAATGGCAAAAAATGTGGATTTCACATACTGGACTCAAAATTATACTCACCAATTTCACACAAATAATTAAAGGTGGGGAAGCTTCTTTGAAATGAAGAATTGGAATTCTGGGTTTGGAAGTTTCCTGAACAGAGATCAGTACATTTCTTGGTCAGTTTTGATACACTACAGCTGTCCCTTTGAGCTTATTACAATGAAAAGCATAGTTTCTGAAATAGTTCTGTGGTTGCCAGTTTTCCTTTATACCGCTTCCTTGTTAGCATGTGGTTAACCAAATCTCCTTTCCCCCTCCCCCCTCATGGCTTATGTATCATTATCCTGTTGCAAAATACCTAGTTTTGGAAATTCCATTGTGGGATGTGTAGTTGCAAAAATACTGAACTTGATCAGTGCATGATCTGGACTCGGAAGGTAATCCTTTCCCCTGTTTTGTCTCTAGAAAAGGCAATGGAAAGGACAAGATCCTCCTGTGAGATTCTCTCCTAACTGCCTTCCGTCACAATACCTCTTCCTTTCTTTCCATTCTACATTATTTCTCAAATTCCATGACAACTGAATTGCCTTTAATGTTGCTTTGGCCTCTGAATAGGATCATAAAGTCCTAGATTCCTCCTGAAGCAGAGTTCAGACTTTAGTCTCTGGAGCAGCACTTTTTTATTGACTATTTTTCTTAGCCTTGTAGAAGAATATCAAATTTACAATAACCAATTCCATTCTTTTTTAAAAAAATTCCATTTATATCCCGCCCTTCTCCGAAGACTCAGGGCAGGTTACAAGCTTAGCAGTAGCCTTCATTCTATGTATATGCCTGCTTATTAGGGCTTTCACACACACACACACCAAGCGGCATTATTACAAAGTCAGCTTAATTGCCCCCAACAATCTGGGTCCTCATTTTACCTACCTCGGAAGGATGGAAGGCTGAGTCAACCTTGAGCCTGGTGGGATGTGAACCTGCACTAATTGCAGGCAGCTGGTGTTACTTAAGGAGGCATTAGCCCACTGCTCCACCAAGGCTGCTATTCTATTGTACTCTGTTTTATTCCATCACATAGACACTTTGGGGGGAGGGGGGGGGAAGAAGAGAAATAAAAACATCAGGATGAAATTTTCAAGTAGGTGCGGTTTTATTTGGAAACTTTAAGTTTTGTTTTTCTTTTGTTCTGAAGACTCCTTTCTCTTCTGCTTTATTTACCTATGTTTAAGATGATAGTAGTTTATAAGGAGAATAAAGAGTGCCAGCTAGTGGCCAAAACCCTTCTATGGTCAATTAATTTGATCACAGGCTCTTTTTTTGTGAACCCATGCAGTAAATTGCATTAAGCCAATTGTTAACCTCCAACTAATGTTATATTACAAATATGAACTGTTCATAAAATATAAAACATTAAAAATAGTGCATAAAGACATGTTCTATAAAATGGAGTGCCGAATGCGTCTGACATCTGGAAATTTTCTGAATCTGCCTCACTTCTGGAGTTCTTAGGAATGAGAATTACTATTCAATCAAAAACAAGCTTCTATTTTATTCGGAATTTCTGTATTTCCCGATTTGGGTCCCAATTTTACAAATACATTACGAATAGATAAGGGGATTCCACACAGCATTTAACAATATACTCTGAATTTGCGTATTTAATTTCAATTTATATAACAGTTGTGTTTCTGAATGAAACATGTTTTCCATAAAGGGTATGTAACTCCTAATTCAGGCTCAATTCCAATATGTTAAAGGTTTTGCAGCTTGGTGTGCACTGTAGTCACATAATGATAAAAAACCATTTCACAAATAATAATAATAATAGCTAAACCAAGAATATTACCAACCTTAGATTCTTCATATATGTAAAATGCTTTAGTGATTTTATTTTTATCCACATCACAAAATGCAGTCACCTAAAGGGGAGAGGTAGACAAAAAGATATGGTCTGTTGCTCTGTTGTTAAGGTCATAAAGAACCTGTTGGACTATGTGCTATATAAAAACGCAATTTAGCAGGTGGGCCATTTAATACAGAGTTCTGCTTTTCTTATTTTATTTGTTCAATTTATATAGCAGCTCTTCTCACATACTGTATGTCTGTGTGGGCTGGCTCATATAGCTAAAAATAACAAATATAAGTAAGTAACCAAAATTATAATAGCAAAAATCCATTAAAACAAATTAAAACAATTACTGAAGAAACTGATTAATAGTTCAGATACCATTATAGCAATAACCAGCAATCTCAGATACACTCCATAATAACATATATCCACATGGATGGCCCTCATCTTTATTTATTTTTGTAATATTATTATTTACATTTTAAAGAAAAATAAAAATAAAAAGCAGAAGTGGTATGCATCCAAAAGCAGGAAACAATCATGTGCCTAATTGTTTATGCAATCAGAAGAGGTCTGGTTTTCTAGGAGGGCTTTATGAACTACTTACTTTAGAATATCACTATTAAGCTCATTTTTAGAAGGTGGTAATGAACATTTTTTAAAAATTTCTCCCCAGCAACAGGCTCTTGTGCCTACATTTGTATGACTTACCTAAAATACCTCACAAAACAAAGTCTTAAATATGTGCAAAATGCCCATGATTCCTTTTAATAAGAGATACTAATAAGGAAAATACAAACTATCATATATTCATCCTTTAAAAATAAATGGCCTTTGCATTGAATAGTGAAATTTTTGCTATACTAGGAGTACAGTCTCCTTACACTCATTACATCAGGGATCTCCAACCCCCGGTCCATGGCCCAGTACCGGGCCGCGGCATACCAGCAACTGGTCTGCAGAAACAAGCAAAGCCCCATCCATGGGATGTAGGCAGCACACAAAACCATGCACCCTCCAATCTGCGGAAAAACTTCTGGTGCCCAAAAGTTTGGGGACCTCTGCATTACACGACATTCTAAATCACTATTTAGTAGTGCCTTCTTGATTACATTACCCAGCAACGAAATTTTGGATTGCAGGTCTCTTGAATCATGGAAGAGTTTCTTCTGGAACTACAGGGCCATCATCTATCAATCACTTTCCCAGAAATGTTATATGAATTTGACTACATGCACAAATTTCCAAGGTCAAAGGGGAATTTCTTCAATAAAAGACCTTTAGACAGTCCCCCTTGCATAGGGACATTGAGCAACCCTCTTAAATTTATAGCCAGTCCTGTCTTAGCGAATTGAATAAGATAGCAAAAAATAAGGAGCAGAAAGAATGAAAGAAAAGTACTAATTTCTGCACATACGCAGTCCATATCATTGAGATCTACAAGCCAAAAAGAATCCAAAATCACAGGACAAATAATTATAACGATGCAAATGTAACAAGGCAAGCCACTGCTCTCTGTTCTGCCTCAATGCAATTGACTCTGAAGATGCACTTCAAGTGGGTCTTGCACACAGGCAGCCATGTACTAAAATTTGTCAGGACAATAAACACACAAAAAAAGAGAATCCAAACTACAAAGGAATAAGATTCTTTCTTTTGCTTTATCATAGAAAAGCAAGAATCACATTTTTAAAAAAATGTTATTTTTAAGGCTAAGATATTTGGAAATATAATATTACGACTGAGGAAAAAAGACTAGATTTTTTCCCCATTACGGTATGTCAGCAATATATTAAGGAATATGATGATGCTTTGTTTTGCAAGGGCAATTTCCTGAATTTCCACATCTTTATATATCACTCCTTCCCCTTTTCAAATGAACTACAATAAAATATAGATGAGGCTGTTTGCATAAGTGTATGTATTTAAACATGTAATATATAGGTGAATGGTGATAGAATAGCGGCTTTCCTGTCTATTTTAGGGTATTTGAGCTTATATTTATTATTTCTTTAAAGTCAAAACTTTATCTATTTAGTTGCATAAAATTTCCTGGACAGAAAACTATACAAAGTTGCACATTTTCACATGTGATTGTGGTGGCACCATTTGTTCAACTGAAGGATAGATTTTTTTAGTTTTTTTCCCCTTTTCTCATTAAAATTGTTTTGGCAACTTGAATGGCAGAATGAAGTCATAAAAGTAACTCTAACATTCATGATAGTGAAGCTGGATAGACAAGCATAAAGCAGACCTTTAAGCATCCCATAAAAGATTGGTTTTCTACAGCTGCAAGCTCAAAATGAATTGGATGCTTTTTTTTAACAAAAAAGGTCTGTTCAGCTTCAGTCTTGCAGAAATACTACAACCATGCTCTGTCAATCCCTTAAATTTGAAAAAGATACAGTTAGGAACCCAGTTTCTTAAAACTATTCAGAATGGCAACCATAACAGAATGGCTGTTGTTACAATAGAGTGGACCTTGAAATGTTACCAATTTTCTAAAAAAAATAATAATTAGATTCCTAAAGCTTGTCCTAACTCTATTTGAGAAGAAAACATGTAACTCAATGAGTCTACAATTGTTGTTTTCCAAAGTACCAAAAACAATAGCACATAACCCTCTTGCATATATGATGGATTTTATCAGACAAACCTTCTCAATTGGCTCCATTCTGTACATACAAGTTTACATGCAATGTGGGAGATATTCTGGAATCCTGTGGGAAAACACATGCAAACTTGGATAAATCTGAGAAAAGAGGTCTTTTTCTCAGGTGCCCGGTGACAGGGTCTGGTTACTTACTCAGAACTATGGGAGAAACCTAGGCAAAATACCTATTTGAGAACCAGAATAAGACCAACTGAAGGCAGGAAATTTATACAAGAAAGGGAAGGGAAGGGAAGCGAAGGGAGAGAAGGGGAGGGAAGGGAAGGGAAGGGAAGGGCAGGGAAGGGAGGGAGGGAGGGAGGGAGGGAGGAAGGAAGGAAGGAAGGAAGGAAGGAAGGAAGGAAGGAAGGAAGGAGAGTGAAAGAGATTATGAAAATACAAATGCAAATACAAAAATGTTTGTTCAGCAAATACATATGCATAATACTCATTTACACTTTACAAAAACAAATCCCTTTAAACCTAAACTTCTTGGATTTACATTTCAGAGCATTACGGGGACGAGTCATTTACGACATCAAAGACAACACCCTGCTAAAGACAGCGATCTGAATTAAAGCATCCCTCATAGATAGCTGAACAGCTTTCCCTGAAAACATCCAGTGAAGAGACTCCTTCATCTCCTAAGATAACTGATTCATCTTGCTATTTGGAACTTTTCTTAGTATTTCCTTTTTGTTTTGAACAAAACAGGACAGTGTAAAAAAAATTTTTGGTTTGGAAGCTACTTGGTGGAACCTACAATTAAATTTTCTTTTTTTTAATCCAAATCACATTTGATTTATATTAAGTTGGTGACTTACAACCACAACTCCCAAGATTCTTTTCATGCATGATACTGCCAAACCAGGTAACAAATTACTAAAACTAGCAAGTAGCTATTGTGGGAGAAACAAGATGATAGCCAATTAGTTAATAGATCAGGCCTATTAGTTTATGGAAACAATTGCAAATAAACCAAACATATGTGAAAAACAAGTTCTGGCTGCAAGAACACTGTTGCTATAAGCACCACTTCTCCATACTTCCAGGGGATACATGTTTTACTGTTAACTAGATGCTTGGCTCTCCAAAACTTATAACCCATTGCCATTGGCCATCCTAGTTAGGATTAAGGCAAGATGAAATCAAATCAATTGGAAGGCATCTAGTTGCTTACTCTTCCCTAGTCAACAGAAAATAGGCAATTTCTTTGCCAGTAACATACACTACAGGGGGACACCATGGAATTCTAAAAGCAAAGCAAAGAAAGAAAAAACCTTGTCCCATCTAACTTATAGTCTCAATTTTAACCGATGGAAGGGACATAGTAACAAGAGCAAGAATGATAAAACATACTTAGACATTCTAAGGAACAGAAAGTTTGGAGAATAAAGAAAAATAAGTTTACTAGTCTGCTTCTTAGAGGAAGAGAAGTGGTTTTGTGCACCTATTCTGAGAGGAAATTTTAGGCATAAAGCTGTATCATATATGGTTGAACACTGTGAAGTGTTACTACCAGTTTATACTACTTTGATAAGACCACACTTGGAATACTGCATCCAGTTTGATGCAAAAATGATGTTGAGACTCTAGAAAGAGTTCAGAGAAGAACAACAAAGAGCAATAAACATTGAGGCGAAAACATATGAATGGCTGCAGGAACTGGGTATGTCTAATTTAATGAAAAGAAGGACTATGGGTGACATGATAGCAGCCTTCCAATATTTAAGGGCCTGTCAGAAAGGAGAGGGTCAACCTATTTTCCAAAGCACCTGAGGGAAGGATTAAGAAGTAATAGATTGAAATTTATGAAGGAAACATCCAATCTAGAACTAAGGAGAAATTCCTGAACAATTAGAACAATTAATCAGTGGAATGACTTGCCTCCAGAAGTTGTGGTTCTCCATCACTGGAGGTCTTTAGGAAGAGATTGGACAGTCATTTCTCTGACATGGTATACGGTCTCCAGCTTGAGCAGAAGGTTGGACTAGAAGATCTCCAAGGTCCTTTTCAACTTACGGGAGCACCTGCTGCCGGCGTCAACTTCCCTTCGTCCTGTGCGCTCCCACAGAGAGGGCCTCCTCAGGGTGCTGTTGGTCAGGGACTGCCGGCTGGCGGCCCCCAGGGGGAAAGCATTCTCTGTGGGCGCGCCAGCCCTTTGGAATTAATTGCCTGTTGAGCTCCGGTTGGCTCCCGACCTTCGCTCTTTCCGCCGTGAACTGAAGACCTGGTTGTTTGAACAGGCCGGCCTGGACTAAGGGGTTGGGTTTATTTTTAACCCAAAATTAATTTAATTTTACTTTTAACTTTTGTACATTGTATTTTATTGCCCTGTACACTGCCCTGAGTCCTTTGGGAGAAGGGCGGTATAGAAATTCAATAAATAATAATAATAATAATAATAATAATAATAATAATAATAATAATAATAATAATAATAATAATAACTCTGTTAGTCTGTGTTCTATATTTCTACTAGATCCTGGATTTTTCTGATAATTTAATACTCTGCTGATATTCTAGCTAAAAAGCTACAAGGAAAGCATTCTCTTAATATCAGTGTAGTAAATCAGAGGTCCCCAACCTTTTAGGCACCAGGGACCGGTGCTGTGGAGAAAGGTTTTTCAATGGATCAGAGGGAGTGTGGTTTTGCGTACTGCCTGCATCCCGCGAAGGTGGCTTTGCTTGTGTGGCCCGGTTGCTGGCATGCTGCGGACTGGTGCTGGTCCACGGACTGAGTGTTGGGGACCCGAGGTAGGTAAAATGAGGACCCAGATTGTTGGGGGCAATAAGCTGACTTTGTAAAAATGCTGCTTGGGGGGGCGAAAGCCCTAATAAGCAGGCATATACATAGAATGAAGGCTATTGCTAAGCACATTGTGCTTTAGATTGTAAGCCACCCTGAGTCTTCGGAGAAGGGTGGGATATAAATGGGAATTAAAAAAAAATATCAGCCATAACTGAGAAAAGTGAGGCAGGCACAAACATCTTTTCTCAGATTGTTACAAAATAACAAACTGTACTGACTGGGCTAATATTTCCAGCTCTTTTTTTCAATTGCCTAGCAAGGCAAAAAAGAAACAACTTTAATTGCAACCTTGATATTCTGGCCCACAGTGTTGCCTAAGAAAATGTTATGGAAAGGTCAGCTTAGATGACATGATGGCAGTGTTCCAATATCTAAGGGTTTGCCACAAAGAAGAAGGAATCAACCTACTCTCCAAACACCTGAAGGCAGGACAAGAAGCAATGGATGGAAACTAGTCAAGGAGAGAAGCAACCTAGATCTAAGGAGAAATTTCCTGACAGTTAAAACAATAAGTGGAACAACCTGCCTCCAGAAGCTGTGAATGCTCCAACACTGGAGGTTTTTAAGAAGAGACTGGACAACCATTTGTCTGGAATGATATAGGATTTCCTACCTAAGCAGGGGGGTGGACTAGATAGAAGACCTCCAAGGTCCCTTCCAACTCTGTTATTCTTTTCTGTTCTGCTCTGCCCTACTACATAAATAAATATCCTTAAACATAAGACAGTGCTATGGGAATTAGGTGTTTAGCAGAGTGACAACATGGGGGAAGAAACGTCATGAGGGGAGAAATCGAAAGAGTTTATGTCCAGGATGTGAGGAGTCTGTAGATATTTTCTCAACCCTCTTTCTGGTTCATGAAATATAAGGTCCTCAATGAAAGGCAGGTTGCAATTTTTTTCCTATAGTCCTAACTATCCATTGAAGTCTGTACTTGTACTGTTTGGTTGCTGTACCAAACCAGAGTTATAAAACTGTCTGCATTGTTATAAAATGCACAACAACTGGTCAGGAATCACTACATCTGCTGAAAATCAGCTTAAGAAAACTGCTTCGATTCATACTCATGGCCACATTCAACTGATCAGGGAAAGGCTTCACAAATAATGAACTGCAAAAGAAACCTCAGGGACTGATTGCTGTTTTTCATTTCTGAAGTCTCTTTTCCTTGACTGAAGTCTGAAACTATGGCCCACCGCTGTGAAACAATTTCATCACATGATAAACGACAGCATTCAGGGGATTTTACAAAGCATATTGCCCAACAATGGAAGAAAACGATGACATTTCCATAGCAACAAACAATTTTGCAAACTGCACTCCAGTGATTAAGATGACTCAACATTTTGGAGTGGAAAAGTCTGTCAGCTGTAAAAGAAATAATCATCTGCATATGTCCGGCAGTCAAGCTTCTTTTATGGACAATAATCTGTTTACTATTTTATTTACAGTTAAAGAAGGTGGTCTTAAACTACTCAACAAGATTCATAAATCTGAGTTTGTATGCAACACTTATGGAGTGTAAGACAAAATGCTAATCAAACCACAGTTTTTCTTTTCTAAAAAAAAGAAGACAATGATCTTTCCTTTGCAAAAACATTATGTGAACAATAGCTATTTTGAAACACCTTTGATATATATTAAGGTAGAATAGAAACCTCTCTCTATATCTATTTCTTAACAAATTCCCTTCCATACACTGCCTTGGGACATATCAGTAGCTTCCAAGGGCTATTATTTATAATTTAACTTCTATAGCATAGAGCTAACACAATAAAGTATGGAATGAATAAAATCTAGTAACAGCCCCTTTTCTCAATTCACAAGTCGCTATTTTTCTCAAAGCAGATGAAACAATAAGTGAAATACATGACAAATAATGTATAGTGTTACAGCATTACAGTTTTCCCAAATATTGAGCAAATATTGAAATATATTTGTTCAAACTTACTTTGTTCTGATTAGCTGGAGATAAACTTCTAAAAAGTTTTCTGCCCTGTTTGCCAGCATTCCAAATGGTGAAAGATGTCCAATGTCTAAGAATTCTCTCCTCTAGAAACAAGACTCTGTGTGCCCAGATGGTTTTCCTGAGCATTGTACAAAACAAAGAAAAAAAAAACAAGATTCAACATTATTTTGACACAGTGCAGTCCAAAAGAGGCTCAATTAGAAAACATGTTGTTAGAATCGTTGAAGACTTAGGAGGTCTTATGCATTTCTAAAATAAAAGAGTTGAAATCTGACACAGAGGAAATATTCTGCTGTACTATTAAATGTAGTGTGAGTGGATAAGTAACACTCTTAAAATGTACCTCAGGAAATGTTCAGATCATGCTGTTTTGAATGTAATTTTGCAATAAAAAACATTCATACATACTATGTATGTGTGTGTTGTATATGTATGTATATATGTGTATATATATACTTATGTCTATCTGTATATCGCCCAGATAAAATATTTGTATACTGCATTTATTTGCTTTTACAAGTAAAATAGATGGTCAAGCAGTAAGTGGAACAACTTAAACTTTGCCTTCCCAAAATTTGAAAATTAAGGAATTAGGCAGGTTTATTTTTTTCACTTGATGTATTTGTCATCATTCTGTTTAGAACAGGGCTTTTCAACCTTTTCACCCATTGTACCACTTTTAGGATATGGCAACATCCGAGTACCACCAGTCACCTAGCAAGGGGTCAAAAACTTGATGAACAAAAAAAAAAAGGAAAAAAGTGATGAAGTACAGGTAGTCCTTGACTTACAACAATTCGCTTAGTGTCTGTTCGAAGTTACAATGGCACTGAAAAAAGTGTCCCCCAAGCCATAGCTGAGCAAGACAGCTGTCTGCCCGCCTGGCGGCACTTTTCCTCCTGACCGAGGTTTTCATTGTTGTGAGCATTTCTGTTAAGGATTGGCAGTGGGGATGGGGGGGTGCTTGGTTTTTATTCCCCCCGTCTGCTGGGTGGTTGCAGCAGGTTTTGGTCACTTCACATGACCCTCGGACACTGTGCCCGTCATAAATATGTTGCCAAGCATCTGAATGTAAATCACAAGACCCTGGAGATGCTGCAACATTCCAGCTGATCGGCGCTTCTTCTTGGCTCAGCAGAAGCACCAGGATCAGCGCCGAGCTCCAGCTGGAGCCTGGCGCTGATCCTGGCATTTCCGCTGAGCCCTGAGAGCCCCAAAGAAGCGCTGATCCTGGCGCTTCCGCTGAGCCCTGACAGCCCTGCAGCTCCAGCCGTCTCTCACTCAGGCTTGTGCAGTGCTGTCACCGGTTCAGCTCATTCCCCTCCTCTGCTACCACTTTTCTAGGGAGGTTGCGTACCACCTGCCAGGTGCCAATGTATCACTGGTGGTACCCGTACCACTGGTTGAAAAGCCCTGGTTTAGATGAACACTGAAGACTACTTGCTTGCTACTTGCTATGTTTTTAATTGTATTTCCTTTTTTTCTTTGTATTTTATCATACGAAGATATGGTCAGAAGCATAATCAATCGAGTGTTTTACATTTACATCACTTTACAGGATTATCAGTTAAAAATGTAAATAGATACAGCCCTATTACACGTGTAAAAAACATTGCTCAAGTTTTTGCTGCTGGTCATCACCAATATTACATTGTCACCTGAGTAGCTGAGCAGGCTTCCCCAATGTATCACTTTTTGATATTTGACAAATCGTTTGTAATGTTCAATAAACAAAACAGCATAATTTTTTACATTTGACAGTCTTAAATCTCAGTAGCATGGCAATAATCAATATTCTCAGCACTTTTGTATGACAATTAAAATTAGTTTCTCTTTCTTGCTACGAACACTTGAAAGATACACAGAGATCTCTTTATCATAAATAAAACACTGACAATATAAAAGCCAAAAACAATATGCAGGACATTAGAAAGTTCATTAGTGAAATTATGACCTTGACACTACTGTTAAATTTTAAGTTTAATAGTAAATTCCACAAACCAGCAGATGTCTTTTTATTCAAGTGTGTTTTTATTCAAGTATGTTTTTATGTCTGAACTTTCAAAATAAAATTCCATTATGTCATATATAAATATATGATAACATAAGCAAATGCTTAGACCTATCTGAATTGTTGAAGCCATATGGTTTTGGAACTGTAACAAGGAAACATCTGCAAAGCCAGAGAATAGGCCAGGATTATCAATTTTAACTACCCCCAACAAATTCGGGTGTGTGTGTCTTTCTTCTTTTTTTTGCATTTAGTTCCTTTCAACAAACCTCATAAAATCAGTTTTGTTTGGCTTTCAATAACTTTCTTGTTTTGTTTGGGCTCCTTTCACACCATCTTAAAGATCTCTTTATCATAATTACATTTTATTTATTTTCTTAAGTAATCATTCCCGTAATAAGTGCAATATTTCAAAATGATATTGTCTAGAGTGACAAAAAAAAACCACATCAGAATTTACACCAACAGTTTACACCAAATATTCCTCATTATACCCAACTAAAATTCCATATAAAAATTAGCAATAATTGCTAATTGGTAGGTATAAAAAAATTACATCCAATCAGGTTAAAAGTTGCATACCAAAATTTCACGTTGATTCCGATAGTCTCAATGTACGACCACAACTGAAACCAAAATTTCTGTTGCTAAGTGAGACAGCTGTTAAATGAATTTTGCCCCATTTTACGACCTTTCTTGCCACAGTTGTTAAGTGAATCACCGCAGTTCTTCAGTTAGTAACACAGGTTGTTAAGTGAATCTGGCTTCCCCATTGACTTTGCTTGTCAGACAGTCACAAAAGGGGATCACATGACCCCAGGACACTGCAACCGTCATAAATATGAGTCAGTTGCCAAGCATCTGAATTTTGTCATTGTAGCTTTGAATGGTCACCAAATGAATTGTTGTAAGTCAAAGACTAGCTGTATTTAATAGCCCTACCTTCATTAATACATTTTGTTCAATAAGATCTCAAAAATTAATTTATTTTGCAGCAGATATCCAACTTTCCCCATCTTTGCAACCTCCCAGCCAGCAGGGCTGTTGATTATGCTAATCTGGGAAACAAGGGAATGTTGTGACCCTAACATCTCCAGAGTGACAGGCTAGTAGAAACTATTTTATAATCTTTAGCTAGTTGATAAACTTTAACCAACAGTTTTTTTGAATTGAGTTTTTAGTGTAATTCAGCATTTCTTTGGGCGTATCTTTATTCCTACTGACTGAAATGGAAGATTAAGCAAAGCTTTTCTGTCCCGTGTCTAAATCTGTCCTATGTCCTACAGTCCTACGAAGATTTGCCTAGCCTCAATGTGTTGTTTTTCCAAAGTTACTGGACTCAGGCTACAAAGGCCTTAGCTGTCACTGAAAGAGACAGTTATGGCTGGTTCTCTACCCAAATTTTCATGCTAGTCACCTTGACCAGTTAGATGATCTCTAATCTCTAATTTGTTGTGGGAAAACTCTTAAGACTGTAGAGTTGGAGCTGCCTGAATAATTCGCTCAGGATTTCACAGTCTCCATGAAAGCCAGGGATATCTCCCAAAATTGTCATTGAGTTAACATATAACTCATTGACATATAATTCTTTTGCTCATTCTCCATCCCCTACCTTTTTCCCGATTATCTTCATTCCCGCCTCTACCACTGTTCTTTGGTAAGACTATCCATACTGTTGTTGATTCTCCCCCGTTCACTAACTTCTATTCTCTCTCTTGCCCACCACCACCACTCTCTAGCATCTTCTATACTGATGTACCCTGTTGTCACCAAGACTCTGGAATTTTAACTATATTCCAGCATATCCTCTGCCCTGAAATATGTGAAGTGCCTACTATTACATATTTTAGATGCTTGTTGAAGATTATCTTTCCAAGCAATCTTCCCGTGTATAAATGCTGGATAAGCTTTGCTTTTGTTTCCTTTTCCCATTGATTTTTTTAACAAATATTTAAAAATATTGGTTTTATTATTGTACTTGATTTACATTTATTGCAAATCCTTCTGAGATGTGCTTGTGTACAAAGCAAGTATTTAAAAAATACAACAATATGCGGAAAAATAAAAAAAAATCTAATAAAGCAGGTATTTGGTGTTGCAAAGCATTCCAATCACTAGAGGTTTCTTTATTGTAGATAAAGAAACAGAAGGCTGCAGTGATACTCTAAAATAAAACTCTTCAAATAAGCAGAAACAGCAAGCTGGCTGTTTGTGGTCAGAAAAAAAGGGGTGATGGCAGATTGCTTTAATTCATTGGGGCTCCACCAGCACCAAAATCAGGGCCAAAATTTTCTTTAAGAGATTTTTAAAAAGCTAACTGATTTTTTTCTTATTATTTATTACATTTTATCAATGTATGAAAATTTATCCACAATTAAAAATCAAAGTAAGTTTTTTTTAAGACACTGTGCACCATTACTTAACATCTATTACTTCTATTCCATTTTATTTTGAAGATGGTCTTCTGTATAACTGGATGTAGGACTATTCTATATATGAAGCTGATCAAGAGCAAATAACTAATCATTAAATGCAATGACAGCACTAACTGTGGTGGTGCAGTGGTTAGAATGTAGTAGTGCAGGCTAACTCACTGCTCATTATAGGAGTCCAATTCTGAGCAGCTCAAGGTTGACTCAGCCTTCCATTCTTCCGAGGTCAGTAAAATGAGGACCCAGATTGTGGGGGGCAGTATGCTGACTATGTAAACCGCTTAGAGAGGGCTGTAAAGCACTGTGAAGCGGTATAGAAGTCTAAGTGCTATTGCTAACAATGATGTGTTTGAAAAAAAGATATACAGAATTGGGTCTTGGACTGTAAGTTGTTTTAGAAATTCAAGAAATTCCTAGTAACATTTAAAGTACGATAAAAACAGAATACTTGGAAGAAGGGAATTAACTTGAAGAGAAATATAGAAAGGAGAAAGAAGAGTAGCTCCCTTGTTTCCTGAACTATCTCTAGATGCCCCCCAAAAATGGGATAAATAGTAAAAGAACATTTTTCTGATGATTGTTTGAAATCTTTTGAAAGGTATCGTATCTGGCTGCTCACAGATAGAATCAAAACGCTGGAAGGATAAAACAGAACTCTTACGTCCCTACATTATACAACTGAAGCTTGTCCAGGATTATGAAATAGGGTCTCTACTGGAAGTATCTGTAAGAAATGGAAAAGACAGTATTTCTATCACCATAAGAGCAACAAAGACATGCCTAAGCTAGCTTACTTACTCTTGTCAAGATTCTTTGATTCTTAACAGAAATTTCCTCGTTGTTTAAAATTTAGTTCTGCCTTAACAAAAGATTGTGGCTTTTGCCAAACTTCTTGATGTGGGAAAATGGGAATTGGGACAAGACCAAGTAATCAAATTGTTTGACTGTTCACCTACAATAAAATTTGTGTAGTAGTCTCCTCTCCAGAGACAAAAGTCTAATTATTATACTATTGGCTAGCCAAGCTTATTAAAAATTATTTCTTAGTAATTCACCTCTATTTAGTTCTCATTATTATCTGTTCAAGTGAATATCTGAATAGTACTTTTAAGGAACAATCTGCACCAAGCACTACTACTGCAGGCAAAAAGCAGCTGGAGAAAGCAGCACAGACTAATGAAAAAGGTCTTCTCCCTGTGCCACAGTCCTAATCAGCATGAGAGCTGCCAGGGATAGCTTGTTATCATGAAAATATAGCCTACGTTCTGATTAGATTGTAAACTCAATGTTCCCATAGAGAGTAGTTTGGCCCTTAAGGAATTTGGTTCCTGTACTGAAGCCTAAATGAGCTGAGGTAAGGAAGAAAATATGTATCTAAATTTACATTCTGGGTCTCACATGCTCTTTTCTGCAAGGGTTAAGCCAGAAAGTCTGCACCATGAAGCTTTCTTTATCTTGGGAATATTTTTGTAGCTTCAGGTTGTGTCATAAGGACAAACAGTGGGTGGATCTTCGGTTCATGCAGAGAAGTGTGTGACTGAGCCTTCAGGCTAATTACATGATAATTACAGATGTGAGTTCTGTGAAAACCTGTAATGACTGCATCTTAATGTTACTAATATTGGTAAAATATGTAGCTTAAGGAGCGTCAAATGATCTGGGGCTTTCCCCTTAGGGTTTCCGGTTCACCTAGGTTGTCTTGTACACTGAGAGCTGTTCCCAGGCCAGTAGCTGGGATTCCTGCCTTGGGGGATAAGGGAATGCCATTTTCCCAGACTCCCAGAGCCAACACAGGTGCAAGGAACTGCAGCAACTTGCAAGCAGCAATTAAGGATCTGTTCGAAATAATATGAAACTAAAAGCAGTTCTTAAAAAGTTACATAAACCACCTCCAGAGAAGATTCTCACTGGTTAATTTCAATTTTCACACGAATTTCTTAGCTAGAAGCAACATCAGTGTGTTATGAGGACCAGTTGGGAGTGCCAAACTGGGGTTCCACAGCTCATAATCCTGATGAAAAATAACTTTACATTGTACTAAAAGGATAAAATTTCTTCGCAAGCCCCTGAAATTCTTGTATTGTTTTCTAACCAGTCAGATCAGAACACACTTTTATTATATTTGTTGGTTTATTATACTGACTTTTTTGTAGTGAAATCACATCAAAATTAAAAATATGAATATGATCCCCCATCCCACTTTATAAATGGTACTGGAAAAATAAGGGCATATGCCCCATCAAATCATCTTACTAACAAAATACTCAAAAGCAGTTGGGAATGGAATGCAAAGAAAGGGAATTAAATCTTCTCTTGTGATTACTAATCAAATAAAAACTCTCCATTGATAATCCAAACTCTACCTTGGCACCAACCTAATTTTAAGGTACAAGCACTCCAATTAAAAACCTAGAAAAAGATGGTTATATTTTAATAAATATATTCCAGAATCAAAGTTTTCTTAATTATGTTGTTTAGACTATTTAGAAAACCTATAACATGTTTCAAACGTTTCAAATTTAAATTTCTCCTCCAATAAATACCAGCATTGATATACAATGTGGAAAACACAATTATACATTTATTTTTAATTCATGGCTTTAATTCCTCAGCATGTAACAACTTACTAATAAAATAACCACAGCTGTAGGAAAGGAAAAGAAGGTTCAGTAAAGGCCCTACAATTATTATTGTAATGATAATATTATATACGGTATATATATATATATATATATATATATATATATATATATATATGTATGTATGTATGTATGTATGTATGTATGTATATATGTATATATGTATATGTGTATATGTGTATATGTGTATATGTGTATATATATATATATATATATATATATATATATATATATATATATATATATATATATATATATATATATATATATATATAGACAATTATACAGATAAAATATAATGTAATATACATTATAATGGTAATAATGGAGAGTCAGTTTGTCTAGTGGTTAAAACACCAGGCCAGAAAACAGGACACTGAGTTCTAGTCCCATCTTGGACATGAAAGTCAACTTGTGACTTTGGGTCAGTCACCCTTTGTCTGCTTAACCCATCTCACAAGGCTGTTCTTTTGTGGAAAATAGAAGCAGGAGTATTTATGAAAAATAATAAAGATGGACTATAAATTTTACAAAAACTAGATTTATCTGAAAACAATAAAATGCCAGTCTATTTACTGTGCTTGGTGACCCTCAAAGTCCAAATATGTTATTGGGTAGGCTAAAATATATTTTCAATATTACTACGTGACAATATTAAAATATTTGTAAGCAGGCAGCAAAATTTATGATTGCGTTGTTTCCATTAATTATATCCATACTACTTTAGTTAGATTCTATTGTAGGCGGTAAGGTCTGCCCCTCCTAGTGTTGCTGCTGGATACTGGCTGCCCATCAGGGCGGTGCTGAGCTGAACACAGACCAAACCAACATCAGGTCCAGGTGACAAGCCGGTCGGTCTGTTTTTTGTCGCAACCAATGGATCTAAAGCTATCTCTGTCAAAATACAGGCATGACCCGGATGCTGCATTTGATCGTGCAAGATGGCATTCAACGATCTGAAAAGCGGGCCCTGTACCTGTGGGAATAACACTAGGACACAGGTAGGCAACCTTGGCTCTTTTATGACTCATGGACTTCAACTGCCAAAATTCCTGAGCCAGCCATGCCAAGGTTGCCTACCCCTGCACTAGGAAGATGATGAATGCGTTAGATTCTGTCATCACAAATGCAGTTTAACAGGATATCCTTAAGCCTCTAGCACAGGAGATTACAAAAGAGAGGCTTTTTCCTTCTTCACATATCCTTTTTGCCTTTCATTAATCTATTCTGTAGGACAAATTAATCATGGGAATTCCCAGAGGGGCAAAAACAATAATTTATTCCTACATTTAAATGTTGCAAATGTATAAAACGTAACTCCCAAACTAGCCAATAAGTCATTAATTTCTTTTCCTCTTGCAATGGGAATTGCAAACTCAGATAAATACTACTAGATTGATAAATTAGATAAATTTAAATGTGTGGCATGTTGGCTCTGACAAAGTATGATTAGAACACTGATAACTTAGGCTGATTGCTATCTTTGCTAAAAATATTAGATGGTACACCTTTCTTCAAACAATCTATATTCTTTAGTAATTGTCATCAAGATTAATTTCTGACGATGCATGTACTAAAAGACAGATTGTTTAAATATGATTTCAGAGGACTACAATACCTAAATTTCAATCTTAAATCATATATTCCAAATAATTGATTTCAAGTAATATGTTTCTCTTTCAAATTCCAAATCAGTTTTAGCCAAATCTGTTTTACCTTTATTTAGGGTACTTGCACAGATGTCACTGTTGGAGGTAAATGATTTCAAATGAGTACTATCAATAAAAGAAATTAGCTGAACATTAGCTATGTGAATCTGCCTTCAAAGACAAAAGCAGAGCACTTCAGCACCACACCTGTTATGAAATCTGAAAATTCCTGTACAAGGTTGCCTTCAGGCATCTGTAAGGATTTCTAGGGAAAACTGCTTGCCTATAGATATAAATGGATATAATTCAAATAACTGAGTCAAGTGCAGTAAAGCTCCACACTGTTCTTTTTTTAAAAAAGCATTATTAAAAGTTAAAATTAAAAATAGTAAAACTAATACAAACTTAAAAAAAGAAAAGGAAAAAAAGTGCAGACAAGAAAACAATAGAAAGGAAATTTGAAAGAAAGAAAAAAATAATATGGTAAAGAATATAAAGAACTGAATTCTCCATCACAAGTATAAACAATTTAGTAAATTGTCATTTCTCTTAAAATACAACAAATAATCTCTTCTTTCCATATTTTATGCAAGCATTCTAAATAAATCTATTGGGAGTGAATTACTTTAAACATTTTGGGGCTAAAATGGTCAAAAAGGGAAATGCCCTCCTTGCTTTCAAGCAAACCACTAATTCTAAAACAGAGAGAAACTTTATCAGAGCAAACAGCCAGTGATTCTGTCCAGCCTTTTTGACCAGCCTTTTTCAATTGAACTATTACTAGGCAAACCTAGTAATGATTCCAGCTTCCACCCTTCAATTATTATGAATCCTGACTTATAAGAGAATGAAGACTGTGAATGTTAATGCATTTTTGAAATTTGTTCAGGTCAGACAAGAGAAAGTTTAGGTGATACCCTCAAATTCTATCTCCCAATGGTGGGACAAAAATTATCAGTGAGGTATTAAAAATAACCAGTCAACCACAAGAAAGAACTAATGCCATGATCTACAGTCTCTACCAGATGTTGTTGTTGTTTTTTTTGCTCAAAACAGCAGCTCAGCTTTCTGACTTCTTACCCTGTGTTTGTAATGTACATCATTGTAGACCAGTCAGTCCTTCCAATTCTGTGGAGATACCTTTTCTGTTTTTGGGGGGGTTTTTTAGATATCTGAAAGCTAGATATATGAACCTTGGCTCAATTAGGCATCTGAGATTCATGGGCGTAACCGTCTATATAATTAAACCTCTAGAATTAAACCTTCCTGATCTAGTAGATTAGTATGAGTGTTTCCCTCACAGGCTTGTTATGAGGGGAAGAGAATGCTACTCTATATGTTACTACTATCTCCTGAGAAAAGGTAGGATACAAACCTAGCAAATAAATACAATAAATAGGCCACTGATCAGTACAAAGAATAATTTTATCCTGAAATCAGTGACTCAGTGGAAATACTCAATGGAAATAAGGTAAAGGTAAAGGTTCCCCCACACATGCGTGCTAGTCGTTTCCAACTCTAGGGGCCGGTGCTCATCTCCGTTTCAAAGCCAAAGAGCCAGCGCTTGTCCGAGGATGTCTCCGTGGTCATGGCCAGCATGACTAGACGCCAAAAGCGCACAGAGCGCTGTTACCTTACCACCGTGGTGGTCCCTATTTTTCTACTTGTATTTTTACGTGCTTTCAAACTGCTAGGTTGGCAGAAGCTGGGATGAGTAACAGGCGCTCACTCTGTTACATGGCACTCGGGATTCGACCCGCCAAACTGCCGACCTTCTGATCGACAAGCTCAGCGTCCTAACCCACTGAGCCACCGCGTCCTTTCAATGGAAATACAACAGCATTAAACAGGCATCAGTCAACACAGTGGTGAAAAGAGCACATAATCATTTGTTTTAGGTTTCACAGTCTTTTTTTTTGTTATCAAAGAACAACAGGACATGTAGATAAAATTGGGACTGGGGTTCTGAACATCTGAGAAACCTAAAAGTCTCTGCACAGACCTGTCTTGGCCCTTTTCATTATCGGAACCAAGTTAGGAAGAGGGAACAATCTGAATCACAGTGTGGCTTTTTTATACACTATTCCCCCCCCCACACACACACAGTTAGAAGGGAAAAGTAAAAGTTTCTCAGATAGAATAAAGACTTCAATAAAAGGCATGACTTAATACTTAATACTTGCCATGCTAGTATTCCTTTTAGGTCAAGGGCTCCATCCCTGAAATGTGTACAATTGTCATCTTATGTAATTAGACTTGAATGTTTCAAGAATTGTATTACTAACACAGAATAATCAACATTCAATATTTTTGCCTTACATTGGGGAAATATTTTTCCCCAAAATTGAAATATGTTATCCATTTCAGAGCTGATAAACATGGGAGGGAACAAGGGAAAGAGGGGGAGAAAGAAAGAAATAATGGAAGCTTTGTATTTGTCTGTGGACAGAACCCATCTGAAATTGCTTTGTGCCATTTTCACATTCTACAAGTATGCTGTAATCCAGGGGGTCTGTGCCATACTGTCTTGTAAAATGGACTTAACAGCTTCATGCTAATTCATAACAAATCCATTTCCAATAAAACATTTTTTCCCACAGAAGGAAAAATTGTCTTCCAAATAGTTTGAAATATCATTAGAAAAGGTTGCAAAAATTCTAACAATCATACTCCAGCACAGATTTATTCGCTCTCAGGGGTGCCCCCCCTTCCTGGGTGCTACCCGCCTGTTCCTTTATTTCTCCTCTTGATGACGGGCCTAATTGTTGGGACCCTGAGAGATGGTTGGGTAGGGACAGGAACCTCTTGTATAAATTTAAGAAGAGGCTCCTGGTTTGTTTTTTATCGAAATATTTTATTAGGTTAGGGAGGGGAGAGGGTTTGCGGTCTTGGTTGGATTTTGGGGGGTGTCCACCATCCGTTGTTCAGGCCAGGCCTGGAATAGAGCACAGTCGGATAGGGCTTGGGCTGGTTGCCTCCGGGGCCCCGGAGCGGGGTGTGGGACTACCTATTCCCACGACGTTAGGGAATGGCAGCAGGTGTTCGAACAGAGGGCCGTATCAACATTCGGGAGTGTGTCCCCGCTGTCTTCAAGCGGTGATGCGCTCCGACCCTCTGGTTTTGTCCCGTGGTCCCGGGAACGGGGATGAGCAGCCACCTGAGCTCAGGCTTGTGTATTTTAACGCCAGGTCCGTAGTTAATAAGGCCCCTCTCATCCGTGATTTGGTTGAGGAGGAGCGTGCGGACCTGGCTTGCATCACGGAGACTTGGTTGGGCCCAGAGGGTGGGGTCCCTTTGGTTGATCTCTGCCCACCGGGTGCTACACCGGCCCCGGGCTCAAGGTAGGGGCGGGGGTGTGGCGGTAGCTATCAGGGAGACCTTATGTCCGCGGGAGACCACCGTTCCTCAGATAGTCGGGTGTGAGTCTCTCTTTTTGAGATTTGGTCCGGGGGCGCAGTTGGGCTTGCTGCTGGTGTACTTTTTGCATAGTCGCGGAGTGGCAGCCCTGCCTGAGCTACTCGATGTCCTCTCTGGGTTGGTGATTGAGTTCCCCAAACTCATAGTTTTGGGTGACTTCAATCTACCATCCCTGGGGGGATCATCTGAGTTAGCTCGGGAGTTCATGGCTTCCATGACGGCCATGGACCTGACGCAAGTAATTCAGGGCCCGACTCATGGGGGGGGTCACACGCTTGATTTGATTTTTCTATCTGGCCGGTGGTTTGATGATCTTGGTGGGGGCTCTCCATTTATTATGCCCCTGTCATGGACCGATCATTACCTCCTGCGGCTGGTCTTCCGTTTTGCCACCCCCCGCCGTGGGGGTACGGAGCCAACCAGATGGTACCACCCCAGGCGCTTAATGGATCCTGACAGGTTCCAGGCAGCGCTGGGGTCCCCACCTGCCTCCGTTGCTCACAACTCGGCAGAGGCCCTAGTGGAAGCCTGGGAAAGGGTGGCCACTGAGGCACTTGACCAAGTTGTACCCTTGCGGCCCCTGACCCGGTGCAGATCCCAACGAGCTCCGTGGTTCTCTACGGAGCTCCGGGAGATGAAGCGTCAGAAACGGGGCCTAGAGAGCTGTTGGAGGTCCAGCCGATCCGAATCCGACCGGTTGCGACTAAGAACCTTTATTAGGTCTTATCTCGCAGCGATGAGGGCGGCGAGGTGTAATTACTTCTCTACCCTCATCGCGTCCGCAGATAATCGCCCGGCCGCCCTGTTTAGGGTGACTCGCTCCCTCCTGAATCAGGAGGTGAGGGAAGAACCCTTGCAGGGTCGTGCCGAGGAGTTTAGCCAGCATCTGTCGGACAAAATTGCTCGGATCCGGACCGGTTTGGACTCCGACTGGGCAGAGTCTGACGGTGAGAACATGGGTGGTCTTGTCGATGTCATCTGGGAGGAGTTCGATCCTGTGACTCTGGAAAAGGTGGACAGGATTATGGGGAGGCTGAGCTCCACCACGTGTTTATTGGACCCGTGCCCCTCCTGGCTGGTTTATTTGGCTTGGGAGGGGACACGAGGCTGGCTTCAGGCAGTGATAACTGCTTCTTTGAGCGAGGATAGTTTTCCCGCCGCCTTGAAGGAGGCGGTGGTGAGACCCCTCCTCAAGAAGCCTGCCCTGGACCCAGCTGTTTTAAACAACTATCGTCCGGTCTCCAACCTTCGCTTTCTTGTGAAGGTTGTTGAGAGTGTGGTGGCGCAGCAGCTTCCTTTGTTCCTGGAGGAAGCTGATTATCTAAACCCGTACCAATCGGGCTTCAGGCCCGGGTACAGCACGGAGACGGCATTGGTCGCACTGCTGAATGATCTCTGGCAGGCTCGGGACAGGGGTTGCTCCTCTGTCCTAGTCCTATTAGACCTCTCAGCGGCTTTTGATACCATCGACCATGGTATCTTATTGCGGCGTCTTCGGGGATTGGGAATGGGAGGCACCGTCTTACGGTGGTTCTCCTCCTACCTCTTGGGACATTCGCAGTCGGTGTTGGCAGGACGGCAGAGGTCGGCCTCGAGGCCTCTCATTTGCAGAGTTCCTCAGGGGTCGGTCCTCTCGCCTCTCCTGTTCAACATCTACATGAAACCGCTGGGTGAGATCATTCGTGGTTTTGGGGTTGGGTATCATCAATATGCTGATGATACCCAGCTTTTTATTTCTACCCCAAACCACCCCAGTGATGCCCTCGATGTGATGGCCCGTTGCCTGGAGGCAGTTCGGGTCTGGATGGGGAGGAACAGGCTTCGACTCAACCCTGACAAGACTGAGTGGCTGTGTGTGCCGGCGTCTCGGGAAATTCAGTCTATTCTATCGTTAACTATGGGGGGTGAGATATTACCCCCGTAGATAGGGTTCGCAACTTGGGTGTCCTCCTAGACTCACAGCTCTCTTTGGAAGATCATATAGGAGCTGTGACTAGGGGGGGCCTTCGCCCAGGTTCGCCTGGTGCGCCAGTTGCGGCCCTATCTGGACCGGGATGCCCTGTGTACGGTCACTCATGCACTCGTGACCTCTCGCCTGCACTACTGCAATGCTCTTTACATGGGGCTCCCCTTGAAGACCACTCGGAGGCACCACTCGCAGCCGCACGAGTGGTGGTGGGGGTTTCCCGATACTCCCATGTAACACCTCTACTCCGCGAGCTGCATTGGCTTCCGGTTGCCCTCCGGGTAAGATTCAAGGTGCTGGTTATGACCTATAAAGCCCTAAATGGCATGGGTCCGGGTTACTTACGGGAGCACCTGCTGCCGGCATCAAATTCCCTTCGTCCAGTGCGCTCCAACAGAGAGGGCCTCCTTAGGGTGCCATCGGTCAAAGAGTGTCGACTGGTGGCCCCCAGGGGGAGGACGTTCTCTGTGGGCGTGCCAGACCTTTGGAACCGTCTACCGGTTGAGCTCCGGATGGCTCCCGACCTTCGCTCCTTCCGACGTGACCTAAAAACATATCTATTTGAACAAGCCGGCCTGGTCTGATGGGTTTGGGGTATTTTAATATTATTGTATTAACTTATTGATTTGGGCTGTAGTATTTAATATTTTTAACTTTTGTATAGTGTATTTTTATTGTATTGCCCTGTATACCGCCCTGAGTCCTTCGGGAGAAGGGCGGTATAGAAATTAAATTAAATAAATAAATAAATAAAATATGACGTACTGAACAATATGATGCCATTTAAGTTGTAATAGGAAGCCATATTTTTGCTTTCCTCTCTATGTATCTTTCTTGTGGTGATCAAACTATTTCTAGTAAATACTTTCATTGTTTGTTACATTTTACAAAGTTATCTCAGTAAATAACATATGGATACAAAGAACCACCAAAAAATATCACTGATACTGGACAACAGGTGTTGGGCCAAAATTCATATTTCTAATGTGCAAAATTACATATCAAATGTGTGGCTCATCACCTTTGAAACTAAACAGCTTATATACACTTTTACAGATGTTTACTATGCAATAGATGCAATAGTTTCTGTGTACAGAAGCATCTATGTACAATGGCTCACGTTTAATGAGTCTATACTTAACACAGGCTAAAAATGTAGGTGAGTGAAGGGAAAACCTTTTTCTTCAAACTCTCAGCAAATGACAGAAGCATTTAAAATATGTCTCCATTTTGGCTAAAATTTGGAACTTTAGTTTTGGAATCTCCATAAACTCTACAAGGATTCAGTAGGAATCTCCCAGGACTGCTTGTCTTTCCTTGTCAACTGATAAATACCGTTTCATGGAGATTACGTGAGGTCAACAATTCAAGGCTAACTCACTGCTTGATTCCTCCTCTCTGCCTGCTGGGTGGTTCCAATACTTATAAAATAGACAACTAAAATGATTAAAGCCAGAAAGTAATCAGTTGAAACATGTTCATAGGACCGAATCATAGCTGCATTCATATAAGATATGAAGTTATAAGATAATGTGTTGTAAAAATTCATCTAACATAGACCTAAAAATAATTTTTTATTGAAAAGTTTTATAAAAAGTTACAATATTATCCCCTTCCCAAACCCCCCCTAACCCCCCCTCCCCCACTTCCCAAAGCTGATTACAGGGTTACAAATATATAATAATCATAATCTAACTAACATTAATCAACTATATAAAAAACCAAATACATAATACACTTTAACCCGCCTTTAACATAATTGCCAACACTCTAAAATACCCAACTTCTAGAAAAAATTTAAATTATAACAATAACAATCTAAAATTTACTCATAAGCTAAATGGAACTTTTTAGTCCCATATTTTTTCTGAATATAATCTATCCATCTTCTCCAAACCGAAATGTATCTCTCTTGTGAATGATCTTTCAAGTAAGCAGAAATCTTAGCCATTTCTGCTAAGTTTGACACTTTAAGCGTCCATTCCTCTACAGTAGGCAGACAATCCTTCTTCCAATATTGCCCTACCAGTAACCTCGCAGCTGTTATCAAATTCAGCATCAAATTAATTTCTTTAGTGTCACAGTCTGTAATAACACCCAATAAAAATAATTGTGGAGTAAACTTTATCTTTCTCTTAAAAATCTTTTGAATGTTCCACCAAATTTTAGTCCAAAAAGCTTTTATATTTCTACAAGTCCACCAAATATGAAAATAGGTAGCATCCAAACTACCACATCTCCAACATTTGGGCTGTAAATTAGAATACATACAAGACAGCTTTTTAGGATCCAAATGCCATCTATAAAAATAATTCTAAAACAAATAATTCTAAAAATAATTTGACGTAACAGGTGTTGAGTGTCAGGCAACTTACAAGTTTAAAAAATTATTGTAACTTTACAAGCAAATAATCCAAAGAAATGCCTCTACTGTTAGGAGATAAACCTATAAACCCTACTTAATACTCTAAGGCATTTGATACAAATCATGACTTACTCTAAAACTGCAGTAGTGGCTGCCTGTGCATGGTAACGATAGAGGAGGAGACACTGGTCAACTCGAAACACTTCACCACCTTTTCGAAGATGTTCATAAAAGAAGAGCAGATCCTCTGGGGTTCCCTGCAATAGACCATACTTTGTTCAAATCAAAAGAAGTTGATACAATAAACTATTATCTTCAAACACTTATAGCAATGTAAGTCTAATATAACATATTAGAACCTATGAATATATTTATGTACTGGATCTTCAGAAATATTTTCTATAGCTAACCTGTAGTAAAGGCGATGAGAAAAATTCAAACTACTGGAAATATTTGGAAAAACATTTGATTTCCGTTTGATTTTTAACAAAAAAGCATTTTCATTTTGAAGCAGACAATTCGTTTAATTAATTGTTTTCTAATCATTATGTTATTTCAACAACTGCCTTTTTTGGTTTCCAATCACATGAAGATTCAATGCTAAAAATGACTATTGTAGTTAAAAAAAACACAACCTACTTCATTAGCTTATATTTGAAAAGGCATGTCATTTGTTAAACCCTCAATAGTTCTTTGTACATCTTATATAATTAAGGGCAGAAATACATTTTTTGTACAAAGGAAGCAAATTATATAACCCAATGTCTATAAACTTCATTTAAAGATATTGGTTATACGGAAATATGGAAATTGCAGTCTTGTGTTCCAAACAAGATGATTCATATAGCAGAAGATTAATTGTAACTGAATCTAGAAAGATGAACTCCACCAAAATTTAGTTTGGGGATAGGGAAATCAGCTAAGTTCATTTCATCTTTCTATTACCACTCTAACTGTGAGCATAAGACAAGAAAGAGCTGAATCAGATCCAACCTTATCTCATGTTAGCCACAATATGGAAGAATGTGCCAGGTATGCAAAAAGAATTTGGTGTTATTTGTATGCTGAGCAGGGAATTTGAAATGAAGGAAGAAGAGTAGATTAGGAAAATTAAGAAAATTACTACATCAATGTTTTTAATCAGATTATTTGTCTCTTGAGAAGCCTATATGTGGGCCAAGAAGCAACAGTGAGAACTGGACATGGAACCACTGATTGGTTCAAAATTGGGAAAGGAGTCCGGCAAGGCTGTATACTGTCGCCCTGCCTATTTAACTTATATGCAGAGCACATCATGAGAAAGGCAGGGCTAGATGAATCAAAAGTTGGAATTAAGATTGCCGGAAGAAATATCAACAACCTAAGATATGCAGATGATACCACTCTAATGGCAGAAAGTGAAGAAGAACTAAAGAGCCTCTTGTTGCGGGTGAAGAAGGAGAGTGCAAAAGTTGGGTTGAAACTTAACATTAAGAAAAGCAAGATCATGGCATCCGGCCCTCTCAATTCCTGGCAAATAGATGGGGAAGAAATGGAGGTAGTGACAGATTTTATTTTCCTGGGCTCCAAGATCACTGCAGATGGGGACTGTAGCCAAGAAATTAAAAGACGCTTGCTCCTCGGAAGGAAAGCCATGGCAAATCTAGACAGCACACTAAAAAGCAGAGACATCACCCTGTCAACAATAGTGCGTATAGTCAAGGCTATGGTCTTCCCAGTTGCAATGTATGGCAGTGAAAGTTGGACCATAAAAAAGGCTGAGCACCAAAGAATTGAGGCCTTTGAACTATGGTGCTGGAGAAGACTCCTGTGAGTCCCTTGGACTGCAAGGCGATCAAACCGGTCAGTCCTAGAGGAGATCAACCCTGACTGCTCTTTAGAAGGACAGATCCTGAAGCTAAAACTCAAATACTTTGGCCACCTAATGAGAAGGAAGGACTCACTGGAGAAGAGCCTAATGCTGGGAAAGATTGAGGGCAAGAGAAGAAGGGAACGACAGAGAATGAGGTGACTGGATGGAGTCACTGAAGCAGTAGGCGTGAGCTTAAATGGACTTCAGAAGATGGTAGAGGACAGGAAGGCCTGGAGGAACATTGTCCATAGGGTCGCGATGGGTCAGACACGACTTCACAGGTAACAACAAATAGTCATGTGATAATGTAAAACAATCATATGATCCTCAAAACGTTCTCAAGATATTGTTCATTTTTAAACCTACTCTATTACCAAGCTGTCATGAGACAATGCTATGTAAACAAATTTGGCTTATAGAAAAGACATTAAGATTAGTGGTATCACAATGAAAATAAATCATAAAACCAACATATATGTTAGGTAGCTAAAAATAGTGGGCAGAATATGCTATTTATTTAGAATTTAGAATAGAACAGAGCTGGAAGGGACCTTGGAGGTCTTCTAGTCTAGCCCCCTGCTCAAGCAGGAGAACCTATACTGTCTCAGACAGGTGAATGTCTGGTGTCTCTTCTTTAAAATCTCTAGGTAAGGTAAATCTTCCCGTGGTAAGCTGTTCCACTGATTGATTGTCCTCATTATCAGGAAGTTCCTCCTTATTTCCAGGTTGCTTCTCTCTTTGATCAGTTTCCAACCATTGTTTCTCATCCTTCCCTCTGATGCTTTGGTGAACAACCTGGCCCCCTCTGCGTTGTGGCAGTCCCTCAGATACTGGAACACTGCTATCATGTCTCCCCTATTTTTTCTTTCCTTTAGACTTGCCAAACCCAAGTCCTGTAGCTGTTCATTGTATATGTTTTAGTCTCCAGGCCTTTGATCACCTTAGTTGCTCTTCTCTGATTTTTTAACAAACTCTCAACATCTTTTTTGTGATATGGTGACCAAAATTGGCTGCAGTATTCTGGGTGTGGTCTTACTAGGGTTTTATAAAGTGGTAATAATACTTCATGTGATCTTGATTCTATGCCTCTGTTTATGCAACCCAGGATTATATTAGCTTTTTTGGTTGCTGCTGCACACTGCTAGATCATAGTCAATGATCATCCACTAGGACTCCAAGGTCCCTCTTACATTTACTGTTTTTAAGCCAGGTCTCGCCCAATCTGTATTTGTACCTTTGGTTTTTCCTGCCTAAACTTAAGACTTTGCTTTGTAATAATGCCGCTTGGGTGTGTGTGTGTGGAAGCCCTAACAAGCAGGCATATACATAGAATGAAGGCTACTGCTAAGCTTGTAAACCGCCCTGAGTCTTCGGAGAAGGGCGGGATATAAATGGAATTAAAATAAATAAAATAAATAAAAAATTTTGTTGGATAGGGCCCATTGTTCAAGTTTGTCAAGATCTTTTTGGATCCTGAGTTTGTCTTCTGGGGTGTTGGCTATTCCTGGCAGTTTGGGGTCATCTGAAATTTGAGGAGTTCCCCTTCAATTCCCTCCTCTAAGTCATTAATGAAGATATTGAAGAGTACTTGGCCTAAGACAGAACCTTGTGGTACCCTACTGCTTACTTCTCTCCATGTAGATGTAGTGCCATTGAGGACTACTCTATGAGTACAGTTTTCCAGCCAGCTACAGATCCATCTAGTGGTGATGCTGTCTATTCCACCTTTTCCTAACTTACCAAGGAGTAGATTGTGGTTTACCTTGTCAAATGCCTTACTAAAATCTAAGTATACTACGTCCACTGTGTTTCACTGGTCTACCAGAATGAGATAAGTTTCATTTGGCATGATCTGTTTTTAACAAACCCATGTTGGTTACTAGTTATGACTTTGTTTGCTTCTAGTTGTTCGCATTTGTTTTTTGATTATCTTTTCTAGGATCTTCCCAGGTATTGATATTAAGCTGACTGGTCTGTAATTTCCTGGGTCTGTTTTTTCCCTTTCTTGAAGATGGGGACATCAGCCCTTTTCCAATCCTCAGGTACTTCCCCAGTGCTCCAGGATTTATGATTCTGAGATAATATCAGTCAGCTCTTTCAGAACTCTGGGACGTAATCTGTCAGGTCCCGGTGATTTATATTCATCAAAGTTGGATAGGTGTTTTCTTACCATTTTCTTGCTTATTTTAATTTTTGTTTCTAGTATGTCTTTTGCAGTGGGTTTTTTGGTATGTTGGGCTATAGTTTCTTTTTGTGTGAAGACTGATGCAAAATATGAGTTAAGCAGCTCTGCTTTCTCCCTGTTGCATGTAATTTCCTTGCCATCTTTTATCTGTCAAGACTCGTCCTGCAACAAGCAGGGTAGATGCCGAACACAGGAACGAGAGACTTCTGCTGCAGTCTAGAAGCACTTTATTCTTCAGAGCAACAACCGCAATGAGAAACAAAGCCAGCGTTGGCTGCTATCTGCACCCAACGCTGCTATATACACATCCAAAAACCCCACCCAAACTCCACCCAAACAAGCCTCCGCCCTCCCATTCCCTATAACTTCTCCACCCCTCCCCTACAAGGCCTTTCGCCCGACGCTCAGGCAGGTAAGGCCCCCCCAACGTGTCACCATCACCGTGCCCTTTTTCCTCACCCACCCCCTGCTGCACCCACCCCCGAAGCCCCCTGTCACCCAGCCACCCGGACACCATAGGGGGGAGGGACCCATCCCCTATCAGCGTTGCCAGACAGTCCCGCGCAGCCATGGTGTCGGAGTCCCCCCAGGCCGCAGAGTCATTGCGCCGGCTCAGGCCTCCACTGGGCAGGCTGCAGGCCGGGGTCCGTTGCTCACGAGCCGGGGAACCGCGCGTCGACGCGTCGCCAGGCGAGGGCTGCAGCTGCGGCGCATCCGGAAGCGCCAGAAGAGAAGGCTCGGGACTCGGAGCCTTCCACGCCGGGGAGCCCCTGGATGCCGCGCCGCCGGGCGCAGGAAGCAGCCGCGGCGCGTCCGGAAGCGGCGAGAGGAGCGTCGCGGGCCTGTGGACTCTCTGGGCCATGCTGGAACCAGGTGGGGTCGGAAACAGCCGCGGCGCGTCCGGAGGCGGCGAGAGGAGCGTCGCGGGCCTCTGGACTCTCCGGGCCGTGTCGGTACCAGGTGAGATCGGTGGGAGGGAAGCCGGGTGTGCCGGGGGGGTGGAGGGGCCCCCCCTCGTGTGTCGGGCTGCCGAGGCCCGACATGCTGCCCCCTCTACCAGGGGCCCACCTGGAATGCAAGGAGAGAAAGGTGAGCAATCCGTAACATGGTCAACTGTCCCCCCCGGGATCTCCCCCGGCTTCCCCGGGTGTTTCCGGTGGAAGGCACGGAGAAGGCGTGGTGCACACACATCCTCATCCCGTACCCAGGTGGCCTCCTCCATGGGGTACCCCTTCCAGAGCACCAAGTATTGCACCCGCCCTCTTCGTTTCCGGGAGTCCAGGATCTCCTGTACCTCATAGTGACTGCCCTGTACAGGTCCCGGGCCACCCTCCCCTGCCGCTGCAGAGGCGGTCGTAGCAGGCTTCAGCAGGCTGCTGTGGAACACGGGGTGTATCTTTCCAAGTAGGGGAGGCAGCCGGAGTCTGACGGTGACGGGATTGACTACCTGTATAACTCGGAAGGGTCCGAGGTATTTGGGTCCTAGCTTTCTACATGGCACCTGCAGCCGCAGGTATTTTGTAGAGAGGTAGACGAGATCACCTATTTTGGGAGGTGCAAACGGCCGTCTTTTCCTGTCCGCCTGTTCTTTGTATGACTCTGCTGCTTGCTCTAACGCCTTCTTAGCTACCCCCCACACCTCCTCCAACCGGTGCATCCACGCCCCAGGTGTGCAGGATGCCGGGGCCCCCTGATCGCACCCTGCGATAGGAACGAACTCGTAACCAGATACCACTTTAAAGGGGAAGAATCCAGTGCTGCTATGCACTGCGTTGTTGTAGGCAACTTCCGCGAAGGACAACAAGTCCACCCATTCGGACTGTTGGTATGACACATAACAGCGCAGGTATCGCTCCACCGCCGCGTTCGCACGTTCCGCGGCTCCATTCGTGCTTGGGTGGTACGCCGAGCTCAGACCTTGTGTTGCTCCAATATAACGCACGAACTCCCTCCAGAACCGGGCCGTGAACTGTACCCCACGGTCGGAGATGATACGTCGTGGCACCCCGTGGAGACGATAGATATGTTGAACAAACAGCCAGGCCAACCGACGGGCCGAGGGCAATCCCTTACAGGGGATGAAATGGGCTTGTTTCGAGAACAGGTCTACTACTGTCCACAACGCGTTATATCCCCTGCTTTCCGGTAGCTCAACCACAAAGTCCATTGCAATGTCCTGCCAAGGTCGTACGGGGTCAGCCACCTGTTGCAGGAGGCCTGCCGGTTTCTTGGTAGAGGGCTTAGTGGTTGCGCAAATGCGGCACTTCTGCACATAGCTTTCAATGTCCCGTCTCATGGTTGGCCACCAGAACTGGCGGCGAGCCAGATGCAGGGTTTTCACGAACCCGTAATGACCTGCCTGCCTAGCGTCATGGCATTGGTAAAGTGCCTGCTCTCGTGCCGCTGCAGGCACATACAACCTGGCCCCGTGCCAAGCTAAACCATCTCGCAACGAGAGGGTGTCGGGGTGCGCCCGCATCCAGTCGTCAGTCGCCAACGCCCCCTTACATGTCCGCAGGAAATCGTCTGTCACGGTGTTGGCTCTGTGCTCCGTCTCCTCCACCGGGCGGGGCGGCGGTACCAGTGCCTGCACTACCTCCTCCTTCCGGCAATCGTACTGCGGTAGCCGAGACAAGGCGTCCGCCAGGAAATTCTTACCCCCAGGCACATACTTGAGGCGAAACCGGAAGCGTTGGAAGTACTGGGCCCACCGTACGTGTTTCGGGGACAGTCGGCGGGGTGTTTGCAGGGCTTCCAGGTTTTTATGGTCCGTCCAAACCTCGAACTCCTGGCTAGCCCCCTCCAGAAGGTGTCTCCAAGTCCCCAGGGCCCAGCGGACCGCAAAGGCCTCTTTCTCCCAGATAGCCCAAGCCCTCTCCGCGGTCGTTAACTTCTTGGAGGCGTACGCGCAGGGCCGCAAACCTCCCTTTGCATGCCGTTGCAGAAGAACAGCTCCAACAGCCACGTCGCTTGCATCAGCCTGTACTACATAGGGCAGGTCAGGGTTCGGGTGTTGCAGAACGGGCTCCCTGGCAAACTGCGCCTTGAGCGCCTCAAAAGCCCGCTGGCATGTAGTAGTCCACACAAGCTTCTGCCCTGGCCGCGGCGACGTTGCCATTTGTTTAGTCCGCAGTAGGTCCGTGAGCGGCAGGGCGATGGAAGCGAAATGTGGAATAAATTGCCGATAAAAGTTAGCGAAGCCAAGAAAACTCTGCAACTGTTTCCGGGTCCGTGGGGCTTGCCACTGTTGGATAGCCTCCACTTTCCCCGGGTCCATCTCCACCCCGCTAGAGGACACCCGATAACCCAAGTAGTCCAGCCGGGGCTTGTGAAACTCACATTTAGAAAGCTTCACATATAACCGGGCGTTCCTCAACTTGGTCAGCACACTCCGCACTAAAGCGACATGCTCCTCTAGCGTAGACGTATATATAAGGATGTCATCAAGATAGACAAGGACCCCCCGGTACAAATGGTCGTGCAGGACTTGGTTGATCAACTGCATAAATACCGCGGGGGCTCCCTGCAGGCCAAACGGCATTACCCTAAACTGGAAGCTCCCCAACGGGCAGTTGAAAGCCGTCTTCCATTCATCACCGGCTTTTATCCGGACACGGTAGTACGCCTCCCTTAGGTCTAACTTGGTGAACACCCGGCCCGTAGCCAAATGAGCTAAAAGGTCCTTCACCAAAGGGAGGGGGTACAAGTGCTCCACACATACCGCGTTGACTCCCCGATAATCAACACACAGTCTTAGGGTCCCGTCTTTCTTCTCTCTGAACAAGACAGGGGCCGCCATCCTGGACCGAGCGGGCTGGATGAACCCCCTCCGCAGGTTCTTGTCTATGTATTGACGGAGCTCCTGCATCTCCCGGGGTGCCATTGCGTACATGCGGGGTTTCGGCAATTTCGCCCCTGGCTCCAGTTCAATAGCGCAGTCCGTGGGGCGGTGGGGTGGCAAGGCGTCACACTCCTTCTCATCAAAGACATCTGCGAGATCGCTGTACTCCCGTGGTACCTGTGTCTCAAGCCCGGTGCCCACCCCTGCGGCCCCCTCTGGCCCACCGATCCCCTCCGGACCCAGGAAGGAATGCTTTTCAGGAGGCTGGGGCCCTGTCCCGAGGCGGAGGTGTCGGCATCCCCCCTCCCACCAAACTGTGGGGCCCCACCTGTCCAACCACGTAAGCCCCAGGATGACTGCCTCCGTCATAGACGGCACCACAACAAACCGGAGAGTCTCCCAGTGTGTACCCAATTCCATTCTCACCGGTGCCGTTACATGCGTAATGGGTGCTCCACCCAAAAGAGACCCGTCTACCTGCTGAAACCGGATAGGTTTGGGGAGCCGCTGAAGGGGAATACCGGCCTCCCTTGCCATCATCAGGCTAATAAGGCAGCGTGTGCTGCCTGTATCAATCAGAGCCTTACACTCCCTCCTCTCACCCGTTCGTGGGCTTATCAACACCACGGGCAGCACAAAAGGACACACCGGAGCGCTTACCATCGGGTCCTCCTCGTACTCGTGATCCTCAGAGCCATCGGACGTGTCCGTTCGTCCATCCGCCGGGCCCACTGGACGTATCGGTGTCGATGTTCGGGGTGTCTTGTCGGCCACCTGGTACGCTGTTCTGGAGCGGTCTGCAGCTCTTCTGGGGGTCGAGACCCGCGCCTCCGGAGGGTTGGGCCCCGGTCGCGGCGGAGGTAACGGGCAATCCACCGCCCGATGCCCCGGTTGGTCGCAGCGGAAGCAGCGGATTGTTGGACGGGGCGCCGGTGGGGCCCCGGGTTGTATCGCCACCGCCGCGGGCTTCCGGTTCTCTGTCTTCGGCCCCTCCGGGGTCCTCCAGGCTCCAGGGGCCACTACTGGTCTGCCCCGGGTATCCTGCAACCCGATGTCTAGCTCCACCGCCACCCGGAACCAGTCCTGGAGCCGTGCAGGAACCCCCCGCACCACACATGCCCGCCGGAGAGCTCCATCAAGACCGGCCCGGAAATGGTGCACCAGCAAGCGCTCGGGCCACGAGCGTAGCCTGCCCGCAACCCTGCGGAACTCAAGCACGTACTCCTCTGCCGGCCGTCCTCGCTGCCTGATGGCTAACACTTCGGCTTCCGCGCGATGTAAGCGGGATACATCCTCGAAGCGGACGCGTAGGGCTTCCAAAAACAGCCCCACGTCCCCGAGCTCGCGGGCGTGGTCACTGTAGAGGTCCGCTGCCCAGGTTGCAGCCTCGCCCTGAAGGCACGCGGTGACCGCCACCACCATCGCCCACTGTGATGGATAGGTATGGGCGTACCCGTCCAGATGGTTAATCACCTGCCCTAGGAACATGGCCAGGCGGTCGGGATGCCCATCATAGGTTGTAGTGAGCGGTGGGGGTCCCCACACCACACCCGGTCCCCAATGCCCAACAGGTGGACGGGTCTGAGCCTGGGACACCCCCACCGACCTGGGTGCGGGACGTCCAGGGCCCCGGTCAGGCGTCGGCCAAGCCTCACGCCCCCCTTGTGCTCATGTGGATGGGGCCCGAACGCCTCCCTCCCCAGGCACCTTGAACTTTGGGCTAGCCAGTCGAAAACGGGACGTTGCTGACTGGCTGGGTGCCCCCCCAAGGGACCACTGTCCCGTGTCTTCTTCAGGGGCCATGGCTCCCCAGGAACCGCCGTCACGTGCCCCGACTTCTCCGAACCTTTCGCGCAGCACATCCATAGTTTGGCTCCCGGGTGCGGTTGAATAGCTGTAGTCCTCGCCGTCATCATCGGTAAGCCGACGCTCCCTCCAACCCAGTGGAGCCCCACCGGGTCGGGCCGTTCGTCCCTGCTCGAGCCCCGTGCGCCCCAGGATGGAGCTCAGCCACCACTCTCCCCCCTGGGTTTGGCTACTAACGCCCTGGGACTCCACCGCAGGGCCTGTTGGTTGCACGTCCCGCACTTTGGGCCTCACAACAGGTTGGACGTCCTCCACGTCCCTCTCCACAGGGGTTGTCACCTCCGCCCCAGCCACACCAGCCTCCTCCGAAGCAGTCTCCAACGCGGCCCCTTGCACACCCTCCGCCATGGCACACAAACGGAACACAGCTGAAAGGCAGTAGGGCCGCAATGCTAGTGCAAACGCTGGCTTTCTGTCAAGACTCGTCCTGCAACAAGCAGGGTAGATGCCGAACACAGGAACGAGAGACTTCTGCTGCAGTCTAGAAGCACTTTATTCTTCAGAGCAACAACCGCAACGAGAAACAAAGCCAGCGTTGGCTGCTATCTGCACCCAACGCTGCTATATACACATCCAAAAACCCCACCCAAACTCCACCCAAACAAGCCTCCGCCCTCCCATTCCCTATAACTTCTCCACCCCTCCCCTACAAGGCCTTTCGCCCGACGCTCAGGCAGGTAAGGCCCCCCCAACGTGTCACCATCACCGTGCCCTTTTTCCTCACCCACCCCCTGCTGCACCCACCCCCGAAGCCCCCTGTCACCCAGCCACCCGGACACCATAGGGGGGAGGGACCCATCCCCTATCAGCGTTGCCAGACAGTCCCGCGCAGCCATGGTGTCGGAGTCCCCCCAGGCCGCAGAGTCATTGCGCCGGCTCAGGCCTCCACTGGGCAGGCTGCAGGCCGGGGTCCGTTGCTCACGAGCCGGGGAACCGCGCGTCGACGCGTCGCCAGGCGAGGGCTGCAGCTGCGGCGCATCCGGAAGCGCCAGAAGAGAAGGCTCGGGACTCGGAGCCTTCCACGCCGGGGAGCCCCTGGATGCCGCGCCGCCGGGCGCAGGAAGCAGCCGCGGCGCGTCCGGAAGCGGCGAGAGGAGCGTCGCGGGCCTGTGGACTCTCTGGGCCATGCTGGAACCAGGTGGGGTCGGAAACAGCCGCGGCGCGTCCGGAGGCGGCGAGAGGAGCGTCGCGGGCCTCTGGACTCTCCGGGCCGTGTCGGTACCAGGTGAGATCGGTGGGAGGGAAGCCGGGTGTGCCGGGGGGGTGGAGGGGCCCCCCCTCGTGTGTCGGGCTGCCGAGGCCCGACATTATCTTTAGTGGGCCTACAGTTTCCTTGACTTTTTTCTTGTTAATATGTTGGAAGAAACTTTTTTATTGTTCTTGATTTCTGTTGCAAGTCTTTGTTCGTTCTGAGCCTTTGCTTTCCTGACTTCATCTTTGTATGTTCTGGCTGTCTGCTGATAATCGGCCTTAGTTAGGTGCCCCTCTTTCCATTTTTTGTATTTGTCCTTTTTGTCTTTCAGTTTGTTTGTGCAGCCATGCTAGTTTCTTCTTGGATTTCTTGTTTTTCTTTCTCAATGGTATTGTGCTGGTCTGGGCTTTTGTGATTGCATTTTTCAGGGTTTCCCATGATTCTTGGGTTGTTTTCCCCTTTAGGATTTTCATCTATGGGATCTTTCCTAGGTTCTCTCTGAGTTTGTTAAAGTCAGCTCTTTTGAAGTTTAAGACATTGGTTTGATTGTTTTCTATTGCTAGTGTTTGCATTATATTAAATTCCAGTGTGACATGGTCATTTTCAACCAAGGCAATTTTGATTCCCTCTATCACTTCTTCTCTATTTATAAGGATTAAGTCCAGTATAGCTTTACATCTAGTTTCCTCCTCCACCTTTTGGGTGACAAAGTTGTCAGCTAGGTTGGTTAGGAATCTGTTTTGATCTCCCACTCACTGCAGAGTTTGTCTCCCAGTTGATAACTGGATAGTCGAAGTCTCCCATTACGGCTGTGGTATGCTTCCTACATGCATTTGTTAACTGGCTGGCAAAGAATTCATCTATTTCTTCTGATTGGTTGGTGGCCTGTATTATACAACTATGGTAATGTCACTTTTTTTCTTTTATAGTGACCCATATACATTCTGGAAATATTTTACCTTTGATCATGTGCATTTTTGGAGATATGTAGTGTTCTCTTACATATAGTGCAACTTCCCCTCCTCTTTTTGTAGACCTGTTTCTTTTGAACAATTTGTATCCATACATCAGTCCATTCCACTCATGGGTTTCATCCCACCAGGTTTCTGTTATGCCAACTATGTCACACCCTCCCTCGTGTACTACAGTATTGCTTCTAGTTCACCCTGTTTTTCCCCAAGCTTTAAGTATTTGTATATAAGCATTTAAGATTTTATAAATGCTTATTTTATAAGCATTTATATTAGAGAGTTTCAGAAGGAGGAGATAGAAAGCACAACATTCTGTTTTGTTGAATTCTCAGTTGTACAAACTGCTTTTGCATTGTAAAGTGTTTCATAATAGTCTAAACTCTAAAGAATATTAAATTTACAAATTGCTGCTTAACTTTGTTTCTCCACTTCATTCTTCATATTTTACAGTATGTTTTATTTTTATTGCCCACAAGTAAGCAACTCTAAGATCCTTTCCAGCTAAAGAGTAAAGTTAAATGATTTTAAATGAACAGTATTGAAATAAAATTCAACAGTATAATATGTTGTATTTTCTTTGATTTTAAGTATTCTGTAATGAAGACAAAATAATTACATCAAATGACCAAATCTTCTCTTCAGTCTTTACTACATGGGACTTTAGTTTTGGATAGATAGATGTATGCTCAATACAGAAAAAAGTAAAAAAAAATGATTCAAATTATTTAAAAGAACCTCCCACCATGAAACTGACACAGTTTAACAACATAGCTTGAAATTTTTATAATTTTTGAAACTCAATTCTAACCAGTTTTTGCATTCCAAAACCTTTTGTGTAAATATTTAAAGGATCTGTAAAAGTATTATTAAACTAAACTAAACTTAAACATTCAGTTCCACCTTTACCTTAGTGTTCATATTTGCCAAGAGGCAAAGTCAGAAGCAAGGAAAATTGGAAAACTTAACATGACTTAATTTAAACTCAAAGAAACAGCTTAATTTGAATAATTAATTGTATAATTGTATAAAGCAGGCCTATTGTCCAGCTTTTTATCATTCAAGGGCCGTCTTGGCTTATTAACCTGGGAATACTTCACCACAGATGATTTGGTAATATCCCTTCTTGAAAGTCTTCATGATTCAGGTGCATGATTCTCTCTGAGACCTAATATTAAGATATTATTCTGAGTGCATGTAATAGATAAACAACTAGTAAGTTTGAAAGGACATATAAGAATTGGTTTCTATAGGAGCCTCAGATACCACAGATGCAACACTATTGATTGAAAAAGTCTGCTTATTTTTTGCCATTGGGTAGGAAGAACTGTGTAATGACTCAGCTGCAGCTTTCCATTAGCCTCTGCAATATTTTGATGCCGAAAAGAAGTGTCTAACATAGGTTTCTATCAGGTGTACTAATAAGGTTATTAAAGAATTTAGCAGAGAATAATGAATACTTGCAGTGGGAATGTGAAAAACAACATAACCCTCAGAAAAAGAAAACACCTATTTTTTCAACCTACATTCTAGTGAGATTTATTTTTCCCTTGTGCTCAACATTGTGGTTATGCTATGTCAATGGCAAAATTTAACCTGGCTTCTGTTCTTCATGTCATGCTCCAAGTTAAGTGAAGTTAACCACCTGGTTCTAATTACACAGCAGCCTGCTGCCCAACTTTTTGTGTGTGTCGATGTATGTGTGTATGTTGCCACATGCGTATTTGTAGAATTTATTACACCATATACCATTCCCAGTGCTTACATATTTCCCCATTCCAACTACTACTTTCACTAGATTCCATAATTAAGAATACTGCAATTTAAATGTACTGTAATTTATTTCGGCACCAATGTATGGAAGTGTTACTTTAAAATATGTATACATTTCCATGCCAAAATGGAAAGGGGCCCACTTCAAATAAAAAGGGTTACAAATTAGAAAAGCATGGTTACTATAATAAGGAAACAAAGAACAGTTTGGTAGTTATATCTTCAGAAACCAAAAAATGTATATTGTATTGCTACTGATATCTTAACTGTGGTAAGGATAAACACTTATTCAGAAAGAAGCATAACTCTTTAAAGCAAGTTTGACCCAAAGAACATTTACTGAGAAAATGTGCTCATTGGGAGCTATAGCAGAATACAAAGCACATTAAATTGGACTGATAGAATTAAAAATATCAGCCTAATATTGATTTTTAGAACAAGTCACAGTCCCTTTTATGCAGAATGCTCAAAAACACCATTACAATCAAGGAACACAGGTAAAGGGATATGTGTACCTGAACAGTTATCACCATAATACTCAAATATTTGCAACTTGAATTCCTTATCTGTTTTATTTCTTAATACAGGGGTCTTCAAACTTGGCCCTTTTATGACTTGTGGACTTCAGCACACTGGCTGAGGAATTCTCGGAGTTGAAGTCCACAAGTCATAAAAGGGCCAAGTTTGAAGACCCCTGACTTGACAGATTACAGGGTACTACTTTTCTGTTTGCTTACAGACACACGCACGCTAAGGAGGCCAATGAACAATATATAGTTTTCATAGAGGTTTCAAAACTCTGGTTCTTTCTAGAGTGGCCACCAAAGAAATTTCTATAAAACCTGTTACAACCATTCATTCGTGTAATGCTTAGCCTTAGACTTTTCCCAAACCATACAAATCCAGTTAAGCTTTTTCCTAGCTTTGTGGCTGAGCTCAATAGTCATGCCCTGATAGCCCTATAAATTATATTGGTCCAATCTCAAAGCAGGAAATTTGTGATAAAGTTATAATTGCTTGGTTGTTTTGAAAAACAAAGTTAAAGGATTAACAAAAATATGTGAGCAGCCACAGTACACTTGGAAAGGAGTAAAGATCAAGCAATGGATTGGATTAATTACCCCAGCATGCTTAGCAACATACTATTAAGGTATGCTGTTAAGAAGCCTTGTGTAAGAAGCATAATTTATTTCGCTTAAAAACTCCATCTTGGACTCAGCTCAAGAACTGATCTCTGTTCAGTTTTACCCATAATGTGCCAAAAATATCAGTCTGCATTTTGTCTTTATTTTTCCCCAGAGCTGCTAGACAAATCCTTGGGCAACCTTACAATATTTTAATTCAGCTACTAAAAAAAATGAATCTAATACATTTGCATTTCACCACTCCTCACAAAAAACCCTGTACTTTCATTTTAACTGCAAATATTCATTTTCTAACTTCTAATGTTTTTCCTGTAATTCCTACAGAGGTATATGCTATGTACTTTTCTCTTTTCAATTTCCTCCTCGACACTGTCAACAAATGAAACAAAATTAAGAACAAAACATATCTAAAGATTTTTCTGTTTCCATTAAACTTTCTCTTTCTGGGATGCTGATATATTTTCTGAAATACAATAAAATATACAATTAGGTTGATAAATTTCAGTAAAAGTTTAGAGTTGATACCAAAGCTCACTTTTCCTTGACGTAAAGAAAATGATGTAAGGGAAGGGCATGTTGGAAAAGCAATTATTATGAAATTTTTAGAATGACATATTATGAATTGTCAGAGGACTAGTTTTCAGCGGTCTTCACCTACTTCCAAAACATTGTTTTCATTTCCAACAGAATCTATTTCTATGTTATCTGCCTCTTTTAATCCTAACAAATTGTTTCCTTTTCTCTATGCACATTATGCATTTTTGTCTCTTTGCTACAAATTTTGCAGCTAACATTTTTTCCTATTCGTAGCTTCTTTAACTCCAGCCTCTTTTACTTAATCATTCCATTAAACATCTTTCATTCCATTAAACATTTCATACTTTTTTATTAGTAAACTCTATAAAGCTGTGTATAAGTATGCTTTTAAACTCTGTTCAGTTTTCTTTGCATCCACTTCCCATTTATTCTGTTGAAAAAAAATCTTCTAATTCTTTTACATACAGCAATATGTAAAAGAACTTTGCACTTTTTAGTCATTCTATTTTCAATTCTTTGTTTTTCTTCCATGTAAATTTTCTCCTGAGATTCATTCAGTACTATCAAATAATACATCCCTTATTTAGAACCAGAAAGCCTTGTCATTTTTTAATCATTCACTAATTTTCTAAATCTTTCATCAGAAATAATCAAAAATCATACCCTATACTTTAACTCTATAGTTCTTTGCCATGTGTATCGATAGATTTATGCTTAAAGACAATTTAAAGAACTGGATGTTTTTCTAAAGAGATATACACAGAAACAGTCACCATTCTTACTTATTCTTGAGACTGTAACTGGTCTATATACCCAGTTGCCTTGTTCCATTCCATTCATTTATGTCACCAAACAGAATAATTTCTCCCCTGTATCAATAAGTCAGAATACTGCAGATTTTCCAAAAACTCCATTTATGCTTTTTTATTTATCAGTATGCAAACATGGAAACATGCAAGTATCATCAACCTATGAAATTCTGTTTTCATACAGAGAACTCCATGACAATAATTATATACTAAGCTGGAGAGGTGCCCCTCTTACCAGCTTGAATTGTATTTTTGAGGAAATTGTATTTTTACATCTGCCTATCTATCTTTTAAATTATAACTCACCTTGTGTTCATTTGCAGAACAGCAATATGTAACAACATACACACAGAACTCTTCCATCTTACAAGTGAGTTTGTTATTGTAAAATTTCATGCATAATGTATGACATCACGTCTATACACTACTTTGCACTGCACTTAGTAAATGGTGTCTCAGAATACGTCACAGGGTTCAGTGCTAGGCAAAATATTTAAAATGCTGTGTTAATATTAGGAAAATTCTAGAGGTACTTGTTATGAAAAAGCTGATGTTCCTTATGTGTTTGCAGAATGTCACTACAGATTAGCACTAATGTCTTCACAAATAACAGAACAAATAGCATCACATTGACATTCCTTTTTGTGCTTTTTTAAATTCCATTAATTAAAGCGATGATGGTGCTCCACTGGAGAAGCTGAAGGATCAGGTTGGGGACAGATTGCCTTGGAGAAAAATCTATCTATGTGGTTGCTAAGAGGTGACATCAAATTGATGGCACATAATCACATAATGAGAATGCCATAAAAATAGATTTGTGCTGCTTAGTTCCTCTATCAATGGCACTTGGAAAACAGGCTAATTTCTTAATTAAATATAACTCAGTCAAATGTTTGAACTTCAACAGTGATTAGGATCGCCTGGTGCAAGGATCCCTTGAGACATTATTGCATAGATTTCCCAACTTAGAGCCCTCTAGATATGTGAGGAGTATAACTCACAGAATTTCTAGCCAAAAGCACTCCTGGGTGGAGATTCTTATAACTGTACTTCTAACATATCTGGAGGGCATCCAACTGGGAAAGAGTGAGATCAATCTTTCCCATAGTTAGGTTATGCTCCTCTCCTTTTCATATTACGTACCTTTCCTCCTTCATTAAATCTTCCTACAAGATAAAACCATTCCCGAGAACAGAACCATGTTGGCATAATTACTGTTGGTCCATGGGAGGTGAAAACCTAGAAACAGAATGAGAAAATAGCCTATTATTTTTCAAAGCAGCATAGTTCTTAAGAAATAAATTTGAGGAGCCAATACTTCTTCTCTGCTAAGGCTGAAAGTCAGGTAAGTATTTCTTTTGAGAGAAAAGGGTTGTTTTGTTAAGAAAACTGAGTAATATTTCAGGACAAGTAAGAAATGCTGTGAATACTATAATAAATTCTAAATGTTTCATTATAAAGCTGCAGTGAGAAAGAGTACTGTTAATTGATAGAATGGTACTGAAGAAGGCAATAAACACTTTCCCAATGAACTGTATTTCCCCTCTATCTCTCTCCTTAGAACTTATATGGGCTATATATAACACCATTTAGATCACAAAATCAACAAGTCAGGAATGAAACATATTCCCAAAATAATCATTTTTGCACACTAAAGCAAAACTGAACTCAGGAACTCAGATTACAAATCTGTGATCATGCATTTTGCAATATCTCATCTGGTTTTGTTTTCAAAAATTTATGCATTTGCGTCAAAAACATAAGGAATCCCAATATAAAACTCCCTTTTTACAACTCTGTAAACCCTTAGTTTGGGGTAGAGTTGGGGCAACTAGTTGGAGCTGAGCATTTACTGGCTGGATGCCCTTCCTGACGCCACATGGAGTCTGCAGCAAATATTTTTTCTTTGCACCCTAAGAGAGAAATGCCTGCTGCTATTTAGGATTGAACTTTTAACCTTTCAGGTGGGAGAAGAGTGTCTTCACAAGGCCACCATGCTGCTCATAAGGATCCCAATATATGGGCTGTTATTCATATGTGATATTCTATAATGGGATTAATGCATTCCCTAGACAAAGTATCGTTGACATTTTCGGACAGTAATTTAGAAGTAGCCCTTGCATCTGAGGCTTGTCAATGTTTCTTAGATTAAAATAAAGAAAATTTAGTGGCAATCTACATCTTGTTCTATGGCATGTAGTAAGTTTCCCATAAGAACTAAACTTCACAAACATGAAATAAAGTAGTTGGAAACTAAGCACACCTGTAATTTTACAGTTTATATATTATATGCCAAAATTAACAACTAATGGAAAGTGCTGTCTTAGAACAAATACTTAGAAAGTATTTGAATGACTCTGTGTAATAGCCTTAGGCAATTGGTATTTAGTTAAATTTATTTTATGTCCAAGTAACATCTATAAAATAAGAACAAAAATGGCACACATGAATAGAAATATTGGCAAATTTAATTAACCTAAATATTTACACAGAAAACTGAAGCAAACTAGTATCTAGGAAAATAAATGAATGTGACCCTTGATTTGTATATTTCTGAATGACAGTTTCAGTGAATTTATACCAACAAAGCCTTTTTTGCTTTAAACAAGCATGTCTTAAACCTACAGCTGAAATAAACCAGAATATCCGGATTATGTAAGGTAAATCTATTTTTTTCCATTAATATAAGACAAAATGTCCAACATGTCTGCAGACTAATCTTCTTGTCAAGAAGCTAAAGGAGCATAGTGCATTCTGCCTTAGGTATTATATCTAAAGCTACTTTTATGAGGTAAGCAAACACAGACATATATTAGTTGTTTCCAGCTGCTTCTTGTGGACTTAACCTATCTTATTCACAGTGTATAGGTGATCCATACAATACCACTATCCATTTATTATTCTGCCATATTTTTGCAGTGCTGATTCTTTCACTGATTCCCCTGTTCCATTACAACTTGCCTACATATTCTTAAAATGCTCTTTAAAAGTAGTATTTTTTTTTTAAAAAAAATTGAACTTAACCTGACAGCCATCATCCAAGATGCCAGATCTGCACAAGTAGCTCCAATTATTATATTAGCTGTATAACAGATGAATATACACCATTGTTTCACTCCATACCTACCGGTATATTCTTTCTCCAGTCACACCAATAAGAAATGATATCGGTTTGATGAAGCCAAAGTCATCAGCCATGCCAATTTTTTTCAGAATAGGTATATTCAATAGTATTGTCTATTGCTTCAGCCATACAGTCTTATTCTAAATTTATTCACATAGAACTGTTGGCATTTTAACCACTTGTCTTTCTGAAGCTTTAAAAAGTTCAGTGGAAATTCCATCTGCATCTGTTTCTTTCCTATTGAAAGGTTGATACTCACTTTCTATTGGTGTTGGTTTTTGAATATACAGTATTCTCTCTCAATAAATATTTCAGTCATTTAAAAATCCTTATTGTATACAGTTTCACTGTTGCCTTTCTATTTTGTTTTAAACTTATTTGCTTCTGTTATCATTTATTTCCACTAGTAGTCTTAGATAGTTGTAACCAAGCTGTACATTTTCCAATGATCTTTCTGATCTTCTAAAAGTTCTCTTATTTTCCTTTATTTGTTGACATTCTTGACTGATATATCTTTTCTCAACCTTTCTTTGTTTGATATTGAAAGTCTGTATTCAGTTATCATGTCCTTGTTATCCAAGGCTTTTGTCCTTCGGCTATCATGTTGCTAGTTTTAAATGTTCGGTGAATATCCATTTCTAATAGATAGATTCCTTTTGTCTATTTGGTTATAGCTAAGCACATACTTTTACAATATCCATTTTGAGTATCATTGCCATTCCATTCCTATTTAACTCTGTCTTTCAAAACACATAGCATTCTCTCAAACTCTAAATCCAAATTCCAGAGTTCTTTCCAATCTCACAATTGGAAATAAGAAACATGAAAACGGCAGAAGGTATCCCTGCATATTTACAGGTGCATCCAAAGCTTAGCAGAATCAAGAATATGAATCCTATCATTATCTTTAACAATAATAATAAAAAAAAATTCTGTTGCTAATAATGTTCTCTAATAGAGTATGGTTTCTTCTGTTGGGTCTGTTCATTTGTTTTATTGAAAATACATTGCCAATTAATGCAATATGTTAACTTATACATTTCTCAAGGTGCTTTCATCAATGAATGGCCTGGTATATAATAATTTCTCTATCTTATTGTAGGCTAAATATAATAAACCTAAACCAGTCCTTTCCCATTCTAATACTTCCAAATGTACAGTTTAAGGTATACATCACTCAGTGTGTCTGCTGGAGACAAGTTGTCCTCTTATTCATGATTCATAGTATAACTACCCCTCCCTATCTTCTGTTCAATCACAAGTGTTTTTAGAGTTATAACAATTATTCATAATGAAATATTTTGGGACTTAGTTATTCAGACTATTGTAGAAGATTCTGAAATGAAGGCTAATAGCAATCTGATGAAGTACTGGGTTGCAAAGTCATAATATCCAGCTTTCCTTTACCATAAAAAAAAATCATGATATTATTACAAAAATCCAATTTAAAAAACCAGAACTACATCCAGTTAATTACTTATTTAATATATTTATATTCCAGACTAAATGGATATATATCTTGCAAAATAAAATATAGTAACTAACAGATGAAATATACTAAAATCTATTAAAGAATACAAAGTTTAAACGTGCATCTATAAAATTACGTAAACAACAACTAAAACAAATAAACAAATCTACAAACAAACTTGACGGAACAAATGTTTTCAATTTTTTTTTGTCTTCTCCAAATCTGTTATTACAATTACTTGCAATCATATTGCAATCATCCCACCCAGAAAGAAGGAACAAAAGGAACAAAACCTACACAGCTCTTTTTTTTTCAAAAGGTGGGAATTACACCTCCCCCAGCATCTCAAACTTCCACACATTTCTTGACAGTTACTGCCAAGCCCTAGAGCAATGGGAACTTTCTAGCTTTGCGTGATGTTCATGAGAAGTGCCTAAGACACTCTTACACACGTAAATTATGCCAATTTTTGAAGGCGGCAAGACAAACTGGTAGAACAGCATTATGAATTGATATATGAATTAATCCGTAGGTGTAGATTCAGTAAGATAATGAATTCATTCTCCATTTTCTGCCTTGCCTTAGGGAATATGAAGTCATTTTTTTTAAATAAATTGTCTCTCGGTCAGCTTTTTCTAGCTTCAGAAAAAACTTATCAAATGCTTTCTTTCAGTGCATTTTATGTCAAATGGTTACTCTAAAGCAGTGTGTGGGTGTCTTTATTCAGTGGCACTGTAGAGCAGGTATTGGTCAACTGATTTCATTGCTTGCAAAAATTACTGGCAACAACACTTTCTTTTATTGGTTTCCTGCTAATTCTGTTGAAAACAACACATTGTACTGGCTTATGTACATAATTATGACCTGCAAACTGAAACTGGAATGAAAGCTACTCTATTGGAATTAACAATAGAGTAATTCTGTTTTTTTAAGAATTGCAAATCTAAAATTGATTTTACCAGTAACTTCTGTATGAGAACAAGAGCATAATGTCAAAAACTCAAGCTAATTAACATCAGGGGTCCTTGTTGCTCTCTGTTATTTTCTTGCAGATCTACCCAGACTAGATAACATCATCAGGACTAGCACTGATGATAAACAATATATTTCTCTCTCTTATACAATGAGTGTCTCAGACACAAAGCAATGAACACAGTTCCCTTTCAACATCTAATCTACAACCAGTAGATTTCTGACCTTTTAAGAAAAGGACATAAACTCTGGGAGTAGGCAAAGGTACAGTGGTTTTCACTTACAGTAACAACTACACTTTCAGTGCCCATTCGAACATACAGTGACACTAAATGAGCCAGGCCTCATTCTTACAGAGTTGCATCATCCCTACAATCGTGTGATCACTGTTTGTGACCTTCCCTGCTGGTTCCCGACAAAGTCAATGATGAAACCAGCAGGAAGTTGCAAATAGCAACCATATGACTTTGTGCTTAACGATGGCAACCACAAGTGATGGAACTGCCATCACTAAATGGTGCACTCACATGATGTTGTGTTTTATAACAGCATCACTTAGCAAATCAGGTCCCAATTACCATCATTAAGTGAAGACTAATTTTAACATTTTTTTTTAATTACGTGTGTCTATTTAAAACCTCTTAAAGAAATCAAATATGAAATTTCTAATTTCAATGCAAGAGCTTTTTTTTTTCCTGGTGAGGAGCTGCTGCTTACAGAGATCCACCAGCCTAGCACTGTGGTCTAATTCCTCTAACTTTCCAGGCTTACAGAAATACAGACTCACGTATGTGCTTGCTTAGCCTGGTGGTCACTGCAGAAAAGTGAAACTCAAGGGAAAGGGGAAATTCAGTTAAGAACATCTTGATCTTAGCTAGGGTACCTTAAGTGGCACTCAAGAAAAAATTATGACTATTGTACAAGTCACTGCTGCAAGCAAAAAATTAAAACTGAGTGATATTCAAAGTTCATAAATCAAACTTATCTCAGAATTGGAATTCTAGCAGAATTCATACTATTGTCATGATAATAAAAACAATTATAATAATGGTATTCAAAGTCTGAAATATTTCACTTAAGATACTTAAATATTGTGACCATTTATTATAATTACAAGGAAACATGAAAAAGGATTATATGGAAAGCAAATGTGGATGATAATAGAAGATAGAAAACTATACGTGTTAAATGGAAATTTGCAGTGAACATGAAGCAGGAGAGCCACCACAGTTTTCATAAATTTATTCAAATGACCAGTACATGGTAAATTGTAGGGTAATGTTTTAATAAAATCTTTAGGGATAAATGGGAAAGGTCAATAAAGAACTATAAAGCCAACAAAATGAATGAAACTGAATTATGCTCACTGTAAAAATAAGTCTGACACATTTCAATCAAGCAACTAATCACGATAAAACTTGCCTATTTTTTAAACAGAACATACAGCCAGTTTTACTGTATGGTTTTCTTTTTTTCTGCTTTTTAAAAATTATCCCCTTATTAATTAAGGTCTCCATCATTATCACTCTCTTTTAGCATTCCCACATTTTATTCTTTCACTTCCTTTATACATATTAAGGAAGATCTTCCTAGTTCTTTTGGATTTAAATCACAGTAAAATAAAAATGAAACAATATAAGCTGTCGATCCATCATGTCCCAAACAAACCCTAGTCTTCATAAGATTAAACATTTATTATATCATGTGTAAACCATTCATTTCCTTTGGAGGCTGCAAAGCTACATAAAAAGTAAGTACACACTCATTGAGTTCTATGGTTTTGTGTATCAGGACATAATAAAAATCATCTGGTCCTTAGCATTTCTTAAAAGCTTAAATGCTTTATTTACAAAAAGAAAGTGAAAACTGAGAAGCCGTTCCACAGGTATGAAGAAGCTAAGTAGCAGCTAGGTGCTATTAATCAAATACCCTTGATTAATTAATCATCAGTAAGTGGAATTCCTCTATAAAAACTTAAATTTTAAGAATTTGCTGGTCTCCAGCACTGAGGTGTGTGTTAACACAATGCCAAAGAGTAAAGATATCAGCAATGATCTTAGAGAAGCAATTGTTGCTGTCCATAAATCTGGGAAGGGTTATAAGGCCATTTCCAAACACTCAAAGGTTCATCTACAGTGAGGAAGATTATTCACAAGTGGAAAACGTTCAAGACAGTTGCCAATCTTCCCAAGAGTGAAGGTCCCAGCAAAGTCACATCAAGGTCAGACAGTGCAATGCTCTGAGAAATTGCAAAAAACCCAAAAGTCTTCAGGTCTCAACATGTTAAATGTTAAAGTTCAGTATAGTAAGAATAGGACAGGACAGGACAGGACAGGATAGGATAGAAGAGAATATGGAAGAAACCTTGGAGGACTTCTAGTCCAGCCCCCCACTCAAGCAGGAGAACCCTATACCATCTCAGACAAGTGACTGTCCAGTCTCTTCTTAAAAACCTCCATTAGAAAAAGACTGAACAAGTGTGATTTGTTTAGAAGGCTGCCAGGAGAAATCATCCTATCTCAAAAAAGAACATGGCAGCATGGCTTACATTTGAAATGTTGCAACTGAACAAATCACAAGACTTCTGGAACACTGTCCCTTGGACAGGCGCAACCAAAGTGGAGATGTCTGACCATAATGCACACTGCCATGTTTGGCAAAAACCAACCAAAGCATATCAGTACAAACACTTCATGCCAGCCATCAAGCATGGTAGTGGAGAAGTGATGATTTGGGCTTGCTATGCAGTACCCAAAGACCCAGCAATCCCAAGCAACTACTGGTTACCATAATTTGATTTTGTGCCTTAAAGGATTTCCATAAGTTCTGAAAAAATTCCTACAGTACAAGCACATTTGGCATGTAACTCACTGAGAAAAAATGCATCATTCCTTTATTGGGGGGGAAACCATGTTACATATCATTGAGAAAATCATTCAAGCCACTCAGACAAAGAACAATCAGGAACATATAAGCAGCATTTTAAATCCCAATCTCATATCTTTTTTCTTTGCATGATTAAATATATCTTTGTCACTGATATTGCCATGTGTAACTGTCTAGGTTTCTAGATAGTATTTATGGCTACCTCTGAATGTTTTATTAGGTGTGAAACACATAGAAAAACATATAATGGACATTAAGACATTCATTCCTCAGTTTAGAAGTTCCAAAGACTACTAGTAACATCTGGATATATGCTACCTCAGCTATGTTATTCTTAGGCAAAGCCCAGCCAACAGGACTCAGTGTTTCGTTGTGTGGTTAAGCTAAATTTTATACCTAAAGAATAGAGCCCTGTTTTCTGCTGCCCCAAACTGCAGCATTACTATTAGCTTCCTAGAAACACTTCAGAACCTTTATTTACTTCAGACCACAAACTTTTTTTTTTTAAATATTTTTATTAAATTTATTATTTAAAAACATTGGACACAGTACCAGCGATCTGACAAACCTTTTTGTCTACAATGTTTAAATATATATATATACATGTATATATGTACATCAAAAATACACTTAAATACACTTAGATTACAAATCGGTGAAATACCACAATATTTAAAACAGTGAGCTAGTCTGTAAAACCTAATAGAGACCTTTCTTTTTATCCATCCAAAGATACAATTTGTTCCAAATTCTATAATAGTCTGATTGATCTTTATTCTTTAATTCCAAAGTTAATTTGTCCATTTCAGCGCAATCCCAAATTTTCCTAATAACCTCTTTTTGTCCTGGGATCTCATTCTTTTTCCATTTTTGCGCAAATGATATTCTAGCTGCTGTGATAATATGGATCGTTAAGTATAGCACATCTTTAGGATATTTCTCTTTCGTGATTCCCAACAAGAAAAGTTCTGGACTAAACTCCAGATCTTGTTTCAAAATTTCTTTCAGCCAAATCCAAATCATTCTCCAAAATTTTTGTGTTTTACTGCAAGACCACCACGTGTGGAAGTATGTGCCTATCTCTTCAGAACACTTCCAACATTTGGGAGATGCTGTTGTGTACATTTTTGCTAAGCGGGCTGGGGGAAGATGCCATCGGTAAAACATTTTAAATAAATTTTCTTTATACGATGAGGCCAGTGTTATCCTTTTATTCCTATCCCAAATTGTTTGCCAAGTATCTAGGTCGATGTTATGTCCTAAATTGTTAGCCCAGGTCAACATGGGGTCTTTCACTTGCTCTTCAAACAGCTTATATCCCAAAAGTAATTTATAAAAATTCCTTATTTGTTTAGAGTCCGGTCCCAATAATATTTTGTCCAATGCTGTTTCAGAGGTATATATCCCCCATTCATTTTTATCCTTCCTAAATCTCGATTGGATTTGTAAGTAGGCCCACCAATCGAGTTTTATACCTTGTAATTCTAGTTCATTCCTAAGTTTCAATTCCCCCTCCTCATTCAGAATATCCTTGTATGAGATTATGTTACCCAAATCAAACAGATTTGGGTAAACTATCGCTTCAAGGGTGGATAGCCAGACCGGTATTTTGGTGTAATTGTGAGATCTAATTTTTTTCCAAGTATTGAGTAGCGCTTGCCTGATCCGGTGTCTTTGAAAATGCGAGAAAAGACCTTGTTTCTCCGTCCATAGGAAAGCATGCCAGCCATATTGCAAATCGTGACCCTCTAAAGTTAATAGTCTTCTATTTCTCAAGATTACCCATTCTCTAATCCAGCTCAGGGCCGCGGCGTGGTAATATAATTCCCAGTCTGGCAATCCAAAACCCCCATTTTCCTTCGTGTCTTGTAAATATTTCAATTTAATTCTTGGTTTTTTCCCCTGCCAAATAAAATTTAGTGATAATTTATCCAAATTTCGAAAAAATTTAGAGTCGAGTTGAATTGGGATATTCTGAAACAGAAACAGGATTTTAGGCAGAATATTCATCTTAATGACAGCAATTCTTCCCAATAATGAGAGTTTTAGGTTTCCCCATCTTTCCAGGTCACCTTTTATTTGGTTCACTACATTATCATAATTATCCTTTTTGAGTGAAGTGCATCTAGCCGTAATGTTAATCCCTAGATATTTTATTTTCTTGACTATTTCTATATCCGTGATTTCGGCCAGATTACCTTTTTGTTTATTGGTCATATTTTTAACAATCATCTTGGTCTTATTTCTATTTATTCGCAGTCCGGCAACCTCACCATATTTAGATAATTCTTCCAATAGCTTTGGTCCCGTCTGACATGGATCCTCCATAATAAAAACTAGATCGTCCGCGAAAGCTTGCAATTTAAAGGTTTCCTTTTTAATGGTTAATCCTTTTATCTTTGGGTCATTTCTTATAGTTCTCGTTAATACTTCAAGAGTCAATATAAACAGCAACGGTGATAAGGGGCAGCCTTGCCGTGTTCCCTTTTGAATTTGAAACTTGCTAGATGCTTCCCCATTAATAATTATTTTTGCTTCCTGATTGTCATAAATTGCCCTAATTATATTTATAAATTTTTCTCCCATATTCATAAAGCTAAGCTGTTGGCACAAAAAAGACCATTTAACATTGTCAAATGCCTTTTGGGCGTCTAAGAAAAGTAATGCCATCTGTTGTTCGCTATGTAATTCATAGTACTCCAATGTATCTAATATTATTCTAATGTTGTGCTTAGTGTCTCTTAGCGAGAAAACCATTTTGATCTGCGTGTATGAAATCATTCAGAAATCGTTTCAATCGTTCCGCTATAATTGATGTAAATATCTTGTAGTCCGAGTTAAGAAGTGATATGGGTCTGTAATTTTGGATTAATGTATGGTCTGTGTTATCTTTCGGAATAAGGGTTATGTTTGCCTCTAGCCAAGATTTAGGCGTCCTTGCGCCTTCTAATACTGCGTTAAATACCTCCACTAGGGGTTGAGCTAGGATATTTTGTAATTCTTTATAAATCTCTGATGGAAGACCGTCGGGTCCCGATGCTTTATTATTCTTTTGTGCATTAATAGCTTTTATCACCTCAGATAGTCGAATTTCCTCGTTTAACATATTTCTGGTATCTTCTGTGACCTTAGGTAGTTTGGCTCTTTGAAAATATTCCTCCATTTTCTCCACACTTGCCTGGCTATCTTCTTTATATAAACGTTCATAAAATTCCTGGGCTATAATTTTTTTTTTTCCTCCTGGTGGAATATTCTCCCTTCCTCATCTCGTAGTTCGTGAATCCAGTTTTTCCCCTTTTGTTTTCCCAATTTGTATGCGAGCCACCGGCCCGGTTTATTTGCATTTTCAAAAAAATTTTGTTTCGTGTTTCTCAATTGTTGTGCCAATTTCTCTTTGTCTAGGATGTTAAGTTTGTGTTTAATCAGATCCATAGATTGCTTGATATTCTCTTTTTGTGGATCTTGTTGGAGTGTAACTTCTAAGCTCTTATATTCCTCTTCTAATCTTTCCCGTTGTTGTCTTTTCCCCTTATTTTTATATACCATATATGCCCTCGCTACCCCTCTCATCATTGCCTTAGCTGTATCCCAATTGTTTTGTACTGAGGTGTCTATAGCTTTATTTTCCTTAAAGAAAAAACTTAGTTCTCTCTCCATCTTAGATTTGAATTCGTCTTCTTTTAAAATTGCTCTTTGAAGCGTCCATCTGGATATTTTTTTGGAACCTTTCCAGATAAGTTTAATAGGATTGTGATCTGCCCACGTACCTGTCGCTATATGTACCTCGTCTATTTCTGAACTAATTTCTTTCGTCATCCATACCATGTCTATTCTAGACCATGAGTTATGTCGGTTGGAGTAATATGTATATTGTCTAGCCTTACGATTTCTTTCCCTCCAGACATCTTGGATATTTAGTTCCTCAGCCAAGTTAAGAAAAGATCTCGGTAGAGTTCTTCTCTTCTTTTTCCTAAGCGTCTTTCCCATATAATCCAAATTTATATCTAGGATAGCATTAAAATCTCCTATTAAACAAATCTCCTCATAATCAATGCTACATATCTTATTGTGAAGTGTTTTGAAAAATTGTTCTTGGTTATGGTTTGGGGCATATATCTCTACCATCATGACCTTCCTGTGATTTATTATAACCTCGACTATCAGTATTCTACCCTCTTTATCGTTATAAATTTGTTTTGCAGTCAATTTTGGGTTTACATATAGTGCCACTCCTCTCTTTTTCTTGTGTCGGTCTAAGGAAACGAATAGGTTCCCTATTCTTGGTTGTACTAACAAATATTTTTGTTGTTCCTTTATATGGACTTCTTGTATTGCCACGATATCCAATTGTTGGTGAATAAGCCTATTAAAAAATTTCCGCCTTTTCACTGGCGAATTCAATCCATTAATATTCACAGACATAATACTACACTCACCTCCCTTCATCTTACTTATTTCTGGTTTTTGTGGATCTTGTGATTCGGGGCTCACTCTCTTCCTTGTCTCTAGTTCCATGTTTCTCTGTTAACTCACCGGATTTGTTCCTTCTATCCTCTGTAGCTAAGATCTTCCCATCCATTGCCACACGTATTGTATCTCTTTCTCTTACCTCCCTTCCATCTTGATCTTCTAAATCTACTTCCTCTTGGCTATGGAAGTGGCGTTTGTAAAAATCTTCTGCCTTCTCTATCGTGTCCAGTCTATGCCTTCTATCCTGCCACGTAACTAGAATACCCTCTGGAGTTAGCCATCTAAAGTTTACATTTTCTCTTATTAGTTTGGATGTTAAGAATTGATAGCCGCGTCTCAGATCCCTCATCCTTTTAGGTATCTGTTTAAGGATGGTGATTGGTTGGCCCCGAAATTCTAATGGTTCCTCTCTAGATCTATGCAGAAGCTCATCCCGAATTGATTTTTTAACTAACCTTACATGTACTTCTTTTGGGAGGTTGTGCCTTCTCGCATAATTAGTTTGGACCCTGTATGTTTCATCAATTTCCGCCAGCATTTCCTCCTTCCCTACACCGAGTGCCTTTGCCATCAGTTCTGCCATCATGACCAACAGATCTTCCCCTCTTTTTTCTTGAACGTTCTGGAAGCGTAGATAATGAGCAGCCTTTTCTGCTTCCAGAAAAATGACTGTTGTTTCTAATTCCTTATTAGCCTGAAGGAGTGTTTCATTTAAATCATCTACTCTCTTTTCCTCTTTTTCCATTCTAGCTTCCATATCTTGAAGTCTTTGTTCATTTTTGACTAATTGCTGTTGAATCCCTTCAAATTTATCATCTATCGCTTGGATTTTCCCCTTTAATTCACCAGTGTCGTTTCTTATTTGGCCTATTTCTCTCTTCATCTCCTCGTGGTTTTTGGCCATTGCCTCGTGTAGGTTTTGCAAAAGGGCATGTAAATCTTTAAAGGAATTCGAGTTAGATCTTTCCCTTTGCAGCATATCCTCTATAGATTTCTGATTGGAGGGACTTGAGGCCATCCCCTGTCCCTGTGCTGCTGCCTTTTTGCCAGCGCTAGGCTTAGTTGCTCCCGAGATACTTGTCATGTTTCCCCAATTATAACAGCGTTTTATCAATGTATAATACCCTGAGTCTTATATAAACCTTTTAACTCTATGACGAAAGATATATAAAACAGTTACCACCAGATACTTATTACCAACTAAGCAATTTATATAATAGAATTCTATAGTATGAATATAATCAAAGTCACGTTCTTCTTTTTTCCCCCCCCCCCCCCCGTTTCCGGTGCAGAAATTGGCACCTTTTCCGTCTTCCTCTGCTGTCAAAGACCAGTAGGTGTCCCACTAAACAAACCTCCAGTTACTAAATTGCTATATCAAATGGCCGCCCGTGACAAGTAGAGTAGAATTTCAAAAGTTTCAAAAGTTCACAAATTCAAAATTTACCAGGATAGACCAGACTAGACCAAGCTGATCGCTTTCCACGCCCGACAATCCAGAGTTCAGTCTCTAAGGCTCCAAAGCTCAGACTTTGACCTGTTGTAGCTTTTCTCCAGCTAGAATACAGTCATATAGTCTTCGGCTTTCTGTCCCTTGCTGTTTTTGCCAAACGCCTCCCTCAAGACTTCTATCGCCGCTTATTCCCTCTCCGTGAGGCTCCCACTTCGAACCAGTACCTCTTTCACAAGCGCTTCCTATTTAATATTCGGATACACTCTCCGTCAGCTCCGCTCTACCGTTGTCCCGCTGCTTACGTGCTAGCTCCGTCCCTCTGTCAGAACTTCATGTCGGCCATTACTGGCCTCCTTCTCCCCGGTTCGCTCGCATCAGACTTTCTCCGGATCTTCAACACGAACTGCCGCTCATGAAGGTTCTCCGGGCTGCCTGCAACTTCGGATGTCCCTACAGGACCTCCTGAAGCTCCGAAAAGCCCCCGCGAACACTGGGTGAGAGGTTGTGCGAGGAGAGAGCTCCGTTCACACAGCCGCCCGCTCTGACAGTTGGCTCCGCCCCCCCAGACCACAAACTTTTGTGAGCAAGAGACTATTTTGAAGAAATCTATTTTCTCCCACAGTAGAAAATTATATTATAGTAAATTTCATTCTATGGAGTATTATCCACATTTGTTAGTAGTTTACAACTCTTCCTTAGATTTGCATAGATCTTAGAATAAATGAATTTATAAAAATGTTAGAGTTTGCAGAACATTTCAGTAGCACTTCTTAATTCTAACTGAAAGAGGAAATAAAATTAAATTGGTCATTTGTTGTTGAACTACAAATCCCAGAACACTTCACAATGAACCATCATTAATTACTTGGAATTATAAATTCAAAATCCTCACTACTGCAAGGTACATACTATAAATTAACTAGTAATTTCAACTGTATTTCAACTAATAATTTCCTAAATGTAAATATTTTTAAAAAATGGAAAATACACTGGGCCAGGGGTAGGCAACCTTGGCTCTTTTATGACTCATGGACTTCAACTCCCAGAACTAGTCCAATTTGCAAATCAGAACTCACAGATGATTGCAAAGAACTTGCTACAAGTTTGATTGGAATAGCTCTCCACATATGGCACTGCTTATACAATAAAGAACTACACGAGAGAATTTTTAAAATAAAATCTTTCTTCCAATGTTCACATTACAGTTTCTTTCAAACTTATCACAAAAGTAACTGTGTAATGTGCGCAAAAGAAAAACTTGATAAGCATGTAACCTTCTGGAATAAAGTGTTTTGAACAAAAAATTCACTATTCAGCCACAACAACACAAGATACATTTGGAGGGGGGAAAAGAGAAACATTTGAAGAAAATAATGTTTTGTCAACTGTTATCTACAGGGATAACTGCCATGCTTTGTGACTGCGTGACAATAAGTGGCACAGTATATACTATCTGGATGAAAAAGAAAAAGGATTAAACTAACTCTCTTAGAAGCTAATATTCCATAGTCAGTAAAGAAATTGAAGTAGAAAAGAGATGTAATACTTCAGTAAGAAAACAGTGTCTCCATAAAGTACTTATACGAAAGAAAAAAGGTTTTAGAATGGCCTTCACAATCCTTAGGTCTGATTATTATTAAAACTCTGGGGGGAAAAATCTCAGACAAGCAGACCTAATCATATTTTTGCTACTCAGTTAAGCTGGGGTGTGCAGGAAACACATCACTGGAATAATGGGGAACTTTTAACTACCTGGACATCAACTGGGAAATAAACTCTGTGAGTGGAAAATGAAACAGATTCCTGCCATGTCTGACAACTTTTCCATCTAAAAGGTGGGTCAGCTATACTGGACTTAATTCTTACTAATAGGGATGAAATGGTTGAGGGAGTGTAAACTGTAGGAATTTTGGGTGAGGGTGACCTTGTCGTACTAGAATTCACTATAATACAGACATCGGTAACTGAACAAAGTCAGACTGATGTTTCAGACTTTAGGAGACATAACTTCAACAAGCTGAGAGATTAGGAAGGATTCCATGGATGGAAATCCTAAAGGGAAAAACAGGTCATGATGTTTGTGGAACACTGAAAAACAAGATAATAAAGGTCCAAACGAAACCAGCATGGCTATACAAAGAACTCTCTAACAAAGTGAAAGAAAAAAGAACAACTATAACAACTGGAAACAGGACACACAACCAGAACAGAATACCAAGCGAAGGCTAAGAGCTGATGTAGTTCCAATATTCAAAAAAGAAAAAGTGCATCCAGAAAACTACAGATTAATCAGCTTGACATAAATACTAGAGAAATCCTGGAAAAGATAATCAAGCAGTGGATTTGTAAGCACCAGGAAAAAAAAAACAAAGAAGCCAGCATGATTTTGTTAAAAGCAGATCATGTCAAACAAACCTTATTGTCTGTTTTGATGAGGTGACTAATTAATGGGTTAAGGAGACACTTTGCATATAGTATATTTAGCCTTCAGTAAGGTATTTGACAAAAATGACTACAGCGTACTTCTTTGTAAGATAGAACAATGTGGGACAGACAGTACCACTGCAAGATACCACTCAACATGTGGTCTACATCTACATGGAAGCATATAACCTAGCTAAGGAGATTGAAGGGCTGTCCTAAAAATTTGCAGATGACACCAAGCTGGGGGGAATTGGAAAATGGACTCAAGATTCAGAAGGGTCTTGACAGTCTTCAGCATTGGGCCCTATCCAACAAGATGCAGCTCAGTGGTGAGAAAAGTTAAGATCCTGCACTTAGGCAGGAAAAACCAAATGCATAAGTAGAGAATAGACAGTACTTGGCTCAATCCCTATGAGAGAGATCTGTGTATCCTGGTGGACCACCACTTAAGTATGAACCAGCAGTGTACTGCAGCTGCCAAAAAAGCTTATGCAGTCCTAGGCTGCATCAACACTGGAATAGCATCAAGTTCACAAGAAGTGATAGCACAATTCCAAGTAGTAAGGTCATACTCAGAATACTGCATCCAATTCCCTTCACCGTACAAAAAAGATGCTGAAACCTAGAAATAGAAGAGCAACAATGATACCGGGTCTGGAGGCTAAATCGTATAATGACTGTCTAAAGGAAGTATAGGTATGTTTAGCTTAACAAAGAGAACATTTTAAGGATGACATGATAGCCACATTCCAATTCTTGAAGAACTGTCACTGGGAAGAGGGGGTTGATTTAGTCTCCTTATTCTCCTAAAAACAGGACAAGGAGAAATGGGTGGAAACTCAGAAGGAAATCCAACATAGAACTCAGCAAAAATTTCCTGACAGTGAGAACAATTAGTCTTGGGGATAGTTTGCCTCCCAGAGTTGTGCATGCTCCATCGCTGGAGGTTTTTAAGACAAGATTGGAAAACCATTTGTCCAGGATGGAATAAAGACTCCTGCCTTGGACAGAGGGTTCAACTAAAAGACCTCCAAGTCCCTTCTAGTCCTATGATTCTATGATTCTATATTCCTGAACCTTAATGTTTTTGCAAGGAAACAATTCCTAAAGCAAAATAGATATATTCTTAGCTGACTACAGGAAATAAGAAACTGTTGCATCTACAAAGGATCTGTTGACAACTGGTATAATGAATAAAAAGCTCATCCCTGGTTGAAAATAGCTCTCTCATACAATTGCCAAGCAGCTCTTTTTAAATCTCAGCTGTACATACTTTGAATAGCATGCAAAGGCAATGTTTTTGAGCTGCTAGTATCTGTTATTTATGAAAACAGCCTCATTTTAAAAGACTTATTTACAGGTTGAAAAAATATGTCACTGCTTTAAGAGTAGTATTACTAAAAGCAAAGGCTTTTTGTTTTTTTAGACTTGCCTCTGAAAAAAACAGCAGAATTTCTGCATCACCATGGAACTAAAGCACTTCTTCCAAATCATTTTTAAAGTGTGTACAGTTCTAAGAAATAATTATATGTCTGGTCTTTGAGGACTGTCATAAGAAATACAAAGAGAAGTATTTTGAATGCTTACATGAATTACAGAAAAGTTTCTATAATATAAACAATTTTTATAAATAGAATACTTATTTTACAAAATAACTTTTTAAAATAGAATAAAAACATTGTATTAGTAGTGGCTTCATTTTATTTTCCTAAAATTTGCTACAATGCCTGCCTACAGGTTCCCCACAGCTGCATTTAATTGTTATATACTTTGCTCTACTTTTTAAGCAACTAGGGGATACAGTAAGAAAAGTAAAGGGACAAATAATTGTCAAAGTAATAAGTCAATGTGAAACAGCCATTATTGTGAAAGCAACAATTTTCTTCTGATTACCGAACTAGATTTTCTCAAATTATATATAAAGAATATCATTTGAAATGCTGTGTATATAATCTTCACAAGAAAACCAAACATGGTAACAAAGATTTTTTGTAAATGCAGAGAAGCCATAATTTATGCCAAGAACATGCTGATCTGTTACAAAAACCTGTTCTGCAATGGGGCAAGGGGTGAATCTTTACAAGTCTTTTTCCATGGCTCTGAATGAACAGGAAATAAATATAAAGTACCCATTAGTTTGCAATGGAATAAGAAAAGCAAAGGCTGAGAGGAAGAAAAAAGCCATCAACATTCCCTGGGTCAGCTTTTATAATAAATGTAAGTTGGCTTTTTTCACAGTGTAGCTTCATTTAACATTTACTACAAAACATGGCTGAAAAGGTTTTATTTTCGTTTTGTCTTTCAAAAACCAAACCTTGAAAAGGCAATCTAAAACAGAATAGAAAAGGACTTCATTTATGAAAAGTTACTAGTTATATTTACTTTCACTTCCAATATCATTTTTCCCTTCTGTACAACCTATTACTGCCTTGGATTTATTAACTGACATTGGTCAAGACTACACTGAAACACGTTTCAGTTCACAGAAAGATGATAAAAGAGATCATCAATATAAAACTAGCAGAAAACCGTATTTCCAAATAAATCCATCGGAACTACAAATACAGCTTTTTCTTCCACTGAAGACAATGGATTTACACAACTAAACTACCTTGGTACAGATCACTAATTCTACAGATTATTGAAATATGAGACTACCTTACATTAGGATCAAATAATGTAGACTTCAGGGATGATTTAAAAAAAGACACTGTGGTGGCCATGGTCAAAGCGCTCATTAAGTCTTAACAAAATGCTACAAATGACATGTAATAACATGTTCAAAGTCTGCAACAAAATTATAGTATAAAGTATAAGGAGAGTTTAAGAATGTAGTGCTGTCAGATGCCAGCCTGAAATAAAAATGATAGCTTAGACAACAGAAATGGCATTGCTCCATTCTTATTAACGGAAATGCAGTCAGTACCCATTTTATATTGTTTTTTTTTAAACTTAAGAAATGTGGTCTCCTTCAGACCTGACATTAGGGTTAATAAGATGAAAGGTGTGAGTGACTGTTTATAAAGGAGTGTTGGTGAAACCGTTCAGATGTGCTCACTGTAATATTTGTGTTCATGCTGGAGTATATTAAATCATTTAAATCTAAAATCCATGCTTCATAATGCTCTAAAGTACTATTTGAATATTTTAATCCCATTGCAGAAACCTGATATAGACAATTCAATTCATACCATACATTCTGGGTGTGAGAATTATGTTATTTTGGGGAATAATTAAATCTGAAGAAATATGCAAATAATAGAAGAATGGGCATTTTTTTCTGTGTAGAGTCCTATTTAATCAGGACAATGAAACTCAAAACTATAGTTTCTGAAATCCTTTGTCTCTCTGCAAATGTGGAAGAATTGAATAAATTTCCCAAAAGTTGAATTTATCATTAAGTAAAGGCCTTCAGAAACTGGTATGGGTCTACCCATCCCAATATAACAGAAGGCAGATTCTGAATAAAATTATGGTTAAAAAGCACTTTTTCATCTCATTTAAAACATGGGCATGAATTCTGCCTTATAATTCAGCTAGACCAGGGGTGTCAAACTCATTTTCACTGAGGGCCACATCAGCATTGTGGTTGCCCTTGGGGGGCCGGGTGGGTGTGGCTAGGATGGGTGTGGCCTACTGGGTAGGTGTGGCTAGGATGGGTGTGGCCTACTGGGTGGGCGTGGCCAGCTCAACATCACTTGCTTCAGGGGTTCCTGGGTAGGACTGGGGCAGATATGAGGGTCTCTGGCAGAGGAGGATGGGACCAGGGCGAGTGCCGGGACATGGTCCCTCCCACCCTCTGTTCTTTCCTTCTTCCCTCCCACCCTCCATTCCTTCCTCCCTCTGTTCCTTCCTTCTTCCCTTCCTTCCTCTGTTTCTTCCTTCTTCCCTCCCACTCTCCATTTCTCCATCCCTTCCTCCCTCCCTTCCTTTGCCTTCTCATCTCTTTCCTTCCCCCGCACTCAGGAAGGGGTGATGGGAGGGGGAGGGACTGCCAGCACTAATATGCTGCTGTTGCTGGCCATTCCTATACTATGTGGGTGGGTGAGGGCGGTCCCATTGAAAGGGATGCCTCATGGCTGCCAGGCTGGAGGTGCTGGGGGGGCTGATCTACACCCTGGTTGCGTCCATCAAAGCCAGAACACACTCAGCCTAAGATCCACTGGAACCAGCAAGGAGCTGCCCCGCCACCTCTGTCCTGGCCCCCGGGTGTGTGCACAGGAGACGGCCAGTGCTGGCATCCTGGCTGAAGACAGCCTGCAGGGCAAGACAACCAGCATGGATGCCGGACTCTACTTGTGTGCACACCCAGAGGGTGGGGTGGGGCTGCCCCGTGGATTTAAGGCTGAATGTATTCTGGCTTTGATGGATGCAATCAAGTTGTAGATCAGTGCCAACCTCCCCCCCACCAGGACCTCCACCCTCGCAGCCACAAGGCATCGTTTTCATTGGCACAGACTCCCCTCCCCACACAGGATAGCAAGACAGGCAGCAACATGGCAGCACTGGCAATCTCTCCCCTTCCCATCACCCCTTCCTGAGCATGGAGGAAGGAAAGATGAGGAGAGAAGGAAAGAAGTGTAGCAGAGAGGGGAATTGGGGGGGATTGGCACTGCCTGGGAGGCTTTGCCAGAGCTCTGGGGATTCGGTAGAGAGGTCAGGATCTCCAGAGGCCTCCGCAGTGGCTGGGAGCGGGGTGGGGCTCTTGGGGAGGGATTTTTAAAGGGGAAGAGGAGATTGACTGGGGGAAGAAGATTTTAGTTTCTCTTTTCCGGAGAGACAAGCCAGGAGGGAGAGCAAGGTAAGAAGTTTATTCTCTGGAGAGAGAATAAAAAACCTATTTAACTTATATGCAGAGCACATCATGAGAAAGGCAGGGCTAGATGAATCAAAAATTGGAATTAAGATTTTCAGGAGAAATATCAACAACCTAAGATATGCAGATGATACCACTCTAATGGCAGAAAGTGAAGAACTAAAGAACCTCTTGTTGCGAGTGAAGAAGGAGAGTGCAAAAGTTGGGTTGAAACTTAACATTAAGAAAACCAAGATCATGGCATCCGGCCCTCTCAATTCCTGGCAAATAGATGGGGAAGAAATGGAGGTAGTGACAGATTTTATTTTCCTGGGCTCCAAGATCACTGCAGATGGGGACTGTAGCCAAGAAATTAAAAGACACTTGCTCCTCGGGAGGAAAGCCATGGCAAATCTAGACAGCACACTAAAAAGTAGAGACATCACCCTGTCAATAAAAGTGTGTATAGTCAAGGCTATGGTCTTCCCAGTTGCAATGTATGGCAGTGAAAGCTGGACCATAAGAAAGGCTGAGCGCCAAAGAATTGAGGCCTTTGAACTATGGTGCTGGAGAAGACTCCTGCGAGTCCCTTGGACTGCAAGGCGATCAAACCAGTCAGTCCTAGAGGAGATCAACCCTGACTGCTCTTTAGAAGGCCAGATCCTGAAGTTGAAACTCAAATACTTTGGCCATCTAATGAGAAGGAAGGACTCACTGGAGAATAGCCTAATGCTGGGAAAGATTGAGGACAAGAGAAGAAGGGGACGACAGAGAATGAGGCGGCTGGAGTCACTGAAGCAGTAGGCGTGAGCTTAAATGGACTCCAGATGATGGTAGAGGACAGGAAGGCCTGGAGGAACATTGTACATGGGGTCGTGATGGGTCGGACACGACTTCGCAGCTAACAGCAATATTAAGGAATTGAAAAGTTCTAATTTTTTGATGTGACACTGAAACTATTTTTTATCAAAGTGACCTAGAAATAGAATTTCTCTTTATTTTCTATTTTTAAAATTTTGCTTTGTTTTATCTAAAACCAAAACTAGAATCAGATATCTGCAAAGACTTATAAAGTTTTCCAAGATTAATGTTTGAAGGTTTTGTTGAAGTTTAGAAAAAAAATATCAATTTCTTTTAAGGTCATTGCCTGAGGAAAATAGTATTTGGTTTAAAATATCCAATTTTGTTTCATATAAACAGATCTGTCAGCAGAGATGTAAATAACTTAATAGTCACTGCTTGCAAAGGACCAGAAAGCTTTTTGTGCTATTTATTGTAAAGACACCAAGAGATCTTAAGTCCACAAACAAATCTTTATGGAACGGATCTGCCTACTTGGCCCACCCAAGAAAGTAAGCAGTTCTACAACATACACAGTTCAACTTAGGTAGAAATTTAAGATTGAAAAATAGAAATAGATGACAAGATGCAGTAGTTCAGTCCAGATAGAATTAGCATTCTATATTCAGCTGAAACAGTTATAAACAAACCACAGAAATATGTTCTGGTAGCTGTGCCACTTTGTCCATGAAGCCAGGAAATATTTCTGAATTAACCAAGCCTTAGTTTTCACTAAACCATGCTTACTTCAGAACAGATATAGATGCTGAACGTACAGATTTCCCTTTGTTGTAAACTGTTCTATTTGAAGGAAAAAATGGCTTATTATTATTCTTCCTTCTCATGATATGCTAAAATTTATTAGGTTCTTTAGAACTCAAGCTAAGTGCAACTGCTGAGAGTACACCCTGCAAATTATCGTTCTATGCAATTTTACTATCTACTTTACTAGTAATACAACTCTAATACTGAATCTTAAAGATTAGAAAAATAATGGGCACATAACGTATTGTTTCTTATTGTAAAAATAAGTAAAAATATTTACTGGAAGAATAATGCGCTTCATTTTAATTATTTGGTAAAAAAAAATTAAAACAACTGAAATCATGTAGTGTGTATATTTTTCATGGAATTATGCCAACACAGAATTTTATAATATCTCTTATCTTTCAGAAATTGTCAGTAATTTTAATCAGTATTCACTCAGAGATCTAATACTCCAGTCTCACAAAATCTGCTATTAATAATTTAGATCTTACTAAATCAATCAGAATAAAGCTGGAAGGGACCTTGGAGGTCTTCTAGTCCAGTCCACTGCTCAAGCAGGAGACCCTAAACCATTTCAGACAAATGATTGCCAGTCTCTTCTTAAACCCCACCCCCAGTGATGAAGCACCCACATCTTCTGAAGCTGTTCCACTGGTTAATTGTCCTCACTGTTAGGAATTTTCTCCTTAATTCCAGATGGTTTCTCTCCTTGATGAGTTTCCATCCGTTGTTTCTCATCTGCCCTCTGGTGCATTGGAAAATAAATTGACCTCCTCTTCTTTGTGGCAGCCTCTCAAATACTGGAATACTGTTATCATGCCCCCCCCCAATCCTTTTCTTTAGCCAAACTCAAATCCTGCCAGGTTCTTCATATGTTTTAGTACATCCTTCTAGTGACTGAAGATCTGCAATTGTGTTTCAAATACACATACACTTCTAAGATGACTACATTGACAACATCACTTTTAATTTTAGGGAACTAAGAAAATAAGAAAACAAGTTTCACCTAGATAAAATGTTGCTAAGATGCAAAGGTCACTTGATGAAAAAAGGTATCAAAAAGGAAAAATGCTGTAAAGATAAGCATACATGACTTTTCAAGTTTCTATTTTGAATTATTTTGGAGGCATTTAGGATTCAGTATGGATTTTATGTACCTCTTTTTCTGGGCATTAAAAGTGGAAAAAAAAAGAAAAACAAAACATGCTTAATCAAGGGTGCCTTTTTTCTTTTCTTTTCTATTGCTGGTCAGAACTTCTCTGGAAGACAGATATCAGGTATTTCTGAATTCCATGGATCTTTCTAGTAGTTTCGACATTACAGTTTTATGTATCTGCATCACTGTAAATTTATTAAATTATATTATCACAACAAATCATGCAACCTCTGATACACAAACTGAAATACTAATTTATTACTGCTCATTTATAGCTGCATTTATCTGATTGCAGTCCAGCCTTGTGAAGAAATAGCTTGCCAAGTACATTAGTCCTAAAATTTTAGGAAATGATTTATAAATTGCAGTTACCATTAAACTGAATGTTTTTATTACTTTGATATCCAGTCTTCAGGAAATGAGCTCCTTATTTCTATTATTTTTTTGAAATGGTATGAACATTAAAAAATTACATGCTTGATAGCATTTCTAACTTCAACATTCATTCTTGTTAATGATTTTCTCCAACAACAGATACTCACAATGTTTTTACTTTCAAAAATATTTTAGAAACCAGATCGTAAAGTGTTCAAACAACTATAACTTAACTTCCTCTTATGTATTAACTCATGCAACACTACAGCAAGTGTGAGTCCTTTAAGGACAGATTTTCCGTAAATCTGAGCCAGTTAAACCCACTGTTCTCAGTATCAGCATTCCCTCATTCCCATCATTATTCATTCAAGGAAAATTGTAAATAAAAGGACTGTAAAAAAGGAGAACCACTACATCTGAAATATTCCCAAGGACTCATTTGCTTGCTTGGAGGTTGTGCCCTTTGGTCAAATTAATGAAAGGAGAATGATGAATTAGTTTCTTACATGTCTCAGACTGCATTTATTTCTCTTTACAGTTGTCCTGCTAAGTCAAGGACCACAGCCATATATATTGCTCAATAAATGACAAGAAATAATTTAAGATGGTAGTGTCAATTAATATCTTTAAGGCTATTTACCCACACCTCACAGACTCAGCCTTGTTGGAAACAGGAAGGCATTTATTCTGCTAACAAAAATCTAAACTCAAAGCAGGCATGAAATCTGAATCTCTGGTACAATCCAGTGGGAGCTACTGCTACACAATTCATATTCAGGTCAAATGGAGAAAGGTAGTGAAGAAAAACAAACTCATATTCCCAAATGAAATCCTACCCAACCCAAGAAAATGCATAGTTAGGAACACTAGATATAAAATCAATTAATAGATTACATTCTAGTATTTAAAATCTGGTGTGACTCACTTAACTACCTTGAGAACAACAGAAATTCTGATCTCAGTTGTGTCATGGAGCTATCAGTAGTAAGAATTATTATTCTCTAAGGAAAAAAAAATAAGAATCTACTTCCCTTCTTGTAAATTCTATTTAAAATCATGTTCTATTTCACTACCAATTCAGTTAACTTTTCAAAAAGAACCCAATCGTTCCATTGGAATATAATCCTATTTCAATCCTCTGTCTCTTATTCAGCAAACATTGTGCCACGAAAATATCCTGTGCCTCTAAAATAAATTATATATTGTTTTCAGAATGCTGTCATTTCTGCAAATCTTTTTAATGATAAAAAGTTTATTTCAAAAATAGTAATCAAGCAAACAAAATACTGATATCTTATATCTATCTTGAGGTACTGACTAAAAACAGAATTAAAGTATTTTGCTAAATTCTAAAACAAATATTTTGCTATGATCTTAACTCAAAGTAAGCTGAGTCATCAGATTTCAATAAAACTAGGTTTGTCTGATACATATCGGAGATATTTATCACTTGTACTTTTTTAATTCCCTCTACAGATCTTTTAAAATAACATGAAATCATCATTATCATCATGTGCTTTTTTTTCTAAAAAACAAAAAAAGGTGCCAGAACTCAGAGGTGCTGTCACTGGGAGCGATGCCGATGTCTTGCTACGGCGTCGCCGCCTGTCCTTTGCACCCCCACCCCTGCGGCTCAGAGCCACATGCCGTGGGGATTCCCCTCCCTACAGCCGCCATGGGGATTCCCCTCCCCGCAGTTACCATGCCGCAGCCCGTGCTGAGCCTGCACCCGGAGCTGCTCCGAACCCCGACCCAGAGCTGTGTTCCTTGTGGCAGTGGTCTCTGGCACCAAACAGGCTCTTCCCAACCACATCCAGAAAAATTTGTACCAAACATTGGAATTCTCAAGGCCATGTTTAGTATTTCCCAGCAATCTGTTACTGGAAGGAAAAAGCAATCCCTGCTGCGTAACTGATCCCAGAGAAGCATTTGCATGTATGCAGGTATCCTTAGGGTGCCATAGTTATGGATGAGAAATATTGGTTGCAAAGTTGGCATTTCTGGATGTAATACAGATATTTTGGACTTTTGTTTCTTTGCATGTTTGATATTTTTAAAAAGGCATATGCTACTACACTTATGCACATATGTAACATCTTTTGCTAAGATACATGACCACTGCTTGTCCAGAATGTGAAAAGTGAAAGATTGTGACTAAACAAAATTTTAATGTACAGATAATACCACCAGAAATTATTTTAGCCTTTTTAATAAATGTTGTTATTGATGTAAAGCTCACCATGGAAAACGTCATATATTTTTTTATGTATATACCTGGTTAATTATTTAAAGACTGAAGTGCCACATAACTAGATTCTAAATAATCTATTTTTCAAAACACACAACAGTCCAAACAGTAAAAGTAAAGTCCAAATTAAGAATATTTCATTCTTAAGAATTGTTTAATTTAAAGTGGTTTACTTGTAATAGATGGTTATAGATTCAAAAGTTTTCAAGAGTATTTACAAAAGATACTATTTTTTTTCTAGCATCAGCTAAATTAGACATATTACATTGAGAAAAATGTTTCTCATTTCTTTCCTGTTACCTTTATTATTTCATTGCAGAGATGTTAACATAGGAAATAGATTATTTTGTTATCTAATTTTACCTTCCAAAAGACAGAAGCAGATGAAAAATGTGAGGTTCTTTCCTGTTGGCTTTTTTGAATTAACTGTATTAGATTCTAAAAGTTTAGTTCCTAAAGAAGTAACCTTGTAAATAATTTTAATGTCCTCTTCTAGTGCAGGGTAGGCAACCTTGGAAACCTCAGCTTGGAAACCTCTCTTTCCCCTCAGCGTGGCTGGCTCAGGATTTCTGGGAGTTGAAGTCCACGAGTCATAAAAAAGAGCCAAGATTGCCTACTCCTAAAGCCGAGAGCGAGCTTTTTTTTTTTTTGCAAAAAAAAAGGTGCCGGAACGCCGTTCTGTGCGTTCTATGAGAAAAAAAGCAATAAGAAGAAGAAGAAGAAGAAGAAGAAGAAGAAGAAGAAGAAGAAGAAGAAGAAGAAGAAGAAGAAGAAAATTTTGACTCTAAAAAGAGTATTTTTTCCTTTAAGTAATTGTTACTATTCTGTATTTAGAATGAATATCGGCCCAGCACACAGCTCTGCTAAATACAAGCATATTTTCACATTTATTTCAGCAGTTCTCCTGAAAATAACATATATTCTTACTCTTTACACCAGGCTTGTCAAACCTGTGGCCCATGAGCTGCATGAAGCCCTAAATATCTAGTAATGTGGTCCCACACAATAATAAATTTTTAACATTATATTAGAATTTAAATTTAAATATATTAACTATATTATATATTTTATATGCAGCCCAAGAAAATTTCTCTTCACTCAGTGCAGACCAGGCAAGCTTAAAGATTGGACACCTAAGCTTTGCACCATTTCCTCCCTGTTACAAATTATGCTACTTTCCAATACAGGGCACTGATCAATTCAGGGAAAGAGAGAAGGAACAGAAAAGGGAGGGGAAAAAACAAAGTTGTTGGATAGGATATTTTATTTATAAATTATAAATAAAAATAGATTACTCAGAAATCAAATAAAATGAAGGGTTTGGGCTTGAACAGGAAAAAAAATCCTACTTATTTCCAGCCTGAATTTGTACAAATATTTATCCTGAAGTTAAATTTTTCAAACCAAACAGCAAAATGAAATTTTATTAAAAACCCCCATGCCTGAGTAAATTACTGGGGCCACCCATCTTATAAGCACAATACAAAGCATTGATATACAAACCAGTGATTGACTGATTAAGTACCATTAATTTAGCAACCAAATGCAAATCAAGACAGGTCATTTTGCCGTGACTGTCACTGAATCCCACAGAAGAGAATTAAGGGTTACAATCTCATAGGGAAGATAAACTGTCTCATCTTGTTATTCAAGTCAAAACTTTATAATAGTCAGAATGTAAAAAGAAAATGGTTTGGGGTTTTTTGCCAGAATTTTCATTGGTCATGATGATCAGTGTGTATAACACTACCATAAGCTTTAAGAAAGTACCATTATATCTCCTTCCTCTCTTATTTTGTATTTACAAAAATAGAACTACTTGTTTTCACTTTAGAGAACACCTCTGAATTAAGGTTTCCAGAAACCAATGGCTACCTTCCTGCCTTTCTGTGATGCTGCCTTTCTTTAACCGTACATATTTATTCATTATACAATACAGGTTTTACCACCTGTCTGTTTCATTCTAAGCAAATAACCATGACTGTATCACTAGCACTTACAGAGTTTGCAGAATAAAGGACTGTTGATAGAGTTCATTCAATAAGCATGACGTTAACTTTCAACAAAATGAAGGCCAACAATGAATTGTGAATTCCTTGACTAGATTAAAAGCCTTTAATTACACAATTATTACTTGTTCGGACAAGTCTGCCATACAACTTCTTTCATCACCCAACAATCATTTGTGCTCACCTGAATACTGGGATGCCCTGGTTTATAATAAGAAGAGAGTGTCTTCTTTGTCTGCTTTAAGGCTTTTAACTTCTAGGTCAAATGAAATACATGGGTCTCTCCAAACAACTAGCCCTTCCTCATCAGTCACATTTCTGCACGTGCCTTACTGTTCTTGAAAATGAAAATAAATAGAAGGACTGCCTGCAAACATTAACAAGAATAAAATAAAAACTTGCCATTTAATTTTACCTGGGAGGAGGGGGTGGGAGCAGAAATGTGAATAATTTGCAGGTTCCCTGCCTTCCCTTGTTTAATCAGCATTATCTCATCAATAATGCATGTCTGCAACACTTACGAAATAAAAGTATTAACTGAATTGTCTTATCTATTGCCAGACTTTTAAATCATTACTATAACTATGTTGCTGTCATGTCATTATATAGTACAGGTAGTCCTTGCTTACCAACTGCTTTGTTTAGTGATCGTTCAAGTTAGGACAAATAAAAAAAAAGTTTTGCAACTTTTATATCACAACATCCTGGGTATTTCACAACCAATGCACATTTACAACCACTGCAGTGTCCAGGAGTCACATGATTGCCATTTGCTAGTTTCAGAACGGCCTTCCAACAAGCAGACTTAAAGGAGAACTAGGAAGTGAAGTTAAAAGTAGCAGTCATGGGATTACATTGCTCAACCACAGTGACTTGTTTAATGTTGAAAGCAGAAGCGATCTTCCAAATCATGCATGGTAAGATTATCTTTTTGCTTAGTGACTACTGCCTTTACCACCTGAGTTGCCAATCCCAATATGGTCAGTAAGCAAGTACTACTGCATGTATATCACTTTCTCAGTAAGAATATTTTACAAATATTAAGTTTTGTATTATTTACAAAATCTGAGTCACTCAGACTTCATAACAGGAATGTCTGTAAGATTTCATTACATATTAATAAAATTATATAAAAACAACCTATAATGGCTTCCGGTTTGCGCACGCGGTGCTGGTGGATGCGCTGGAAGAAGCCTCTCCCCGCCATCCGGTCTTTCAAGTTTCAAGTTTATTATATTTGTATACCGCCCTTCTCCCGAAGGACTCAGGGAGGTGAACAGGGCACGTATAAAAATACAGAGTACAAAAATTAAAAAAGAATTAAATAGGAGCCCGAACTAAAACAATAGATAATAGTATAAAAATCCACAATAAAAACCCCAACACATCCCCCATCAGGCAAGGCCGGCTTGTTCAAATAGATAGGTCTTCAGACCGCGTTTCTTCCTCGGGGAACCCTGAAAAGGGTTAAAAGTCACCCTGGAGGGACGACCACCGTGAGGATGCTTTCTCTGCGATCACAGAAGGGCGGCAGCCCTCCGTTTGATCCAGAGTTGGAATTTTTGGGCCACTAAAAAGTTTTTATTGCTTATTTCTGCGGGGACCTACTACCCTATTTACTGCTAAAAATTGAATTAATTGGATAAAGCCTTATATTATATTAGTCTGGAAAAGGACTGTACATGTTATTGAGGGCATCTTGTGGTGAAACCTGGTATAGCAAGTAAACCTTTTTTTTACTCTGAGATCTGGCTGTAACAGATTTGTCCTTGACATTATCTTTAAAGATAAAAATTAGGAACACCTGGCACTGAAAACAACCTTTAGGAATATTGGAGGTGGACATTTATTGACTTTTATTAAAATAGCTTCTACTAAAGGCCTTTCTGCAAAATACTAAAGAAATGGAAGAATACATCCCACCACTTGACTATAAACTTATACTTGATACAATTTTGGAAATGACTGCAGAAATAAAAGCCAGACTTCAAGACAAATCTGACAGCATAAACTCACCTAATGAAATTCTGACTTAAATTGACGAACTGACAACCCCAAAACTAACAGAGGATGAGGAAATCAACAACAAAATAGGGGACTTTAAAGTACAACAAGTACAATCTAATGAGAGCCTTGATGCCCAAACTTTGATTTCATCTATAAAACCTACAATTCAACAAACAACAGAAGCTAAAGAAAGCAATACTAAGACGGAGGATGCCAAAGGCCTTCAAATACAATACATTAAGACTTTAACCAAACAAACAATAATTACAACACCAGACATGACCTTTTATCTAAGCCAGATGGATTTGAAAGAAGACCAGATTGAATTAATGACAACTGTACTATGTCAAACATGGAGCTTGGATTTATTAGAATGAAAATCTAATGACTATAAAGGGGTCACTCTCTTTGAAAAATTGATAACTGGATGGTCTCCCTAGTTTCAAACAATGTGTGTAGGAAGAAAGGGAGACACATTTGAGAAGTTAAAGGCAATGATAGGGAAGGCTGCCTGGCACAAGAGGAAAGCTAGAGTTAGATTTAAAAAATGATTTTTTTTTCTGTTGTAAATGTTGGGATTTGCAATAATAAAGTTTAAATTTTCCTTTAATGGGCCAAGGGGAACTGTTATAAGATATAAACTGATTTTATATTTAGGATCTAGATTTTTAAGGGAATGAAAATTAGCCATAAACAATAAAATATACTTTGTTAATTATAGATGAATTGCAAAGATGACAAATAGAATATGTATTTCAGATATGAAAATAACTATATAATGAAATAGATTAGCTATCAGAACATAACTTTGAATTGTATTATAGAATTTGCAATGATATAATAAAAGATATTATTTTAATAATTGATGAACTATTAAGATGATAAACTGAATATATTTGGGCTAAGCGGAATCTTTAAAAGATACATACTGATTTTATACTTAACTTTTAGACTTTTAAGAGAACGGAAAGTTAGCTATTAGAATTGATTTATACTATTAAGTTGTTAAACAGAATAAACTTGTATAAAATAAGAATGCACCAAAATGAACACTGTATGTATTTTAGGCAAGATAATTACTATATAATGAAATCGGGGAAATGTGGGTTACCCGAAAATTAAGTTTTCTTTTATATATTATAGGCTACTTTGGAATATTCTATTGCAATTAGGTAAAACTCAAAAACAGGACATAGATATGTATAAGTGAAAATATATTGAAAACTGTTCTAACTGTGTTGCAATTAGAAATGTACTAATTTGATCAATTTGACTGTTATTATAACTAAGGGAATCAGAGAGGGAATTTTTGTTGATGTAATTTGAGCTATTTACAAATGACTTTGTTATTTGCTATTGTTTACTTTTAACTACCCAACCACTGTATTGCTTCATAAATACCTGGATGTAAAATTAAAAAAATAATAAAACTTGTATTAAAAAAACAAACCTATAATAAAGGGAGTTGGGCTGACAGACTTAGTGACTGGGTGATTCAGAGACCCAGTCAATTTTAAACTCAAAACAAAATAACTTATTATCATGAAGAGGAAAGCAGACGCAGTAACAAAACATAGAAGATATTTTCATTTGAAGAGACTTCAAAGACTTTAGCAGACACCAGATTAGACACTATCACTTTTTTTAATTTTTCTGATTAGTTTGTCAGAGAATGATAGGATATATTGCAATGAATTTGATTGTAAATAACCTACAAATGTAAATGCTATGTAGTTATGATTGATTTGCTTGTTCTGGGCTTGAAAGTTTCTAACTTATTAAATGTAAATTAATTTAGATTTAATTAAACTAAACTAAGTTTTGTGCTGGATGAGAAAGTTGGTGACCATGGCTTTTAGTCCTCTTTTTTAGATTCAGAACCTCACTGGTATTCAGCTATGAGTTCACAAATGTACAAAATGATTTGGAACATATATTTTTATTATAAGGTTTTGAACATGATTTGAACGTGTTACTTATCTACTCTGCTTTATTTTATATTTTTCAGAAAAGTTACAGAACAGTTATCTGGAGGAAATAATTCAGACTAGAAGTTGCAAAAGGAATATGTATCCAATAGTATTATGGCATTCCAATCAAGCAAGATTCAAGAACTTTTGTGGGGTACTAATTTAAAAATACATAATCTCATCTCCTGGTTTTAAAACAATGCTAATGTAGGGCCTATGAACATGTACAATGTTTTCTATGTCAGCTATAGCTTTTTGGATCACATCCCCATACATTAATTTCTGCACTTAGAAAAACTATAGACAGATAACTATCCCATGAACACCTTAAAATCACTGATTCACAGAGTACTCTGAGCAGTAAATGTGGTTTGTTTAGTTTTAACATTTTTGTGTGAACCAAACCATTACAACTTGAAACCTGTTTATGGTGACCATGATTAAATAAATTATGACATAGCATGGTGTGAATCCAATCTTTTCATACTTTTGACACAATTCTAAAATGTGAGTAGCAACTAAACAAAATGATAGAATGGAGGCCAATAATTCAATACATTTCACTTTTTTGTGTAATAGAATATAAAATCCTGTTTCATTAAGAAAAGAAAATGCTACTTATTAAAAATGCCAAGCAGTATTATTACAGCAACTGAGGCAGAACTTGGACATCTCAAGTATTGTTCTAAAATGTAGGCTATATCTTAGCATACTTAGCTAAAAGGATACTCATATGATAATAGACTTCAATACTTAGTTTATTAATCTATAGCACACTGTGTTCATTTACTGCTACATAAGTGGAAGCTTTGTAAGTCAAAGGAAAATAATATAAATCACACTGCTGAGGAAAACAAGTCAGCTGGGAACAAAATCTATTTTTATTAATGGGGAGGGTACTTTTTGCTCAGTAGTACTGGCATTATGAGTAACAAGCCCCCACACTTTTAACAACAAAAGTAAATGATTACTATTAATTTATATAAGAGAATATAAAGCAGGTGCTGCTTTCTTCCCCAAATCAAAGCATATAATTATTGCCTTTAGGGCAAAGGTTTTCAGTCAATGCCAATCAGTTGAGCTTTTCAATGACTACATTTTCAATGACTTTCACTATAAACAAATGGCAATTATTCCCTATTGTTTAGTCTATGCAGATTGGTTCAACTGCAGCTACATGCTCAACCAATTTACACTGTTATGAGATGGCAATAAACCAGTTGCAAGCTCCTTAATGATTAAGATGGCAATCTGCAGCCAAGCACATTTTTTATAGATACTGCAAATAAAAAACTCAGGTTTGTCACAAATCCTGCCACGAACCCCATGTACTTTCAGAATTATGTTGGGCCAATTTTTGTACTTTATAAACTGAAATTATAAAGATACAAAGCAGATGAATATGACACTAAAGATATATATATATATATATATATATATATATGTTTCAAATGTTAACTCTTTAGATTACCTTGCTAGGCCCCAAACATGGGGCAAATCTTTATTTCCTGTTTTCAGCCTATCTTGAAGGCTATCGAACAGGCAGTAGTCACACCGGACAATTCCTATATTTGTGTAAATTACTAACAAAGAATTAAAGGGAAAATGAAATGCATTTCAGTTTCCCTTTAATTCTTTGTTAGTAATTTACACATATATATATATATATATATATATATATATATATATATATATATATATATATATATATATATATATATATATTTAAGTATTTGTCAAGGCTTTTTGAATGGACCTTGCTAATTAACTCTTTCATTCCAGTTTTTTGGCCCGGCTCAGGGCTTATCCACAGGAACTAGTCAACTTATGACAGCTCATTATTTGTGCAAATTATTCAAATTGCTAATAAAGCCTCCCAAATTCTTTATTAGCAATTTGAATATATATATATATATATATATATATATATATATATATATATATATATATATATATATATATATATATATATATATATATATATATATATATATATATATATATATATGTGTGTGTGTGTGTGTGTGTGTGTGTGTGTGTGTGTGTGTTTTCTGAGGTTTTCGCGGGTGCCTGTATGTGGATCCTGCTGTTAGTTCCTCTTTTTTAAACTGCCAGAGGGTGTGTGTTCTGTGGAGGTGTGCTCTGATTGGGTGGGAGTGTGTTTTGAATGGTGGGTGTGTTCTGATTGGGTGGGGGGGGGTGTTCTGAGTGGATGGGCTGGTCTCAGCTGCCAGCTCCAGAACTGAGCTGGTGAGTTGTGCTGCTTTTGTTCGGCTTCGTGTTTGTGGTGGTGCCATGTTTTTATAGTGGGTGTCAGTTTGCTTATTGTGTGGTTTGGAGGGGTTTAAAGTGGCTGATGTTGCAGCTGTAGTTAGGTTTCTGTTTTGTGGTTGTGTGTCTTTATCGTTGTGGGTTCGGATTTGCTTTTTGAATGGTTGTGTGGTGGTGATGTCATGTGATGTTATCATGAGTTTGGGTCTGGTATCATTCTTGGTGGTTGGGCCTCGTCTGTCAATCAAGGCGGGTTTCCAAATGGCTGGTAGACGAGAGGTATCATCTCGTGTATTCATGCTGTGAATACATGCTGTGTATTCATGCTGTGAATAGAAAAACGCCCCCACAGCATGAATACACGAGATGATACCTCTCGTCTACCAGCCATTTGGAAACCCGCCTTGATTGACAGACGAGGCCCAACCACCAAGAATGATACCAGACCCAAACTCATGATAACATCACATGACATCACCACCACACAACCATTCAAAAAGCAAATCCGAACCCACAACGATAAAGACACACAACCACAAAACAGAAACCTAACTACAGCTGCAACATCAGCCACTTTAAACCCCTCCAAACCACACAATAAGCAAACTGACACCCACTATAAAAACATGGCACCACCACAAACACGAAGCCGAACAAAAGCAGCACAACTCACCAGCTCAGTTCTGGAGCTGGCAGCTGAGACCAGCCCATCCACTCAGAACACCCCCCCACCCAATCAGAACACACCCACCATTCAAAACACACTCCCACCCAATCAGAGCACACCTCCACAGAACACACCCCCTCTGGCAGTTTAAAAAAGAGGAACTAACAGCCACATGCTTCTCCCAGAAGAAGGAAGCTAAAGCCTGATGATGACGGATGGGACTCCGTCGAAACGTTGCACCCACACCTTTAGTTCTACGCGGGGAAAAACCCGAAAAACCAAGGATCCATATATATATATATATATATATATATATATATATATATATATATATATATATATAATTTATATTTAATTTAATCTGTATACCGCCCTTCTCAGGGTGGTGAACAGGGCAATAAATACCAAAAATACCTATATATATATATATATATATATATATATATATATATATATATATATATATATATATATATATATATATATATATATATGAATGAATGAAACAGTTTGTATCAGCCATTGTATGTCATAATCTTTTAGAATGATCTAAAATGTCTACTATTGTATCACATTATTATTAAATTAAATTACATTAAATTATTAAATTATTAAATTATCCATTGACTTTCCCAAATATTTTTTTTTACCTTTGCTAGACATGAGCAGGGTATGTACAGCTAACAGCATTTATTTATTTGCTTATTTATTTTCCAAATTAATATGACTCACACAATAAAAACAATTTATAATGGCATGAAATAAAAATATTATTAAAACAATTGAATTGTTAAGATCTGTCAGCAGATTATTTATATGTAAACTTGCATTTGTAAAATTTGTAAAATTAATAGTTCAATTTAGAATTATTTCTTTAGTAGTCTTTACTGATGAAACACACTCTCACTTTTCTTACGATGGAATTTTTTTAAAAAAATCACTTCAGGTAGGAAGCAGACTACCACAGAAGCCTCTCACCATAAAATAAATAGGAAAATCTTTAACCTTGATGAAATTTCAATTTGAAAATTACTAGAGAATTAATATAATTAAGAAAATAAGATGGCAATTAAATTATTTTGATAATTTCAGAATCTCAGCTGCAAATAGCAAACAATCAACTAGAAAAACTAGAAGAAATCTAAAAATGCTAAAAATATTACGAGAAATCAGTGAATAACTAAATGAAAATATTAATTGCCAGCCTTTGTTATTGAAAATAAGCAGCTGCCTCAGTCCCTCTTTTCCAATTCTTTTTTCATGAATAGAGGCAACTGCTTCTGTAGTTTTTCAAAACACTTTACCCAGGTATTCTTTAGCAGCTACAGTACACAAGAAGGGATTAGAATACTTTGCAGCCGTTAAAAGAGCATCAGTGTTTCTCTTTTTCTCTGACTACAGAATGTCTGCTCATTTGTTCACACTGATAACTATCCACCTACCATTGTGAAAAAATGGGCAAACAGCTTGTGGCTCTGAGCTTCTTCCTATGGCTCATAGAACTCTATTCAATTGCAACTGCCAAAAATTGGTGGTGTGATTTCCCATCATTCCAGGAGAAAAAACATACACAAATTGTAGCTAAGCCTAGAAATAATATTGCTTGAAAAAAAAACAGAAAGAACCCAACAAAAAAGGTAAAATTCCATCCTTATCCCTATACTGACCCTGCTACATTCCATTCTGACGTTAACTATTTCACTGGTTGGCAAATATATTAGCACGCACTATTTAATAAAGTAAAAAAATCAAACATGATAGATAAGTTACGTTGTATCAATTTATCCATATGTTTAAAAAAGAGAACTCAAAGACTAATTGTACAAAAAAACCATCTGCTTTCATCACTTTTCTCCTTTCCTGGCTCATTGCTGCCATTAGAAACTAAAACAACTATCCGCAGAGATGTGAGACTCTGGAGAATTGGAAAACATCATTTTTGTCTGATTCTGTCCTTTTAATAAGATTACCCCTCCCCCACTTAATATGTAAATGGATTATATATGTCAATAATTAAACCACCATGTCCGATTTAGGAATGGAAATACTTTTTGGGAGGGTGGGAGACACAGACATATTAGACATGCCTATTGGTTATCCAATCTAAGCAAACTCAGGAGAAAAAAATTGGACGGGTGGAGGGAGAGATGTTCTGCTTATAATATGGTATGTACCCTGTAGTTTCTTGGCAAAGAAGCATAACAGAAATCAAAACCATCAGGAAGAGGATATTGGCAAACTGTAACCTAAAATAACAGATATTTTTTCACCACAATATTAGGCAGTTTGAGACTCAAAAATATCTTTTTGAGAGAAAGTTCACTGGTTTGAAAAATTATACAGCACCCAATTTTATATGAAGAAAAAGCTGCTACTTGGGAGCTAAAACAGAATTACATTAGACATCCTAACAAAACATTAGAATGTTATCTCCTTGCCTTTTTAGAGGAAGGCCCCAATTGTCTCGCAGAGCTGCCCTGTTCCTTATCAAAGACAAAGTCAACTTCAAACAGGATTAGAAGTTTATTACAGTAGCACAATGCTGGGTTTTCTGTAAACATGAATCTATGCAGGCATTCTTTCTTAGTAGCTTCTTAATACGCTCTCATAACAAGATCCATGGCCATATTGGATTTGTGGCAGGTGAACCAAAGACAGGAAATATTTTTGTGTATCTCTGAATTTATTAGATGGAGTACAGTAATTGGCCTGATGCCTGTACCAGACACAAAATCTTAATTAATCTGCCTCACAGTAAGTACTGTGCATGAATCCAAGAGATGAACTCTGAGTTAATACAAACTGCTCTATTTTGTTCCTTAACTGCCAGTGGAAGAGGAATTAAGCAGCATGCTCACTTCCCCAAACAACTGTATCAGAAAATGGAACAATCCCCCACTGTCTTAAAATTCATTGTAGCCAGAAGTTGGCCTTGAATTCTCTGCAGCTGGCAGAAAAACGAACAAACATTATTACATACACAGTCTGTCACCCACAGCACTAAGCAGGAAGATCTGAAGTGCTTGCTTACACTGGATTCCCTGGTAGCATTTTTTGTCTTGAAAGAAATCTAGAGATATTTAAGTACAGGGAGTATTATTTGTGAGTGATGTTCTCAGTTGTATTTTCCTAACGGAACTAACTCTTTTATTGTATACATGTAATAAATGCATTAAACTCTACATAAAAACCACGAATAAAATGTAGGTATTACAATAAACTGAATCTGGGAGGATTTCTTCTTCTGTCTTTCTCATTTATATATAATCTCACAGAGCCACACACTAAGCAGTTCTCACATCCTTCAGATCTCATACTTTTTCTCAATTTCCCTTTTTTAAAAATATAATTTTATTTAAAGTTTTAAAACAATAAAAAAATTAAACTAAAAGAGAATAAAAGAGAAATGAAAAAAGGAAATAAAAAGAAGCTAATGTAAAAAAAACCAAAAGAAAAAAATGTAGAAGAAAAATAGAAAAACTGCTTCTTTACAGCAGTTAAAAATACTATTGTAGGCTTTCTAAATTTACACTCTTCTCTAAAGTTACATCATCATTGTTTTCTCACCTAATTATAAAGAAAATATTGTAGATCATAAGCAGTTTCCAGTCAGCAATAACAGAAGACATCTATACAGATTCACAATCATCCAGTCATGGTTGTCCCAAACGTGCTTTTCCAAAAGGCAACTGGATTGTATTTTTTTTTTCCCTTGAAAACATTTCCCTCCACATCCAAGAAGCATCTTCAGTTGATGACAAACTAAAGGAGCTTCTTGGATGAGAAGCAAAACGTTTTCAAAGGAAAAAAGTTATGGTAAAAAAGTCCAGTTGCCTTCTGGGAAAGCACCTTTGGGTCAATAAAAGAAGATACTTATTTATTCATCCAGTTTATATAGGTGCCCGTCTCACAAACACATGATTCTGGGTGGCATACAACAAAGATAAAACAATCAAAAAATACTTCAAAATTATTAGCAAATGCCGTTATTCTGCAAGTTTCTTTTTAAATCTTTATTCTCTAATCTTATTTTATATCTCTATTCAATATTTGAAAAAGTAAACAGAAGAGATAATGAATATATTTGTCATACCCCTTTTTTGTATCTCATAGGCTGACAACTACTTTGTCTCAATTTTGTAATTTCATATAAGATCAATTGTTTTTAATGATTTGTCTCGAATCTTCAAATTCAAGCAGAAATCCACTTGGCTATATATGCAGAACTATTGAGGAATCTTATATCATAGTCATTCTATTATCTTTTTATATTAGCCAATTATGATAACAAACTTAATATTGATTTTATTAATTTTATTCAGCAACACATGAAATCCTAACCTTAACTGAACTAATTTTCTTGTATATTTTCTTTTAGAGCCCACCAAAAATAGCGTCAACATTTTTATCTAACAAGGAAAGTTTTGTCACCGTTTCTTCCCAGCAATCCTTTCCATTCAAACTTCTGTGACCCGGTAGAGGTGAAAAAAAAGAGCAGCACACAGAAAGTCAACATCACATATACATTTTGGACCATATGCTAATTGCATTGTTTAAACTGGATCTCATTTCAAATGACTTTGCAAGAGTCATTTACTGACGGTTTGCAGATCCATAATGCCACTTTCAGTGTTCGACTACTAAAGAGTACTTGTGGGTGATTCAATAGATCCTTTCTTTCCTCCTTCACTGAATTCTTCCTGACTGGAAGAAGGAAGAAACCTATCAGGGGAATGTCTGTTTAATGGAGAAAGAGATGTGAGACTGTTATAGAAAATGTACATTGATCCCCTCACATAATTCTGCCCTTGAACTTCCACTAGTAGAACCCCTTTATTATCACATTTGTTAATCTGCCTTAAATATTACACAAAGGTTTACTATAATTGATCTAAAATATTTTATAAGTAACTTTTACAGTTTGCTTAGGAAAGAATCCATGAATGACGGCCTGTTCACTTATTATTAAAACAAAACATTCCTAAAAAGAAATATTTCAGTTGTTTTTGGAGGAAATAGTTTGCTTTAACTTCCAACTATTTTTCAGACTTTAAAATTATCTGTCCTTTATGAGCTCCAAATGAGAAAACATGCCCTTTGCCAATGACATATATTCTCCGTTAAGCATTTTGGCAACAGGAGGAAGTCCAAGGAAAACTAAAGTACTAGATTTTATTATTATTCAGCAGTTCAATCTACAGAAGTATTTTAGCATTATAAAGCGAAAGTTTAAGTAGGACTGTTCAGCAAAAGTTCATAGAAGCAACTGGAAATCCTATCTAGGTTCTTAAACTTGAATAACCTGCAACAGCAATACAAGAAATATTATTAAATGTTTAAATAGTTTACCTAATAATAAAATATTAGATATTATTAAAATTATAGAACTACCAGAGTAATTATCAGACTATTAGTGGAAATTACACTGGCATATAAAATAAGGTTAACAAAGCTAAATCATTTATACCTTTCCCCAAAGAAGCCCAAGGTAATGTACAAATTTTGCTTCTACTTTTCCACATATTTGGAAAAAAGCAACAATTCTTTGAAATAGATTACATGAAGACTAGCATGAAATCATGTAGTGGAGAACACAATCCAGCATGAATTTGAATTTGAATCCTGCCCTGAACCAACATTACAGTTCTTTTTAACACTACTGCAATACTGGCTGTTTCAATCTGGAATGTGACAAGCAGTTCAAATGAAAATCTAGATGTGACTAAGGTTTGCAAATCTGTGGCAAGGTGGCAATAGTTTTTTTATCATCATCCTCATCAAGAATGAGGAAGCAGTTAGTGTACTTACCTAAACGGGAAAAAGTGCAAGCCATCAATTAAACATTCAAGGACAGCATTGTGCCAAGAGTATACCCCAGCGCAAAGCTGATTCTTTAGAGAAAATATATCTTTCTAAAATATAAGCCCAGGAAAAAGCAATTTAGAAAAATTAACTAGCCTCTTAAGAGAATACTAAAAACAAATTGGAGAAGCCATCCATTTAACCATCTCACATTTGGCAGCCTATCTAACTTTTGTACTTAAAACTGAGTAAGGGTCCTACCTTCATGAACATATCCTGGGTGTACATTTCTTTCGAGTAGATTTTGTATGTCTATTTTGTCCATCTATCTGAACAAAGGAAGTTTAATAACAGTAATCCCAAAGGACAGAGAGATTCCTTTGTTACATATCCAGGATTATTATTATTATTATCTGCCTCAAAAAATGGGACAGAAATACAGGAAGAAAACAGACAAAGCAAAGATAAAGAATAGAACCTAAATCAGTTTTGCATCCAACTCTGAATCAATAATTGATCACTATTCTATTTGCTGACTAGTAGATGACTACTTCCCCTTGGTGTTATGTATTTTCCTCTTTATTGCTGTGGCTGAGGTTATACAGCAGTTTTAAGTGGATGGATTGTAGTCATGGATTGTAGTCATGGATTGTAGTCATGTCCTTTTCCCCACTTTAGATGAATAATATTGGCAAGCATACAAGGTAAATCTGATCTTAATTGTACACTGCCCTGAAATACCAAGAATACCTTCACACCTATAAGCACTATTACGTTATGAAAAACTGAATTCTAAATCTGATATGGTATACTCCTTTTACTCTTCTCTTTATTCTTGGGCCAGCAAAATCAAACTTCTTGGAAAATAAGTACATGCAAAATATATGAATGCACCAACCCTTCATTACTAAGAATGTAAAGGGATATAAAAGTTATCTGAAGGACTGTACACACTTCAACCATTTCTAGCCTATAAAAAACCCCAAATATATGTTTCTGAGATCACCACCATATTATCACTCTTAAATATGTCACGCACATTGTTCACTCCTGCAAAATCTTCAGTAGACGCCTTTCACTATTTATTATCTCATCCTGGCGTCAGGCAGTCTCTCCACTGTCTGATGGGCATACCGTGTCCTTTAAAAAAATGATCATGCTCTAGGAGTTCTATAACAACCATCCAAATGTTCCCCATCTGAATCTTAATAAATTAATTAACCTTGCAATGTGAAGGATAACAGAGGAAATAAGGTAGAACTCTTTACAGTTTAGATGTTCTGTTTAGTTCTACTACCAAGTCAGTATATATTTATAATTAATGTATTCACAGAAGCTAGGCTGCAGTAATAAAGCATAGTTTCCATTGTTTGTCTCACCTTGGTGGTTTTTTGATAAAGCATTAACTGCAGTATCAGTGAAATGTAAAATTACTAATAGATAAATTGTTGAAACATTGAACAAATCACCAACAACAACAACATAGCTAATAAAAATCTACAGTGAAAGTAGAAGTTAGGAAAAAACAGCCAAAACTAATACTGAAAAATGATAGGATCAGCAAAAATTACAAGTAAAAACAAGGAAATAGATATTGTTTAGCCTCTTAGATACCTTTTGAAGTGGGTGCTCTCAGGAAAAAAATAAAGTAAAACCTTCAAGATATAACAGATTTTTAAAATAATATTTAGTCCCCTTTTCATCAGGAAAATTAACCATGTATAAATGATCCTGTACACAAACTTTTACTAGTTGTGGGTAAAGTCATTAAACTACAATTAAGATTGTTAGGTAAAGGAGAAGCAAAAGGTCATGCTGAAATAAGAGACAGATCAAATTGGTACACAATCACACAGCATGTCTTTTAACCGTGGTTAAGGGACATGAAGTATTGTAGTGATTTGGTCTTATTAGATTCAAGGGTGGATAAGTACAAGCTAAAAGGTAAAGGTAAAGGTTCCCCCGCACACGCGTGCTAGTCGTTTCCGACTCTAGGGGCCGGTGCTCATCTCCGTTTTAAAGCCGAAGAGCCAGCGCTTGTCCGAGGACGTCTCCGTGGTCATGTGGCCGGCATGACTGGACGCCAAAGGCGCACGGAACGCTGTTACCTTCCCACCGTAATGGTCCCTATTTTTCTACTTGCATTTTTACATGCTTTCGAACTGCTAGGTTGGCAGAAGCTGGGACGAGTAACAGGCGCTCACTCTGTTACGCGGCACTCGGGATTCGACCCGCCAAACTGCCGACCTTCCGATTGACAAGCTCAACGTCTTAACCCACTGAGCCACCGCGTCCCTACAAGTACAAGTACAAGTACAAGTACAAGCTACTCATAGGCAAATGGGCAAAACCATTTCAGAAAATCAGATGCATTCTTATCCAGTTCTATTCCAAATGATTGCTTATCCATTACTACTCCAACTACCAATAGGCATATCCTTACCAAATCTCTACTTTGTGATTTCAGATGACACAGTACAGTTTAAGTTCAATAAGTAAGATATAAACTCCTGGTCAGTACTTCTGTTCACTTGCATATAAAAAAAACCCTTTCTGTTCTCTTGTTAAGGAATTTTCCATCTCTAATTGTTATATTAATAACATCGGTACTGTATACAGTATATCCTGTTTCTTGTTCTCTTCATATTTATCTGTTTATTAAAGCAGTATTTCACTCAGAAATGGTGTACCCTGTACCTCCTGTAGGGCTGATCATCTTGACAATTCACATTAAAACTACCATTCTAATTTGAGCTGTAAATAATAGTAATAAAGCAAAAGAGCTGGGTACAAATGCCTCAAAATAGTACAGGTAGCAAGATCCAGGATAATTTTAGGGTAAATGTTCTAGGTTTTCTAAGAAAGCTATACAGCAGCAAAAGTATATATACCCTATTGTGTCCTAATATAATATTTTTAGTAGTAAAGTCCTGGGAATTTCACTGATTTGTTTTAACATTATCATGGCATTTCTATAAGGAGAGATTTTCTACTTTTTTCAGTAGGAAAAAGCAGAAGAAAACATTTTTGAAGTATTTTTTACAAATGTTGGATAAAGATAATAAATCTCACTTAAGTTCTTTCAAGGAACTGAAAAAAAACCTTTTAATGTTAGTGTTAGGCCTCCTATCAAAAATAATTTCACGTAGCACTTTTCATTCTTTCTAGCCTGACTTTTTTTAATCAATTCCAAATTAAAGATGATTTTCCTATTATTATATAAAGTCAAATGCAAAATGTTATCAGAGTATGCTTTCTGATTCTAATTGATAAAAAAGAAAAAAAATTGAAGTGAACTACATGGGGAAATAGTTCACCATTTGCTACTGGAAGTATTATAAGAAATCTCTTATAATACAAATATTTATTTTGGAAATTCTCACAGCAATCTTAAATCCTTGTAAGAATAAATACAAAAAAGTTGATTATCTATTATTATTACTATAGTGATATAAAGAAAGAGAACAAAAAAAATGTTAGTACAAATTTCTGACATATCCACAAAGGATTTGCATTGGTTTCTCGAAGAACAGACCATCATATTATATACTATACTTCATCTGAAGTCTGGAATAGGCGAATAAAACTTTAAGCAGTAGTTTGTGTATGCCATACAGGTTATCCTCAACTTACAACCATTTCTTTAGTGAATGTTCGAAGTTACAACAACACTGAACAAAGCAACTTATGATCGGTTTTCAAACTTATGACCACTGTAGCATCCCCATGGTCGTGTGATCAAAATAAGGGCATTTGGCAGCTGACATGTTCTAGAGACATATGATCAGTATTTGTAACCTTCCTGGCCAGTTTACAACAAGCAAGGTCAATGAGAGAAGCCAGATTTGTTTAACAACTACCGTATTTTTCGGACCATAAGACGCACCTGACCATAAGACGCACCCAGTTTTTAAGAGGAGGAAAACAAGAACAAAAATATTCTGAACCAAATAGTACTGGTATACTAAAACAGGGCTTTTCAACCTTTTCATCCATTGTACCACTTTTAGGACAAGACAATATCCGAGTACCACCAGTCGCCCAGCAAGGTGTCAAAAACTTGACCCCCCTCAAAAAGGAAAAAAATGATAAAGTACAGGTAGTACTCGACTTACAATGATTCACTTAGTGACTGTTCAGTTACGACGACACTGAAAAAAGTGACTTATGACCATTTTTCATACTTATGACCATTGCAGCATCCCAGGGTCATGTGATTTACATTTGGATGCTTGGCAATCGATTCATATTTATGATGGTCACATTGTTCCAGGGTCATGTGATCGCCTTTTGCAACCTTCTGACAAGCAAAGTTAGTGGGGAAACCAGATTCACTTAACAATCATGTTACTAATTTAATTTCTCCTTCTCCTTCTCTTTCTCTCCCTCTCCCCCTCCCTCTTTCTTTCTCTCTCCTCTCTCTCCCTCTTTCTCTCCCTATTTTTCTCTTTCCCTCTATTTCTCCCTTTCTCCCTCTATTTCCCTCCCTTTCTTTCTCCTTCTCTCTTTCTCTCCCACTCTATTTTTCTTTCCCTCTATTTCTCCCTTTCTCTCTCTCCCTCTATTTCCCTCCCTTTCTTTCTCCTTGTCTCTCTCCCTTTCTCTCTCCCTTTCTTTCTCTCCCTCTCTTTCCCTCTCCCTCTTTCTCCCTCTATTTCTCTCCCTTTCTTTCTCCTCTCTCTCTTTCTCTCCCTCTCTCTCTATTTTCTCTCTCTCCCTCCCTCTCCCATTGTCCCTTCCTTCTTTCCTTCCTTCCCTCCCTCCCTCTTTGTCCTTCCCTCTCTAAGTTAGAGCAGTACCCGCAGAGGCGGCTCTGCGGCCCGGCTTTCTCTTGCAGAAAGCAAGCTGAAACAGAGCAAGGGAGATTGCCAGGAACGCGAATCGGCCGATCTTGCGCTGCTGCAATCTCCCTCTCTCGGCTTCAGCTTCCCTTGCTACAAGAGAAAGCAGGCTGAAACGAAGTGAGGGAGATTGCAGCAACGTGAGCGAGATCGGCCAATTTGTGTTCCTGGCAATCTCCCTTGCTTTCCTCTTGCGGAGGTTGGGGCTGGCCATACGGATCACCTTCGGACCATAAGACACACCCTCGTTTTCCCCCCGAACATTTGGGGGGGAAAAGTGCGTCTTATGGTCCAAAAAATACGGTACATGATTCACTTGTCAACTGCAGTGATATGCTTAACAAGTGTGTGAAAAACAGTCATAAAATGAGACAGACCTCACTTAACAACTATCTCACTTAGCAATGGAAATTTTAGGCCCCATTGTGGTTATACATTAAGGACTACCTGTATCAATTTGATTTTCTAATCTCAAAAATTTACAGTGAAGTCCCAAGGCACATGAACATTTTTAGTTACCCACGTAGCCTTTCAGCAAAGTTTTTTTACAAATGCTACTGAAAGTATTCCAACAATATTTAAATAATTTCTGGTGGTTTTTAAAATCACTAATATAATCATGCTTGGTCAAAGCACAGAATTTTTGCCATTCTAACAATAATCCATTAAGCTGGCATCTCTTGACATTCAGGATCTTTATATTTCAATACTGATATTTCATGTCAAATTTTTGATGAAAATACCTGGAAGGCATGAATTCTATATCAGACAAATATATTGGAAGAGAAAGTATCTGAAAAGTCCAGAACAGTATAGCAAGAGCACTCATTTCAGCCTGAAAACCATCTACAAAAAAACCAAAAACCTATGCATAGAACATTAGGTAAAATGAGCATCCTTTTACTTACATAAATAAACATCAAAACACTTACTGTAAAATTGTAAAAAAAAAGTTTGCAATTTATATATGCTTCTTTCTGTTTACATAATAATCACTCTGCAAACGATTATATCCAACAGATGAGCTCTAATGTTAAGCTAAGGATCATGCTCACCAATGAAACAATATGATAAACAAAAATGAATAACTGCAGCAGCAGTTATTATCTATAGTAGAAAATAATGGAATTACTAGCCTATATCTTTCAACGTATGCCTATGTTAGTGGTATGTCATGCAAAGTTCAGGAAAGATTACAACCATTCATAAGGTAATGGATAATTCAAAGTTAACATTACAAATATTGATCAGAATACTCAGACTAATCTGAGAATACTATAGGCCAGACATGTCAAACACAAGGCCCGGGGGCCGGATCCGGCCCGCAAAGTGGTTTCATGTGGCCCGCGAAGCCATCATGGAAACAGTGAGGGAACGGCCCCCACTGCCTTGGCCCTGGCCCAGAGACCCTCCTTCTGCCAGAGACCCTCAGATCTGTCCCACTCCTGCCCAGGCCCCATAGGCACCCTTGATGTGAACGATGTAGAGCTAGCCACGCCCACCCAGTAGGCCATAAGCACTCTAGCCACGCCCACCCAGTAGGCCACACCCACCCTTGCCATACCCACCCGGCCCCCTGAGGGCAACCGCAATGCCGATGCGGCCCTCAATGAAATTGAGTTTGACACCCCTGCTATAGGCCAATGAGATGTTTTAGCACTTACTATTCCACCTCAGCATATGGTGGTCAAATTTTAGAATATTTCCTTCCCCTTACTATGCACCTTCCTGTAACGAGAACATGGCACAGAAAGTCTTTATTCTTGGTTACTCAGTAGTTTTCCATTAATAGCAAGTGCCATTTGGAAGAACATTCAAATGTATAATAAGCAATAATAAGCTATGAGTAATAACCACAGCCAAAGACTTGCAACAGTATTTGCACAATTCTTTTCATTTTTTCCTTCAGTTTTAATTACAACAAATAATTATGTTATTCAAAACACTTTCTGTTATTAAATGGGACTACTATAATCATGTAGAATCCTTAAAACTATGGATTAAGAAAAGCACACACACTTCACCGTGTATTTGTTCATCTAAAACTTTTTCAGGGAAACAATTCACTCAGTCCCAATTTTATGATCCTTGGACTCCCACCACTATAAACTATACTATAAATGTTTAAGAATTTAAAAATAATTTTATAGGCCAATTCTACAAAGATTTTCTATGCATCGCATTTAACTCGGTGGGTTTGTATTTAAGAAAACATTTCAAGAATTAAACTGTTGCTCTTTCAAATTCCAGTTCTATTCAAAACATGAATGTATGCCTCATAGAGCCAATTATCATCCCATGTTAAAAGAATGCTTTTGTTTCATTAGGCAGAAAAATATCACAATATTATCACTAATTATTATTTTTTTGGTTAAAATCTCACATTTTTACTGAACAGGAGACAGGAATTTTTAATTTAAAAGAAAAAAGAAAAAGAAAGATTAATTACAAAAATGAGGTTGCATGAGTTAACTGGGCTGCTGCCCACACAGGCTGCTCACACTGTCACCCAGCGTGCTAAGAGGAAATAGTTGCAGCTTTGAGCCTTGATCTGCCCACGTGAAATGAAGCATGCTGGCTGACCACAGAATGGCCTCTGTTCCCTTTTGCAATTGCCAACATCTGCTGGGCAGATCCATGCATAATTTTATAACCAAAAAGCTCTCTCCTACCTTCTCCAAACCAAAGCGTGTATTTTTTTAAAAATATACATAATCCAAAGCAGATTTTACTTAGAGTCTTATATTGCTCACTGATGAGGGCTTTTTTAAATACCCACAAAAATAGGGAAGGTAGGCTAGAATATTTTAGAGGGTGAATAAGCTTGAGTCACTACTGTACGTGATTTCTAAGTGTGGAATGTTTATCAGAAAAGAAAAAATCCTGAAATACGAATGATGGCATAGCTCTTCAATTTGTCCTTTTTCAACTATGACAAATATGATGGAAACAATTGATTTATTGTTGATTGATAATACAACAACCCCCAACTGTGCATAGAAAAAATCATCTGTAACTGAATCATCTATTCATTTGCAGAATGTTCCATAAAAAGAGTGCTTTAATTAGGATATCCTAATTTAAGTAAATTACCCATGGCTGTTGCTCACCAGCAATAATACTAGTAGTGCTATTACTAAAAATGGTGATGTCTATGATGATAAACATTACTATTTTAGCTTTAAATGGAATATTTCAAAGGAATTTACTGCTAACATAATAGGAATGTACCTTTATGTAAAGGATATAGTTATACCAAATACCAAAGAGTTATGTAAAATAGATTCAGGGGGGAAAATGAACTATTTTACTGATGCAATGGGAAATATTTTTTCCATGCCTTTATTATTTATATAAATAACTCAAGGTGGCTGTACCTTCCTTCACCTCCTATTTTCCCCTCAACCACATTCCTGTCAGGTACGTTGGGCTGAGAGATAATGACTGTCTCAGTCACCCATGGCTTTCATATCTAAGCCAGGACAAAAATTAACAATATAGTCCTTGCATTTGTACTGAGATTAAATTTAGCTACCACTGGTTTTAAATCACCCAGTCTCTAGTAGTGAAGATTAAATTCAAGAAAAATAATACTGCAAACTACAAATGAGTTTGAAAGGGGGAAAAAAAGAATGTACAATCTGTTAAATTTCAACAGCAGGGATTATTTTCTGAAGGCTATGAATAGGAAAGACCATAGTGTTCCAAAAAATCCACTCCCCCATGACAACATACTCGGCACACATTTATCAGAGCAACCTACACTGTGGTTTTGACATGAAGAATAGAACATTTTAGGCCTTCTTAACCATACTAAGGAAGTTGTAAATATTACTTAAAGATAAAATTTAGAGAAAGAAGTACTTTAGTTTATGTATAAAATTATAACCTACCCTTTCCATAGGGGCTCAGAACAGTTACAGTTAATGAATAGTAGATAATTTATCACGTTTATGAAATTACTTATGAAGTAGGTAATTGTGCTGCACAATTATTTTAAAACAGAACATGTCAAAGTACAGTAACAAAACACAAAAAGAAAATAAAAAACCAACACAAAAGTACAATTGCAAATATGGAAATATAATAGTAAATCATACATATCAGAGACATTGCAACCTAAAATGTAAAACATATTTTCAAGAATTACCAATAAGAGAGCACTGTTAAATTGACAGATCTATAGGAAAAGACATACCAGGAGGCACTGTCTACTTCCTTTGAATAAAGAACACTAAAGAAATTCAACATTTCAGCCCAGTCATGTTTTGTATATGGCAGTGCTTCCCAAATCTAAAAATTGCCCAAAATTAGGTAAAAGTGTTATTTCCTTGGTTAATTGTACATTAATGCATTACCAAATCATAGTCTAAATAAAGACTTTCTGAGAAGTGGTTTCGGGTAATGTAGGAAAGAGTTTGGAAGCACTGGCACATTGAATCAGCAGGAGCATTATTTTAAAGAAAGAAAATGAAAAGAAGCAATTTTATTTAGATACATAAATAATTAGCAGGAAATCTAGTAGCAAATAAAAAAGAGGATACTTTCACCATGAGGATTTTGTTGTTGATTGATTGGTTAGTGGTTAGGGTTGGGTTTTTTTAAAAAAAAAATCCATTGCAAGATCATTCATTCACTCCTTCAGAGTAGCCACTAAAATATTCCCTCATAAAATAAACTTTAATCTACTACTAGCAGAAACACAACCTTGAAGCTAACAGTTCTACAGATCTCAAAAGTGTTCTATATGAATGATTTCCTTCTGATAACTGGTGCTGGTTATAAGTGTGAAGTAATTTAAATGTGGGCTAGCATGAAAAATTGAAGAAAATTCCCCCAAAATAATAAAAGCTAACCATTTTACGGAGTTTCTGTTTCAATAAGCTCTTTTTAAGAAAGCAGCAACTCCTACATGGCATTTCGTTTTGCTCTGTTTACTAGCCATGTGCATATGACAGTAGATTTTGAAACATGAATGCTGCTTGTTTTTCTGCAAGATCAGATCGCACTTGCCCACATCAAAAAAGCCAGTTCATCCAGTGTAATGCCCAAAAACTCTGCAGCAGCCTGAAGCAGACCACTTCCTCCTTCTTCATATTCCAGATGCCTTACAACCACTCGCATTTCCTTTGGGGCTAAGGCATGGCTAACATTTTGCCTCACCACAGAAGCCATGTATGGCCCTCCTCCCCTCCTTGGTGATTATATTACTTCTCAAACTATGAGGTAGCTGAACAAACTGTACTTTTAGAATAACCACTGATTAATAAGCAAATGAAGGAAGATTATAAACATATAATCTGCCACAGAAGATAGTTGGCCCTAACCCTAACCCAAATATTTTAAACCACAGTATCATACAGTGCTTTGGTGTAAATTCAGAATTCAGAAACTGAGGAAATTTTTTTATAAACTAGTAATTGGTGAATAATTTTTTAAAGACCTAAACAACATCTTTAGCATTCTACAAGAGTCCCTTAGAGGCAAGAGGGACAGAATCTAATAAATAAATGTCAAATGTTAAAGTTGTTCCTAACCAGAAGACATCTTATTTTTACTATTATAAAAGATATATCACAAGCAGGTGGATCAGAAATTGCTATCTTACTATCCGAGTTAGATTGAATTCTCCACCTGTAGAATGGTATCTATCAAAGTCACAAAGGTTCTGCTTTTTTCCAAAAGGCAACTGGACTTTCTTGATTTTTTTTTTATTTGAAATCATTTCACTTTTCATCCAAGCAGTTTCTTCAGTTCTCAGAATGATAAGAGAAACATTTTCAAAGGAAAAAACCAAGAAAATCCAGTTGCCTTTTGGAAAAAGAACCTTTGGGACAACCATGACCTGGATGTGAGAATCTCCACAGGGTCACCATCAAAGAGCCACACAGTTAAATAATAAAATAGACAAAAAGGAAGAAAACCAAAAGTAGCTGCAATCTAACTTATCATCCTGAATAAACTGGATATCCATCTAGGGAAATGGTTCTTAGGCTATTTGAGACAATTAATGCTTTTCTGATATCAAATAATGTCATTACCCATACGAAAGAAACGGCCTACCCCTATCATTGCTTTATAAAAGCATCTCAACAGCAGCGATTCCAAACTGGATACCCAACTCCCAAATGATCTAGATCTTTAAGCACCAAGAATTCTACATGGAAATTAACCCAGTGTCAGGTTACAGTCTCCCTAATTATCTTCTCAGCATTTAATCTATGCTTTATTAATATTCAAGGCTGCGATGAGAAGAATTTATTTGGTGTGGTCAGTACTGGGAGCTCTTAAGGAGGAAACTGCAATCAAGATAGGGACAACTTCTACCCTGGGGAGAAAGGATCAAACTAGGCTTTCAGTGCTTCAATATCTTACATTTCCTGGATAACAATAGTATAATCGAAAGGAGCTCTATTTCAGTTGAAAGTGAAGGTTATGTTAGCTGCTTTTATGGCCCCTGAGGGAGGTAGAGAGGTGAGAGGACTGGTACTTACGGCTGAACAAATAGTTTTGACTGCCTGCCTGTTCTCACTGTCAGAACATTTTGAAAATAATACGTTTAGGGCCATAGACCTCAAGGAAGAAAATGAGATAGAGATAAGTAAGAAAATAAATTTAGGTTACAAACAAGGATTCTTTTGGGGACAAAAGAAGGGAGGGAAGGAGGAAGGGAAGCTAAGATCAAAATAAACAATTGCTCCCCTCTTCAAAATGGGGGCCTAGGACATTTGGTAGATTACATTTACTCGGTGAAACATCTTTCAGCGAAGCTATAGAAGTTTCCAGAATATTATGCAGATTAAATGTGTAACAAAAGAGATATCAAGTTGGGTTGATTCTTGTTGCTGGTGGGGGAGGAAGGGTTAATTGAGTTTCGTATTGGGGTTTTATTTCTGTAAGCCACAGGAGTCACTGTCAGTGAGTTGGAGGCCAATAAATTTTCTAAATAAATACTAAAGGGGAATGGTACAAAGCAAGGGTTTGTAATGGTGTTTTTCTGCTTTTACTATTTTTTGTAATAGGATTTTTGGTTGACTTTGGTGACAAAAAGTTTAGAGACAGTAAGGTAACACTGAGATAAATAAAATATCAGTTCTTCTATCTAGTTATTGGAAGCAACCTCAAAAGGAATCAGAAAGACAGTCTCTCTCTCTCTCCGCTTTCTCTTTCTCTTTGAATTTACCAACCACAGTTCTATTCTGCATTCTCATTTCCTAAAGCAAATTAAAAATAGCAAGAAATGGGTTACATCCATCCACACATCCATCCTTAGCATCCATCCACACATCCACTACAAAAATCCAAAAATGATTTTGGAGTCAAAGAAGAATAACTGATGCAGAATCACAAATAAGCGTTATGGTTTCATAGAGACTTATGTCTCCTTAACCTCCTATGTTACTATAAATTGGCTTCCCCAAAACATCTAATAAAATGCAAACTTATGCACTTTTAATTATGTTAGAATCTTAATTATGGTTGCACGATTTTAAATAAAGCTAAGAAGATAATTAACAAACTGTTTATGTATGTATAGTTTTTATTAACAATTTTAATTCATATTTGGCTATTTCTCATTCCCTGAAATGCTGCTCTGATCCACTTACTTATATATGCATGCCTTTGTATTATTCTAAGCAGAATCAAACTCAGATTTTCTGCTGACAGAATTCCATCAGTGAATCTAGAAGAAACAGATTATCTTATTTCTATTTCTTCTCTAACCCCACTCATCCAAATCTATCCTAGAAATGTACAGTGCATACTTTGAAGAGGGATGTACAGAAACAAACAATGTGTGAGCAGAATGGGATTATGTCCTACTTTCAGATGGTTTTAAATATACTGCTTCCATATTCAAAGCAGACAAAGCAAATATCAAATTATGTACAATATAAATGGGAAAATAAAGTCTCTCTAATTTTCAGTTATACAAATATACCCAAATACCTGAGTAAGAAGCTGATCATGTGTTAAATTATTGATCCACCTAGTATAGCGCTGAGTTGCTTCTGCTGGTTCTCTCTTAATTTGGCAACCTATAATCTGAAAATAGAAACAAAAACATTTTCATAAATGCAGATAACACAACCAAAAATGGGAAAAGTATTTAAAAAATATGCTGAAGGTTTTGGTTTTTTTTTAAATGTCTTTGAACTACAGAAGATTGCATTAAGATTCTGGCAAATCAGATTTATGTCATTGGTTTTTATCTTAATGGGGTCAAAATCAGTATTATCACACCTTTTACAACATAGTGTAACATCACTATTCCTATAATAGTTGTAATATTAGTAACTGATTAGCTATTATTATGCAATAGTATTATGCAATATTAGCAACATTAGAAAACGAAGGAAATGTTTTCAATATTCTGTTCTATTTACAGGCCTTTTCATTTTTCTTCCTTTTTATTATTGTAAGCCACCTGGAGTAGCTCCATGATGAGATAAGCAACAAATAAATTTAACAAATAAATAAATCTAAAAATAATTACAATGATTATACATACTATATACAATTAGTGTTTTTTGTACTATTTTCTATCATTTACAAATTATTGCACATGACAATTTGTCGCTGCTCGGCGACAAATCTGGGCTATGGGAGGGTTGATCAAAAACATCCCAACAGAACTGCTTCAAAAGTTCTTGGGTGAATCTATGTGGGCGAGCATTATCATGAACCAACACCACACCAGAAGTCAGCATGCCCTGATGCTTGTTATGGATGGCTCTTCTGAGTTTTGATAACATTTTACAGTAGACTTCTGAACTGGTGGTCAAACCATGCTCCATGAACTTCACCAGCAGTACTCCTTTGGCATCTTCACATTTGGTGGGATTTTTTATGGCAGCACTTCTGGTGTGGTGTTGGTTCATGATAATGCTCACCTGCACACTGCTAGATGCACCTAAGAACTTTTGAAGCAGTTCCTTTGGGATGTTTTTGATGACCCACCCCAACCCCCACCCCGATAGCCCAGATTTGGTGCTGGGCGACTACTACTAAGGAATTTCAAACCTTGTAAGACTTTATGACAAGTGCCTCAATTTGAATGGCAATTAATGTCGAAAAGTAATGTAATGTTGTAGTTTTCTAATGTGTACAATAAAAGTTCTGTATCTGCGAGTATCTGTCATTGATAACCAAACAGAGGCTTATTTCCAAATTGCCCTCGTATAATAGTAACTGAAACAAACATGAAATTAGTTTTTCATATAACCACGCAACTGAAAGACCATTCAGACCACTGCATCCAACTCACTCCTCAGAGTAAGCAATTCAAATCAGATTTCACCTATTCTATATTTGTGCACTTGATTTGCTTTCTAAGTAAACAATTTTGCATCTGTTTCTTTCAATTTTCACTGTTATTTTCAACATTTTACTCTATGCTATCAGCTTGAATTTAATTACCATTCTATGATATTACTATCTCACCCAAAGTTATGTTAGTAGCAAATCTGTTAAGCATTTACTACACTTCATAATCCCAATAAGAGATAAAAATGTTAAGGTGCATCAGAGATTTAATTTTGTGGTATTCTTCTTGAAATTTCACTTGTTTCAGTCAGCTACTATGTAACTATTTAACTGTTACCAGTCCACATTTAATTAATTAGTTTGCTTATTAAAATGCTACAGTATATTCTGTCAAATGTATCTATCCAGAACCTTAGAAAGTAAATAATGATTTGCAAAATTCAGAAAACCTGCACATTCCTCCCAATATTAGTAAAAACCATTAGTCAATTCTCTTGTTCTTCAAATAGTTTTTACTGAGAGAATGAAGAAGTTCCTACCCTAATAACTTAAAAATAAATTGGGTGCTAAAGTGAAAGTATTCAATTGCTGGGATTTCTGAAACCTAATTCCTCTTCTAATTATAAAGGATTTTGCAAGAATATTATTCTCTGTTTCAAAGAGCTTGAGAAAACCCCTGACATCATGGTATGTTTCTGATATCAAGGTATGTTACATTCCCCACTGACTTTGCTTGTTGGAAGCTAGCTGGGAAGGATGCAAATGGCGATTGCATGACCCCGAGATCCTGCAATCATTGTAAATACATGCTGGTTTCCGAGTGCCCAAATTCTGATGAAAAACTGCAGGGATGCTGTGATGGTCATAAGTGCGAAGAATGGTTGAAAATCACGTTGTTCAATTGCTGTAATTTTGAACGGTCACTAAACATGCAGTTGTTTTAAGTCAAAGATTACCTATAGAATTTTCATCCTCAGTACGTACTGGGGTTTCAAATTACAAACCACCAAATATAATGAACGTGTATCATTTGCACTATCATATAAGTACTCTGATTTGAGCATATCAGTTGCCATCAATCCAATCACTTATTAAATAGACATACTGAGACACTGAAGGAAGGTGGAAGGAGTCACTGTATAGGAATTATACTAAATATTTACAACAAGGAAATGCACTGCTTGTTCATATTCCATCAGAATAAAGCTTCCATGGTATCGTATCCATTTAAAGAAGCATTATTTTAAAGCACAGACCATTCTAAACTAATGACAGATTTTTTCATTTAAGAATAAGATATTGCTTGTACCTAGAAGGTTTTGTTTTCTTTTACCTTCATTTTTATTTCATGAGTTTTATAAAATAAATCAGACGAACATGAGAATTACACATGGGGTAATTCTAAAGAATAGATGAAAACAAATACGAAGTGCTAGGCAAACACAATTCTGCTGATCTGAAAGGCATTTCTTTAGAAAAAGATAAGAAAGCTTAGCTTTTGTACACAAAGCAGTCTGACCTGGCCAAAGCTACACAAATACAAATTAATGAACAGCTGCCAGGAGGTGACAGATTAGTCTTAGTTGTGGCTTTTTTAAAGCCAAATTTCCAATTAAAGTACAATGTATAAGCTAGTCCACTCCAAGCTATTAAAGACATTAATTAAAAGTAGCCAGGTTGTAGCCATGTTCGTATCTTTAAAATATTAAGAAACCATATTAAGGCTTCTAGAAAGCACAAGGTATTGTTATCCACTAGCTGTTTGTGAATCAGAAGGATAAAGGTAGCTGAGTTTTAAGAAAAGCTAATTATCAGTTATTTCTATCAAGCATTTTTGTTAATACATTTCTAAACGGCAGCATATTCAGAAGAAACCTCATTTTAAAGCTCCCTGTTTCAGAACTAACAGACAATCATAAAAAGTTGCTGAATTATTAACAAACAAGTTTTACTAAGCATGAAGCAGTGGACAAAGAACAGAATTCAGAAATAATAAAGCTCCATAGTTTTCTCAAAAGAAATTTATTTGTGTGTCTGTGTGTTTGCACGCATATGCACAGATTTGAACAGACGAAAGGCATCACAACAAATACCAATTTCCATCCTCTTCTAATCAGGAGATCTGTAAGTATGTCCCATATAGCCCACCACTTTTTTCTCTCATCTAGTTATGTTATTTTCAGCATGGCAACCAATTCATATGGTATTATATTCACATAATACAGATGTTATTACAGCTTCTCCAAGAACATAGTACTTGCAACTTAAAATCCGAAGTTATTATAGCTCAGAAGATTTCCATATTCGGTTTATTATTGTTTAGTTATTATTCAGACTAACAACTTAAAAATTCTATTTATTTAATATATTTTAAGGCTCTTCTCAAAATAACACACTTTAACATACTACAATTTAAGGTAATTATTTGGGGAAACTGATCTGCTGTTCTTAGTTACAATATTCAATGTCCATTTAAATATTAAACTAAAACATACAGAACTATTGAGAATTATTCTAATACTGTTACTTAAGCATCCCACTATTATTTAAGAGAAGGATCTCAAAACACAGAAGATAGATAATATTCTATGGGATGAGAAAAATGCATATGAAGCTTGATACCTACCATCTGTTCCCTGTATCTTAGCTCATCATGATAAAAAATTCCAGAGGTTACAAGGTTTAAGGTTTATTAAATTTATATGCCGCCCTTCTCCCTGAGGACTCAGGGCGGCTCACAACAATAAAAAGTTAAAAGATATAAATACAAAAAGTAAAAGAGGATTAAACAATATAAGAAATAAGAACAATTTAAACCAATAAAAACCAAATTTAAAAACCATGATCAATCCAGGCCCGCTTGTTGGAATAACTAGGTCTTTAGGTCACGGCGGAAGGACCGAAGGTCAGGGGCCATCCGCAGCTCCGGGGGCAGTTCGTTCCAGAGGGTCGCTGCGCCCACAGAGAAGGCTCTCCCCCTGAGGGTCACCAGCCGGCATTGCCTGGCCGACGGCACCCTGAGGAGGCCGACTGTGTGGGAGCGAACCGGGCGATGGGAGGTTGACATTGGCAGCAGGTGGTCTCACATGTACCTCGGGCCTAAGCCATGTAGACCTTTAAAGGTGATTATCAGCACCTTGAATCGCACCCAGAGGGCAACCGGAAGCCAATACAGCTTGCGCAGGAGTGGTGTAACATGGGAGTATCGAGATACTCCCATAAGCACCCACGCGGCCGCATTTTGCACCAGTTGAAGCCTCCGGGCGCACTTCAAGGGCAGCCTCATGTAGAGAGCATTGCAGTAATCCAGGCGAGAGGTGACAAGGGCATGGGTGACCATGCTTAGGGCATCTCGGTCCAAAAAGGGGCGCAACTGGCGTACCAGGAGAACCTGTGCAAAAGCCCCCTGGTCATGGCAGTTAGATGATCTTCCAAATTAAACCGTGAATCCAGGAGGACACCCAAGTTGCAGGCCCTTTCTGAGGGGGGCAATAGCTCCCTCCCATAAGAGATGGAACCTGTTGGACAGTATGAGATGCCAATATCCACAGCCACTTGGTCTTGGAGGGGTTCAGCCTGAGCCTGTTCCTTCCCATCCAGACCCGCACTGCCTCCAGGCACCAGGACATCACGTCAAGGGCATCACTGGGTTGGCTCGGGCTGGAGATAAACAACTGGGTATCATCGGCATATTGGTGATACCTCACCCCACAGCCACGGATGATCTCACCCAGCGGCTTCATATAGATGTTGAACAGGAGGGGGGAGAGAACCAACCCGAGGTACCCCACAAGAAAGGGACCTCAGGGTAGATCTCTGCCCCCCTGCCACTACAAACTGCAAACGGCCCGAGAGGTAGGAGGAGAACCACTGTAAAACAGTGCCTCCCACTCCCAACCCCTCGAGCCGTCGCAGCAGGATACCATAGTCGATGGTATCAAAAGCCGCTGAGAGGTCAAGTAGGACCAGGACAGAGGAGCAACCCCTGTCCTGGGCCTGCCAGAGATCATCTACCAGTGCGACCAATGCTGTTTCTGTGCTGTAACCGGGTCTGAAACCGGACTGGTACGGTCTTGTTCACAGGTAACTTGTTCACAGGTAGCAAACAACTTTTAAAGTATAATCCCTTATACTATTTAAAAAAGCTTATTGGAACATTTTTATTCAATCAGAACTTCAACAACTTTCTCTGATTGCTGGGCTTTACTTTTTCGATAAGATATAAGAAAAGTCTCCTTCAACAAAATATCATTCCTAAATTTCCTGTTGAATCTGAAAGAAAAACCCTTTTGTCATTTGGCTGGTTACTGACTACAGAATTACTTCTATTGACTGCCCGTTTTTGAAACCTAGTGTGTTGACTATTCTTGAGAATAGCAGGGTCTCATCATCTACAAAAAATATTTAAAAAATTATATATGTTGTGACAATCTGCTAAATCAACAGTTTTAGGCATTGTGTAAAAATAGGAAGTCTGTCATCTATACATTCCATTAGAATCTTATCATCTCTTGATTAAAATAATGAAGATTAACAACTCGTTGAGAATGAATATTAACCACTATTTTCTATCATCAAGTACAGGAGTAAAACAACTAACAGTTGCACGACATTCCAACATACTTTCCAACAATTTGTTGTAACGCTTGCAATTCCTAAATGTGAAACATTTATTTCTGTTAAGATTTATAAAAAAACAGAATTTATTCACTTAAAATTAAATTAAAAGTAATTTATACCACCTTTCTAAGAACAACCAAAGAACTATTTTTAAGCAATATAACTAAAATTATTTGAATTTGAAAATTCCATGCATTGTTTCATCTACTTTTTTACTCCATGATCATGATTCTATTATTCACATTTTTTTATTTTTCTTTCTGTATTTACCACTAATGGAATTAGAAAATAAAGAAGCAATTACTACCATCAAAATATCCGTTTGAAAGAAAACAATAAGAGCCTACCCTGAATTTAAACTACTTTAAGTGTTTTAAGGTTAAACTAAAGAAACAATGCTATACAAGCAAACCCTAACAACCTCTGTCTCAACTTCTTTGTATTCAAACCTACAATAGGAAAGAATGACATGAAGATGATACAAAATGCTAACTGTTTCACTATAATGTATTAAACTTTCTAAACCTCTGAGAAACAAGTAACAACTACCCATGCTCAGTCTTTTATTGTGTAACTAGTAATTTTGTTATGAACAAAAGATATCTTGGAACAATTACAAAAAATATTAGTAAGTTTGCCTTATAAAAACCACTGCAGATCAGACTGTAATTTTATAAAGAATTCTATCTTAAGAATCATGGGATTTTATCTGAAAGCCCACTATTTTAAAAAAAGATCCCAAAATATGTTTTGAAAGAAGAAGTTTCAAAAAATACCAAGTCAGAGCAAATACAGGGAGTGCAGAATTATTAGGCAAATGAGTATTTTGACCACATCATCCTCTTTATGCATGTTGTCTTACTCCAAGCTGTATAGGCTCGAAAGCCTACTACCAATTAAGCATATTAGGTGATGTGCATCTATGTAATGAGAAGGGGTGTGGTCTAATGACATCAACACCCTGTATCAGGTGTGCATAATTATTAGGCAACTTCCTTTCCTTTGGCAAAATGGGTCAAAAGAAGGACTTGACAGGCTCAGAAAAGTCAAAAATAGTGAGATATCTTGCAGAGGGATGCAGCACTCTTAAAATTGCAAAGCTTCTGAAGCGTGATCATCGAACAATCAAGCGTTTCATTCAAAATAGTCAACAGGGTCGCAAGAAGCGTGTGGAGAAACCAAGGCTCAAAATAACTGCCCACGAACTGAGAAAAGTCAAGCGTGCAGCTGCCAAGATGCCACTTGCCACCAGTTTGGCCATATTTCAGAGCTGCAACATCACTGGAGTGCCCAAAAGCACAAGGTGTGCAATACTCAGAGACATGGCCAAGGTAAGAAAGGCTGAAAGACGACCACCACTGAACAAGACACACAAGCTGAAACGTCAAGACTGGGCCAAGAAATATCTCAAGACTGATTTTTCTAAGGTTTTATGGACTGATGAAATGAGAGTGAGTCTTGATGGGCCAGATGGATGGGCCCGTGGCTGGATTGGTAAAGGGCAGAGAGCTCCAGTCCGACTCAGACGCCAGCAAGGTGGAGGTGGAGTACTGGTTTGGGCTGGTATCATCAAAGATGAGCTTGTGGGGCCTTTTCGGGTTGAGGATGGAGTCAAGCTCAACTCCCAGTCCTACTGCCAGTTTCTGGAAGACACCTTCTTCAAGCAGTGGTACAGGAAGAAGTCTGCATCCTTCAAGAAAAACATGATTTTCATGCAGGACAATGCTCCATCACACGCGTCCAAGTACTCCACAGCGTGGCTGGCAAGAAAGGGTATAAAAGAAGGAAATCTAATGACATGGCCTCCTTGTTCACCTGATCTGAACCCCATTGAGAACCTGTGGTCCATCATCAAATGTGAGATTTACAAGGAGGGAAAACAGTACACCTCTCTGAACAGTGTCTGGGAGGCTGTGGTTGCTGCTGCACGCAATGTTGATGGTGAACAGATCAAAACACTGACAGAATCCATGGATGGCAGGCTTTTGAGTGTCCTTGCAAAGAAAGGTGGCTATATTGGTCACTGATTTGTTTTTGTTATGTTTTTGAATGTCAGAAATGTATATTTGTGAATGTTGAGATGTTATATTGGTTTCACTGGTAAAAATAAATAATTGAAATGGGTATATATTTGTTTTTTGTTAAGTTGCCTAATAATTATGCACAGTAATAGTCACCTGCACACACAGATATCCCCCTAAAATAGCTATAACTAAAAACAAACTAAAAACTACTTCCAAAAATATTCAGCTTTGATATTAATGAGTTTTTTGGGTTCATTGAGAACATGGTTGTTGTTCAATAATAAAATTAATCCTCAAAAATACAACTTGCCTAATAATTCTGCACTCCCTGTACACAATGTGATCAGGAAGCTTCCTTAAGCTACAGCATTAGACGAACAGAACAGAATAGAATTCTTTATTGGCCGAGTATGGTTGGACACACAAGGAATTTGTCTCCTGTGCATAAGCTCTCAGTGTACATACACGTAATAGTGATAAATCATGATCGTAAACAACATAAAAATACATTCATCATAAATCATAAAATATAACACTTCATAATAAATCATAAGATGCAGCACTTAGTGATAGTCATAGAATACTAGCTAAGCAAACAACATAAATTATACTAGGATACTAAAAACAATATAAATTGTAAGATACAAGCAACAAGGTTATAATCATAAGATAAGGATAGGTAATAGGAAATATGAGAATAATAGTAATATAACTCTACTAAGTAGTTTGAGTTTTGTAGGAATTAGTTGTTAAGCAGAGTGACGGCACAGGGAAAAAACTGTCCTTGTGTCTAGTTGTTCTAGTCTGTGATGCCCTATAGCATCATCTTGAGGGAAGAAGTTGAAATAGTTTATGTCCAGGATGTAAGGGGTCTGTGGCCTGTATCCAAACTCCAAATTTATCATTCTTTTTCAAATCACCTCCCTAAAGGTAAAATGCAAATTTATCGAGAATGAATGCTAAACTAAATCTCTAAATGAAGAGCAGATTACTAGATATGCTCCTGACCCATAAATAAATACTGAGTTTCTTTGAGGTTTGGCCTATCCTCTTTGATCTATCCAAGCCCTTTTGAAATTCTGACCTTCAACTGTGGGTGTTTGAACTCCTTTGAACTCCTTGCTGCCTAAGTAATGAACATACAAAAAGCCTAAAGATGGAAGGAGTGCAACTGTTGCATTTTATGTTTCCAGAAAATAATACATGGACATATGAAGCTGTATGGAAAAACTCCATTTGAAATAGAATCTCTGCTTAACACTGTCCATATATACATTGTATATATATATTATATATTATTCAGCCAAGATATTGCAACAGAGTTTGGGCTGAACAAATGTGCCATCCTTACCATCAACAGAGGAAAAATAGTGAAAAATTAAGGAATCAAGATGGCTTTATGGAAATAACATCAGAGTCTGGATGAAGACAATCAGTATAAATACCTGGACATCCTTCAAGATGACAACATCAAGCATACTGAAATCAAGAAGAAGGATAGAAGCAAATATATCATAAAAGTAAAGAAGATCTTAAACTCCAAACTCAGTGTATGAAATACTATCAAGGCAATGAACACATAATACACAGCTGGAATAGTGGACTGGACTCAAATAAAACTAAAGAGGCCTGGATAGAAAGCCCAGAAAAATAATGACAATGAATCACACCCTTTATCCACACAGTGATTTTGATTCTACTTATCCAGGAAAACAGGTGGGAGTGGACTATTGCAAGTACACCGACTGTTGAAGAAGACAAAAGAGCATTAGAAGAATATCTGATGAACAGTTAAGAAGACGCACTGAAATTAATATACTATGAGTTCTTGTGGAGTACTGGAGAGACTAACTGGCCTATATAAGAAAAACTAAATAAAGAACACAAAAAAGAAATGGCAAGGCAAAATGTTACAACACATGGCCAGTATACTAAAAAAAATAGCAGGCAGAGCAGATAACAACAAAACCTGGCTATGGCTAAGAACAGGAAAGTTGAAGAAAGAGACAGAAGAGCAAATTGTGGCTGCATAAGAGCAAGCCTTAAAGACAAAAGCATACAGAATCAGAATTGAGAACACAGCAATAGATGGCAGATGATGCCTTTGCAAAAAATCTGAAGAAACAGTAGACAATCTGCAGCAATTAGTTGCTGGAAGATCATATGACTAAGTGCAAGTAAGGCTATGACAAAGTAGCCACAATCATACACTGAAAGATCTGTTAAGAAATGTCATTTGCCTTCAAGCAACAACTGGTGGTACTATAAAATAGGCGAAGTAATAGAAAATGAAGAAGTTAAAGTGCTCTGGAACTTTAGATTTCAAACAGACAAGCACCTGCCACAGAACACCCAGACTTAACAACTGTCGACAAGAAAGACAAAAAAAGTCTAGATACTGGTCAGTGAAAGAGAAGAGAAAGAACTATAGAAAGGTAAGTGAATGAAACATGACCAGGGGTGGGAAGAAGGGGGTGGAACCCCGTGGAGTGGGATGCAGTTCCAAAGGTCCGTGGAGACCCAGCTGGGGAAGACAAATAGGCCCACTGCAGGGTCCCGTGGTTAGTTATAAGGTCAGGTTGATTGCCAAGCACCTTAATTTTACTGATGTGACCATAGGTCCATTGTAGCAACTTCTGTCAGAAGTTCTAAGTCAACACCATAATTTCAAACAGTCACTGAGCAAATGGTCATAAATAGAGGACTACCTCTAGCATGCACCAAACATCTGATAAAGAGACAGAAGACCAAAAACTACAATGAAAGAAGGGTCATACACAATTTTTGTTGTTCCAATGTCACATATTCACACTATAAATATACTAGGGGTGGAAAGAAATTTAGTTTGATCTGCATTTAATATGAATCGTTCTTATTCACTCTTGAACAAACAAGAATCAAATTATTTTTGGTTTCACATTTTCTCTGAGTACTGTTATTCCATCATTAAGATTTTAAAAATAAGTAAATATATTTTTGTAAATATATTTACAACCGATACTTGTAAGCTTGAAATAAACATTTAACATAAAAACTCAAAGATATTAGAAAGATATAGACATTCACAAGTCAAGCTCAGCTCCTATTGACCATATTAACATTTCTGCACAGTTGTCTTGCCAGTGATATGGAAGTGATTAGCTACTGGCTTTTTTCAGAGTTTTTTTTTCTTTTTATTTCCAATATACATATGAAATATTTAAGGACAACTCAACATTCTGAAGAGAGAGACAAGTTTCCTGAGGATAGGCTCCAGCACGAGCCTAAAAGCTTGACAGAATAAACCTTCAGTCCCAGTGACCAACTCAGATTGGCTTCTGCGACGTTATCCTGGGACACATAAATTTGCCTTTATTCACAATTCAACATTGAATGCAAAAGTGTCTCTTTCCATCAGTTGCAATCAAGCTTAGTATATCAATTAAAGTTTTAAAAAGGTTCAGGTATTCATATTATTAAGAGGAATTAAGGAATACTTCTCCTGTTCATAACTTAATATAACACATATGTTTAGCACAAAAAGATACAGTTCAGTGGAAGTCAAGAGGAATCTGGAGCAACAAATTTTCAAAAATTCAACGTAAGACAATAGGTGAAAGCATTCCGTAGTAACTTGGAATGAAGAAGTTGCAAGCTGTATTAGATTATGATGGAATGCAAATTAAATGAGTTTCAGAAATGCTGCCGCAGGTAAAAACAAAAGAAAAATTAGAAGGAAGTTCTAAGATTTCACCAATAAGCTGCCCCCTTTTATTTTGCTTTGAAGAAAAGTCGTGTTTTCATGTGTTCATGATTATAGTTAATGACTGCTGTAGAGATGAGCCAGGGCCAAAGCCATATACTGATCAGCTCTAAAACTCCAGGAGAGATTTGGCTTTGAAATGATTTCCTTTGCCTCAGGTCTACATGGAGAACATTGTGAAGCTAACACAGCAGCTGCCCACTGAAGATTTGAACTCAAAAAGTTTAAACAGATAAGAAATCTTGCTTTCACAAATGGCTATATTAAATTATTATTAAGCTTTTATTCATAAAACATGAAACTCAGTCAAATGAACACTCAAATTGACTGGCACTAATGGTTGACACGGGTTGCTGCCAGCATCCTAGGTATCAAACCAGGTATCTCCTTAAAATGTGAGATGTTCCAAGTAACACAGTTTTTTGTAGCTTTGCTGGAGTTATTACAGGAAGCTGCAATTTCTTGATGTATTTTGCAAAGTTTTTGGACTTAGTTCCCAGTGCCCCAATGACAATAGGTATCACTGTTAAACGTTTCATCCATAACCACAGTTTCGATGGCCAGGTCGCGGTATTTCGTAATTTTTTCCAGTTCTTTTTCTTCAACTCTGGCATCTCCTGGTACAGTGATATCAATCAACTGTACACTTCGGTTCTCTATGACTGCGATATCTGGCGTGTTGTGTTCCAAATGGTGATCTGTCTGTATTCGGAAGTCCCACAAGATCTTCACCCTCTCATTCTCGACAACTTTTTCCACCCTATGTTCCCACGACTATTTGGACACAGGCAAATCGCATTTTTTACACAATGCCCAGTGGATTAGTTTAGCAACTCGGTCATGTCTAGGTTTGTAATCAGTTTGTGCGATTTTGCTGCACTCACATATTAAATGTGAAACAGTTTCAACTTTGTCGTTGCAAAGTCGGCAATTTGGATTGTCAATAGATTTTTGTATTTTCACTTTATGGCATTAGTTTGTAGTGCTTGTTCTTGAGCAGCCAGTATTAAGCCTTCTGTTTCTTTCTTGATGGTTCCCATCTTAAGCCATGCCCATGTCAAGTTGTTATCACATTTTCCTTCAATGTTTTTCAAATGCTGTCTATACAAAGCTTTGGTTTTCCATCTATTTAATCTATCATCCAGCCATTTTCCCTTATATTCTGCCTTAGTTTCTGTTATTTTTATAATGCTCTCTGTTTTCACAGCCTGCAGCAATTTTTCTGTACTTTGATTTACATAGTCATTCAAACTTCGTTTTTCTTCTTCTACAGTTTGGTGGATTTGCAGTAGCCCTCTGCCCCCTATTCTTCTTGGCAGGTACAACCTGTCGATGTCACTTCGTGGATGTAGAGCATGATGCATATTCAAAAGTGTACGCATTTTCCGGTCTAGGTGTTCCAATTCAGCCAAAGTGCAGTTGATAAATCCAACTGGGTAGCATATCACTGGGACTGCCCATGTATTAATGACTTTAATTATATTTCCAGCATTCAGCTTTGATTTTAGTATTTTGCGGACTCTCCTGATGTATTCCTTTTGTGTTGACTCTTTGACTTTTACATTCAAGATGTTATCTGCTTCCAATATGCCTAGGTATTTGTAACCATCATCCTTTGCTAGTGCTTTCATAATACTTCCATTTCCCAGTTCTACTCCTTCTGTTTTTCCCATTTTTCCTCTCTGCATGGATAATATAGCACATTTTCCAAGTCCAAAGTCCATTCTGATGTCGCTGCTAAACAGTTGAACTGTGTTGAGTATTGATTCAAGTTCAGTGTGGCTTTTCGCATACAATATAGTAGATCATTTATCTTGCCATGCTGGCTTGAGATGTGGTAACCCAGTTTTGTGTTTCATAATATTATTGTCAATGGAATTAATGTGATGTTGAACAGTAGTGGTGAAAGTAAGTCCCCTTGGAAGATTTCTCATCTGATGTTGATTTCATCAAAGTTCTCCCCATTTGCTGTTAGAACTGTTTTCCATTTTTGCATATTTGCTTTCAAAAATGTACAGATGTTTTTGCTGATTCCAAAGTTTTCCAAACACGCATTAATCCAACTGTGGGGTAATGAGTCAAATGCTTTCTTGTAATCAATCCACGCCATATTTAAATTTGTTTTTCGTCACTTTGCATTTTTAAGTACCATTTTGTCAATGAGCAACTGATCTTTTGTTCTTCTTGATTTTTTATAGTTTCCTTTTTGTTCTGCGGGATACAAATTGTTTTCAATCAGATGATTGAATACTGAATTTGCCAATATTCTTGTAAAAAGTTTAAACGTTGTTGGCAGACAAGTAATTGGGCGGTAGTTGCTTGGTTCTGTGCTCTTTTCAGGTTCTTTCATTATCAAGTATGTTCGACCAGCTGTTAACCATTCTTCACTTGTGGCATTTTGAAGCATTTCATCAAACTGGGTGGTCATGCGGTGATAGAGGCTGGTGAGGTGTTTCAACCAGTATCCATGCAGTTCATCCAGGCCAGGCGCACTCCAGTTCTTGACCTTCTTTACTTGTTTTGCAACCATATCAGTGGTTATTACAATATACTCCATTTTGTTTTGTGTTGTTTGTTTTTGGATATCTTTGATCCAGGAGGCAGTTTTATTATGTTCCACTGGGTTTTCCCACAGTTCTTTCCAAAAGTTTAAGGTTTTTTCTTTACATGGTAGAACAGTATTTTGGACTTTATTTTCATCAAGTGACCGATAGAAGAGGTGCTGGTTTCTTCTGAACTGGACGTTTTCATGATATTGTTTTATTCATCCTTCATATCTTTCAATTTTCTTTGCTGTTGCTATTACATGCTGTTTTAGGTTTTCCATGATTTCCATTATTGTTTTTTCCTCCAGGTTATATTTTTTGTATAAACTATTTTTCAGCTTTCCGTTCTTTAGTTTTCCTTCTTTCAAGTATTTCAATTTGCTGACATCTCCTCTTAGTTTTTTTTTGTTTTATTTTCAAGTCGAATTTTCCACTTTGGTGTTCCAGTGGGTTTCTTTTTTGGCATTTTATAACCCAATTCTGCAGTTATAATGGCGGCTGTACTGTACAATAGTTGGCTTGTTTCATACAGTGTACTGGATGTGATGGAAGTGTATGAAACAAACCAACTAATGTTAGGAAATTATGATGATGATGATGATGATGTTGGAAGGGACCTTGAAGGTCCTTTAGTCCAACCCCATGCTCAGGCAGGAAACCCTATACCATTTCAGACAAGTGGCTGTCCAGTCTCTTCTTAAAAACTTCCAGTGTTGGAGCATTCACAGCTTCTGGAGGCAGGTTGTTCTACTGATTAATTGTTCTAACTGTCAGGAAATTTCTCTTTAGTTCTAGGTTGCTCCTCTCTTTGGTTAGTTCCATCCGTTGTTTCTTGTCCTGGCTTCAGATGCTTTGGAGAATAGCTTGACTCCCTCTTCTTGGTGGCAACTCCTGAGATATTGCTATCATTTCACCCCTCATCTTTCTCATCATTAAACTAGACATACCCAGTTCCAGCAACTGTTCCTTATATGTTTTAGCCTCCAGTCACCTAATCATCTTGGTTGCTCTTCTCTGTACTGTTTCCAAAGTCTCAACATCTGTTTTACATTGTGGTGACCAAAACTAGATGCAGTATTCAAGTGTGGCCTTACCAAGGCATTGTAAAGTGGTATTAATACTGCACGTGATCTTGATTCTATCCCTCTGTTAATGCAGCCTAGCATTGTGTTGGCTTTTTTGGCAGCTGCAGCACACAGCTGGCTCATGTTTAAGTGATTATCCACTAGGACTCCGAGATCCCTTTCACAGTTACTACTGAACAAGGTACCACCTATACCTGTGCATTTGGTTTTTCTTGCCTAAATGTAGAACCTTACTTAACACATGAAGAAAATATTCTGTTAGTACCTTCACTTGTGGTTTTATCATGTGAATAAAATATGATCATCTATTTAGTAACCATTTTGTAATACTGCAATAATAGCATCATTGTTAGATGTGGTTATTGGCATGTGGAGACCATACTGGATTTAACATTTAATTGCTAAGTTGTATCAGAGAGAATGGTTTAGATTTATACTATTTCATTAAAATGTAGAACAGACTTGAACTAACAGTTGCTTTGAAAATCCACTGTGGTTTTGCAGAAACTCCAAACTGAAAAAAAAAGTTTGAAATCCCAGTTTAATGAAAAGCAAACACTGCTGAACTTAAGCTTGGTGTGGAAATATGCATAAGCACTAGACTTCCAACACTGGTAACCTTCTCTATTTTAATGATAAAATATAGCGAAGGCTTTTTATTCATATCATTGATTTTTTTTTAAAAAAAATGGCTACTGTTCTGGTTCAAGATCTTTAAAAAAAAGAGAAAACAGGGCTGCTTTTCCAAACCTCATCAGTCAGCAAAGCAGATAAACTACACAGGATTGCAGATGTGAACACTTTTTTGTAGAAGAATCATACCAGAATAACATTAAAGCAAAGATAATACAGCACCAGGACATTTCTTGAATTCTAATGCAACCTTGAACATTCAGGATGAAAAATCTATTCAGATTGTAATGCTTCCTGATTTCGTGAAGGCACTTTATTTTATGCTGTTCGTGTAGCTTTCTCAGAATATCAGCATTCTGAAGAGAAAGCAGATTATATAAAAGCATAACAGAGTTGGTAGTCTTTCTGTTTTTCTAACTCCTTGAAATTAACAGATTTTAATAATATTTATCTGAATATTTATCTTAAGTAAAATGATTTTAAAAATTATTGAAACTAAAAGGTTTACATAATTGTATGTATGTATGTATGTATGTATGTATGTATGTATGTATATTGTGCATATTAATCTATGTGAAAATTTAGTGATGGAATGAATATTGCAGAATAATATGGAACATTTCTTTGCCTGGATCCAGCCTATTAGCCAATATCTCCATCAGAATTAATCAGTTCTGCTTCACCTTCTTTCTCTTGAACATACAGTAAATGAACATTGCTGAATGTTTTGAGGTCTTCTGATATATAAAATATATCTGATATATAAAATATATCAGATCTCTACCATTCTATGTTTGCATCTCATACTTTTCTTATCAGATGCAGTTTTATTTCTCAGTATTAAGTTCCATTCTATTCATTTCAGCTCATAGAGCCCAGATATTATTTAATCTTCTCTCTTATTTAAAGTATTAGTCTGCTTTAACCTCCACATTCATAGTGACAAAAATGTTGAATAGCACAGACCCAAGACAGAACCTTTGGCATTCTACATTTTACTTTTCATCAAACTAAGCGGACTCATTAATGAGCACTCTTTGAAAATAGTTATTCAGTCAAGTAATATATCATCTATCCCAGAGGCCCCCAACCTTTTGGGCACCAGACACCAGTTCTATGGAGAAAGATTTTTCCAAGGAGCGAGGGGGTGTGGTTTTGTGTGCTGCCTGCATTCCATGGATGGGGCTTCTCTTGTTTATGTGGCCCAGTTGCTAGCATGTCGCAGGCCGGTACCGGTCCATGGACCGGGGGTTGGGGACCCCTGATCTACCATTTACCATTTTATTCAAGTATGCACAAGGCACTCTGACAACGACTATTCTATGGCATGCCAAAGTAACTCTTATAAAACAAGGAGATAAGCTTGATCTTGCAAACTTTTTTGTGACAACCCCATGTTGGCTCATGTTAACTGCCATTTTTCTGAAATGGTATAGGGTTTCCTGCTTGAACAGGGGGTTGGACTAGATGACCTCCAAGGTTACTTCCAACGTTGTTGTTGTTGTTAACTGTGTGTGCATATCCGACTGCTCATAAACATGTTGCTGGATAATCTGTTCAAAAAATACGACCATTTTAAGTATGCCTATTTTTTATATATTTGTAGTTTCTTAATTAAGTGCTATACATCACCCAGAGTCACGTTAATGTAAGATTGGCAGCTATAAAAATATGACTGATAAATAAATGAGGAAAAAAATCATAGATTTTAAACAAACAAAGCTACAGTTTCTTTCTCCTTGTTCCCCAATTTGAAGATGAGGAAGTAATCTGCAGACCTCGTTCTTCAGTAACCTCACCAGTCCTCTAAGAGTCCTTAAAGATTATTATTTTTTTTAATTGAAAAGTTTTAACATACAATTTTTCTTTAAAAACCCCCCTCCCCCTCCCTTCCCCCTCCCCCCCTACCTCTCCCCCCTCCCCCCCTCCCCCCCGACTTCCCAGAGCTAAATACAAGGTATATATAAAAAAAACCAATCATAAACAATCATATACTAACAACTATAAACTCTAAAATCCATCACTCTCTAGCTTATATAGGATAAAACAAACCTTAGTAATATTAAAAATATATATAAAGAAAACTAAAAGAAAAAAAGAAGAAAAAAGAAAGAAGACTTATTCAAATGCTACATAAAACTTCTTAACCCTATACTTATTCTGGATAAACTCAATCCATTTTCTCCATTCCATAATATAGCGTTCTTGCGAGTGATCTTTCAAATAGGCCGAAATCTTCACCATCTCTGCCAGGTCGGAAACCTTTAATGTCCACTCTTCTATAGACGGCAATTCCTCTTTCTTCCAATACTGACCTATCAAGAGTCTTGCTGCCGTAATTAAATTCAACATCAACTTAGTGTCCACAACTGTAGCATCTGTAATTATTCCCAACAAAAAAAGTTGCGGACAAAACTTTATCCTCTGTTTAAAAATCTTCTGCATGTTCCACCAAACTTTTATCCAAAAAGCCTTAACCTTTTTACATGTCCACCATATATGAAAATATGTTGCATCTTCATCACCGCACCTCCAACATTTAGGCTGATAATTCGGATACATACTTGCGAGCTTTTTAGGATCTAAATGCCATCTATAAAACATTTTGTAAAAATTCTCTCTTAGATTTTGAGCTTGTGTAAATTTTACGTTCCTCACCCAAATCTTTTCCCACGTGTCCATTGTAATAACTTCCTGGATGTTTTGGGCCCATTTTATCATACAATCCTTAACAAGTTCTGTTTCTGAATCAATCTCTATCAACGCAAGATATATCCGTTTAATATGTGCTGGTCCCTGGTTTCTAATTTGCTTTATCAAATTTTCATCAGTCATTGTAAAACCATTTTTCTGATCTTCTTTCCACCTGGCCCGTAACTGAGTATATTGAAACCAGTTTTGAACAACCTTCTCTTCTCGCAAGAGGCTATATGATTTCAAACACCAGACATTTCTTTCCAAACTTAGGATCTCCTTGTACGTAGTCACATCATGTTTGAAACCAGCATGTATATTTTCTATTGCGTGTTTTGGAATTGCCCACAGTGGTATCTTGCAATCTAACTTATGTCTATACTTCTTCCAAACTCTCAGCAATGCCTGTCTTAAAATATGCACTCTAAACACATTGTCTACCTTTTTGTCATACAACAAATATGCATGCCAGCCAAACAACAAATCATGGCCCTCAAGATTTAATAATCTCTCTTGTGTCAAATTAATCCAATCACTTATTCCTACTAATGCAGCAGCTTCATAATATAGTTTAAGATTGGGCTTAAAGAGTCCTTAAAGATTATTAAGAGCAGTTCTGTAGTCACCTCCAGTAGTTTGTTCAGTATCTAAGAAGATAATTCATCTATCCCAGGATACTTTGATGTACATTAATGAATTACATCCTTTTCTTATCCTCTTCTTTTCTTCCCTAAACTACATTTTTTCCCCACCCCACTCTGGCCCCACAATGAGGACACGAGAAGATAGATGCAGATTTAAAATTAAAATATTCTGACTCCTCACCACCACAAAAATATCACCATTTTTTTCTAGCAATGAACTATATGCTCTTTGTATTTCCCTTTATTGCTAAAATATCCCAAGACTCATTTTGGCTGTTTTTGGAATCTTCTACAAGCCGCCAGTAACTTTGAAATTTAGCCTTTTTTATAGGCAGAAAGAATAACTTTGAGGGACAGGAGAAAGAGTTACAACCAAGACAACAATTAGATAAAACAAGTTTTTTGATAGTTGATGTAGAACTGTAACATAAGAAAATATCTCACATAAGACTCTCCTTAGTTCTCACAAGGATAAAGGGAAAGGGGACAGAAGCATATTCAGACTTGTGAGGTTTTTTATTATTACGTCTTTATAATAAAATTAGTATTGGCCTACAAGACTTTGATTTCCTAATGTGGTCTATCTCAAAAGACTAACATCAATCTTGCAAGTCTGTCAAAGAACTTTTTTGTCCGGCCTCTGACTACTTTCCCTGTTTGCTTGCTAGCTTTATATAAATAACATTAAAAACAATACAGTATCTGGTGGCAATTCTCAAATGTTATTTTCTGGACTTACTGAGAGAACAGAAATGAACTTACTGAAGATAATGTTCCCAGTGAGAATATTTAACTGGAAAAGATTGATATTAGAAGCTGTTGAGTGACCAGGTAAGAGTAATAGGTTCTTTCCAAACAGGTTATCCATCAGAGGCAATTACCGTATTTTTCGGACCATAAGGCGCACCCAGTTTTTAGAGCAGGAAAACAAGAAAAAAAATATTCTGAACCAAATAGTATCAGTATACTAAAACATCATCCATTGTTTTTTCATCCATTGTACCACTTTTAGGACAAGGCAATGTCCGAGTACCACCAGTCGCCCAGCAAGGTGTCAAAAACTTGACACCCCCCACAAAAAAAGAAAAAAATGATAAAGTACAGGTAGTCCTCGATTTACAACAATTTACCTAGTGACTGTTTAAAGTTACGATGGCACTGAAAAAAGCGACTTATGACCATTTTTCACACTTATGACCATTGCAGCATCCCCAGGGTCATGTGATTTACATTTGGATGCTTGGCAATCGATTCATATTTATGATGGTCACATTGTTCCAGGGTCATGTGATCGCCTTTTGCAACCTTCTGACAAGCAAAGTTAGTGGGGAAACCAGATTCACTTAACAATCATGTTACTAATTTAATTTCTCTCTCTCCTTCTCTTTCTTTCCCTCTCTCCCCCTCCCTCTTTCTATCTCTCTCCCTTTCTCTCCCTCTCTTTCTCTCCCTATTTTTCTTTTTCCCTCTATTTCTCCCTCTCCCTTTCTTTCTCTCCCTCTCTTTCCCTCTCCCTGTTTCTCGCTCTCCCTCTATTTCTCTCCCTTTCTTTCTCCTTCTCTCTCCCTCCCTCTTTCTCTCCCTCCCTATCTTTCTCCTCTCTCTACCTCCATTTCTTTTTCCTTCTCTCTCTCCCTCTTTCTCTCTCTCTCTTTCTCTCTCTATATCTCTCTCCCTCCCTCTCCCATTGTCCCTCCCTCCCTCCCTCCCTCCCTCCCTTCTCTCCCTCTTTGTCCTTCCCTCTCTGTGTTAGAGCAGTACCCACACAGGCGGCCCTGCAGCCCGGCTTTCTCTTGCAGAAAGCAAGCTGAAACTGAGCGAGGGAGATTGCCAGGAACGCGATCTCACGCGGTTTCAGTTTCCCTTCTACAAGAGAAAGCAGACTGAAACAGAGCGAGGGAGATTGCAGCAGTGCGAGATCGCGTTTCTGGCAATCTCCCTTGCTCCGTTTCAGCCTGCTTTCTCTTGTAGCAAGGGAAGCTGAAACCAAGCGAGGGAGATTGCAGGAGTGCGAGATTGCCGTTTCTCAGCACGTGCCGATTTGTGCTCCTGGCAATCTCCCTTGCTTTCCACTTGCGGAGGTTGGGGCTGGCCATACGGATCACCTTCGGACCATAAGACGCACCCTCGTTTTCCCCCTCACTTTTGGGGGGGAAAAGTGCATCTTATGGTCTGAAAAATACGGTAATTAATTAGGCCAGACGTAAGACTGAGATATATTTAAGATAAATCTCCCAGAATATCTATGGTTGGTTTGTTAGGATCCTCTCATTTACCTCACCAAGGAAGATATTCACCATGCTCACAAGCTTCTGAATTCTGGGACATCCCCTTTCCTTCAAATATACTTTTCTTTTAATAGAAAAAAACACCCTGTGATGTAATGATGTCTTGAATACTCCTTAGACCCAGAGAGCTAAGACTATGCAGATAACCTACAAATTTCCCTGGGCCAAGAAAACATGCAATGAAATAAAGCACTATAAGCATCTTGTTCACATTCTCAGGCTGCAAAAGGTGAAACTATCTCCTGAAACTTGGACAAGATGGTGCATATTCTACTTCATTAATAGCACTAAGATAGCTGCTTGTCTATCAGGCAACTTACTCATCCTTCATTATCCACTAAGGCAACAAGGCAAATAAAGAAGATAACAGAAACAGACATCAAAAGCAAAGTGATTTTGCTTACAATATAGCATTGCATATAAAACAGAAAGCTCTACTGTAAAACTTTTTAGTTGCATTTTAGTCCACTGTAATGTTGCCTCCAAATGAAGAAACTAAGTTTGATAATACTTTGCATTTGTCAGATAAGAAAGAATGATAGGAAGACTGTAGGATGCCTATTGTTTTACAATCCAAACAAATCAAGATGCCCCCAGCACGGCACCCAGTGATGCATAAGTGGGTTTCAGGTTGCAGTTTGGGCACTCGGTCTCAAAAAGGTTTGCCACCACTGTCCTATACTATTCTTTTTATTTAAAAGATAGCAGTGAGAATGGGGCAACAAACAAGGCAAAGACAAACACAATTCTTCTTAGAAGAAAGCAAATGCACTACAAAGAACTGTTGATCCAAGTCAAACATACACAAGACTAATTTAACAATTGTACACATCTACAAATCATGAGCAAGCCACATATATGTTCAATTCAATCTTTTTCTCTACTATGCAACATGTTCAGACAAGTGAAATGAGACCTGGCAAAATATAAGCTCATATATGTTTACATGTGCATCTCTCTTTTATTTACAAGAAAAAAATACACACATTCAACTCATTTTAGAACACAGCCAACTCTGGATTTCTTTGATTATGATGTCTGCCAAGTTAGGCATGACAATATTGTGGTACAAACTAAGGCCTAAAACTGCTCGTTTCTGTTGTTTTCATTCTGGTTCAAAGAAAAAGGGAATTATTATTATTATCCATCTGGCCTTACCCTCTTTCAGCTTCCCCAAAGATTCTTTACTTTGCTACCTTTCTCTTTCAGAAGGACACTTGTGGAAAGCAAGTGCCAAACATTTTTAGTCAGAACATATTGTGAATGTATGAAATTGAAAATGAGAATTAATCACAATAAAATATTTTCTCCCATAATCTATTCCTATACCTTTATTTATAAGAAAGCTTCTTCACTTCAAAAGACATCTTCTCATACTTATAACTAGGGCTTTTTTTGTCATAGAACGCTCAGAATGGAGTTCCGGCACTTTTTTTGGATGGAACCTTGTAGGGTAGGCAAGGCAGGTTGTATGACATGTGTGAGTTCCGGCACCTTTTTCTTTTACAAAAAAAAGCACTGCTTATAATTTAAACAACTGCTGAAAGATACAACAGAATGAGATGAAGATAAATTTTAGATCTTTTATGATACTGCTTATTAAGAGTAATCCATCTGTAGTGGCTACATGTTTTAGCAGTTATTTTGTCAAACTTTCTCTTTCACAACATGGGATAACTGTAAATTTTTTTACTCCTCTGCAATCTGCCATGCATACTATCTGGTGGGACCACAACTTACTCTTTTACAAAAAAAAAGTCATTTTCTCTTTATCCAGCTTTTACACTCCCTTCACAAGAATGCCCAATCTTCTCAACCTAAACCAATCCAAAGTAAACAATATTAAGAGGGCTGCTTACAGATGCACTAAGAACGCAGCCTAACTTTGCAGAGTGACTTTTAAAATTAAATACACACACATGCAGAATAACATCTACCCAAACCAAAATGGTTATAATTTCATCTAAATTCGTCATCTGTTTTTTTATCACTGCAACTCTGATAAGTGTTCTACTTTAACTTAAGGATTCTATAATTAAAAAATCTGTAATTTGGCAGGTTGAATGTCATCAGCCCATCAGTTAAGCAATCTACTAGAATTCTCAGATTATGTATGGCAAGCTGCAGTAAAACGTTTTACAGCTATCACATGATGCTCTATTATAATCTATAATAATTTTAAATCAAGATTGTTACTGCTTCCCCCCCTCCCCCCATCCAGTTCACTGTAAGGTAAAGTTCCAGTTAATTTTACTATATAGCCTACTTCAAACCTGAGCTCAGCCATGTGTTCACCAGGTATAATTTGTACACTGTTACTACAGATAGTTCTTGCTTGACAATGGCAATTGGGACTGGAACTTCTGTCACTAACAACTACTACATTCCAATATAGTCAATCCTACCACAGTATTTTCCAAGCTTTTGTGTTAAAACTCATTCTATGTTTTACTAACAACAAAATATAAATACTCACACTCCTTGGATACTTAATATTAGCTTCCCATTGCAGCCTTATTCTCTGGGGCATCATCACATCATCCTGAAATAAATGGCATTCATTACTGAATCAGAAAGAAAATCCATCTGAAATAATGAACTAGAAAAGGTCAATTGTCATTTTCTATACTAAAGTCAAAATTACAAGGACCCCTTAGGGTGCAAGAGCTGGAAACATACCAGATACTAATTATTTGAAAACTGGCCATCAGAATATTGAGATTTAAATTTGATTAAAATTAAAGTCAAAAATCAAAATTTCACATTAGACATGAAGTGTAGTGCCATTTTGTATTGTTTAAAAATAATAAACAGATAATAAAAGATTTTATTTTAAACAATGAGAAATAATAGAAAATGAGAAAGGAACAACATTGATGCCTAAATTACTAGCATTATTTTTCTATTGCACTTTTTATTTAATGATAGTAGAGCAGTTTATATCAACAGAATACAGACATAAAAGCATTAGTTTAAAAATTAATGGAGTTAAAGGCTGGGCTAAAGAAAGGAATCCTTTGCATAAAGCCTAAAACTCCTCATCTGGATAAACTAGCACATGTGGGGAAAAATTAGCTTATCTGGGAGCAGTCTGCCATAATTATTTTTAATGGGGAACCCTTAGTAGAAGAGTTCTGCAATAAAATTTCAAATTACTCCAACATTCCAATTTGTACCACAAGCCTCCTTATATTTTGTAACAGTTAGAGAAAGAATAGCATGCATAAGTTGAAAAAGATAAAACACAGATGAGGTCAATGGGATAAAATTAAATAAGCAGCCAATGCAAACTGTAGAAATAGGTGTACTATAGCATCGGTACTATTCCATCGGTATGCTAAGTGGACAATGGCAGGACAACTCTACAAAAAGCTTACCATTCATTTGGATGAATGGTTGCTATGGCAAGCATCACTGCAGATAGGAAAAGTTGAAACTAGCAAACCAGCTAGAACTGAAGATGGGAATTCTTAGTCACTATGCAGAACAGGTTACTTAATTATCTGTGTGTCTCATCTTCGCAAATTTTGATAGATTTATAAAAAGGCAAACTCACTTTCTGTTCTGTTCCAGCCTACGACCAGCCCTGTTTGAATGTCAGGGACAACCCCTTTTTATAGTCAACAGGCTGGAAAAAACCCAACCAAATTTATTTACAAAGAGTTCAAACAAAAGTTAAACAAAAAGTTCAAACAAGACTTAAACCAAAAAGGTTAAACAAGAGTTAAACAAGAATAACAGACCAAGACTCTAGCAGAAGATCTTCAAACGGTTGCCTTCAGCAAGCAGCACCTCCCACACATTCCCCTTTCATCAGCAGTCCCAAGGCGTGGCTTCTCATTGCCTTCTCCCAAGTTGCCTCATTGCTTTCCTCTGTTCTGTTCTGCTAGATTGCCTCCTGCTCCTAGTGTCCCTGAACAGAGCCAGCTGTGGATCGTCTTCTTCCAATCCCTCATGCTCACACAGCTAAATCTGAGGAGGAACAACATGGGAGGGGCCAGGCTGAGAGTTCTGCAGTGCATCAGACTCTTCCTCTGACACCAAAGGCTCTCCAAACCCCTCCTCCTCCTCCTCTTCAGAATCATCCGACTCAGCTGCCAGTACCACAGGCTGACACTGAATCACACCACTTTCATTAGTTTTGCTACCAAATGTGTTGACATATAAATGGAATTACATGGGAGAAGCATTTTAGAGAATCAAAGACACTTCAATCTTTTCCCCAAATCTCTACACCACCCATATATGTGACTCCATCCATGTTGAATGTAGTTCTTGTCTACCAAAATGTTGCCACAACTCCATTACAACTATTCTCTGACAAAGATGGTTCCAGGAATATGCTCAGGCCTTAATCTCAGCTTGTATACTCCCTTTTCTGATTCTAACAGAATGAGTTGGAATAGACTTAGTGGCAATCAGAAAGTGAAAGAAAAAAATCTCAGGAACGTAACAAAATACAGCTTTAGTAAACACGTCCTGATTTATTTTTCCTTCATGGATAAAAGAGGGCAATGTTATCCCACTGCTTCATTACATCAGAAAAACATTTTGACTGCTGTAGCAAATGTAATACCGTGTTTCTCCGAAAGTAAGATCTACCCCAAAAATAAGTCCTAATTTTGGAGTGAGGCACGTGCCTAAAAATCAAGCTAGGGTGGGGGTGGAGGGATAGAGCTGACCCACACACCCATACCTGCTTACCACTGCAGCCAGGCCTCCCATGAATCGACACCTGCCTTGTCTCACTGGTTCACTTCTGTGGCCGCATTTCGCTGTCAGAGGCCTTTCAGAAAGGTCTCTGCAGCTGAGAACCGAGCTACAGATTCAATCCACAGCTTGGTTCTCATTGCAAAGGCAGGAAATGCAGGCCAGAGCACCATTCTCAGTTTCAGAGGCATTTCCTTAGGCAGCAGAAGTGGGCCGGCTGGGCGGGGCTGTCGGTGATGCCACTGCAAGGTGAGACCGTGGGAGACACCCCCCGAAAAGAAGACAATTTTTTTAAAAAATAAGACCGGGTCTTATTTTCAGGGAAACATGGTACTAGATGAAAGATTCTGAGAGGAAGTAAGCTACCAACACTGCCAATCTGGTACAATCAGAGAATGTTTCAAAGAGTATTTCAGTTTAGACCTGGCCATATGCTTCAGGAAGGTGTTGTTGTTCCAAGGATGATTAATGTCTTCAAAGGATTCAGAATCCTTACTTTAGAAACCTTTGCAAGAGTTAGGTCAGGAATGTTTTTCTGATTTTTCACTTATGGAATTACCAAGTCTGTTTAACATTTGAATAAAATTCTAAATTCATTCAAATTAAAATTAAAATTTTGCAGCTGACCTCAGAATTTGCACCTCTTATTTAGATAAGAAATAAATTGCTGCCAGTATTACCGGTAATATATCTCTGTACTAATGACCAGCAATTTTAAACAAGTCATGGTTTTAAATGTGCAAGAGCTAAGAACACTGGCAAAAATAAAAGGATATTTTTACCTCCCTCTTCCACTGTATAAAAGAGATGTTGAGTCTCAGCTTTGCATACCTGGGTAAAAAGGTTCCAAAACATTATAGCAGAATACTGCTGAATACCAGACTAGTTTACCACAAGTAGAGGAGGAGGAGGAGATTGGGCAGTAATAAATAATACTGTCCTGAATTTGACCATTTCAAGTCTATTACTTGATCCTGCAAAATTTGTGGAACTTATAAAGGCTTATCAACACATATCTCTCCACGTGTATTTCCACATAATACCAATGTAAGCTTTGTCATTGGTAAAACTTCTATGTATTTCAGATGTTCGTTTTCATTTCTTATGCTTTGGCTGGTACATGTGAATAACTACCTTGTGATGTTTTAATGGTGGAAATTCTGACAAAACCCGTTTCTTATATATGCCACAGAAAGGAATATTTAATCCTCCATATACGTATGTCTTGTGCTGAAGAAAGCAACCAAGAAAGTTTAAATAGCCAGAAAAGCCTTAGAATCAGCCACCTAATCTGAAGGAAAGAGATGAAAAGACTTTGAAACCAAACTAAACTATTGTTTTTCCTTCTTCTAGGGAATGAAAGGCCTTGAAACTAAATCAGTACCTCTGAATACCAAACACAGAAAGAGACAGAGTAATAAGAAAAACAATCTATACTTGTAGCTCCAGGTAATTATTTCAAGGTTAAAGATAAACAAAAATGAATAAATAAATAAAGCAGGTTATCAACTGTAAAAAAGCTGGTTATACAGTCAAAAGTCTTTCTCTATTGAAGATGCACAAAGACTTTTCCAAAAGTGTCTCAACAAGATGATCTATTTCTCTGACTGTTTAAATAGATGATTATGATGAGACAGGATATTAAAACAGAAGCAGATAACATAAGAGTCACTAGTATGAATTTAATGGACATACATCAAGGAACAATTTAGTTTTGTAGAACTCATTTTGAAACTGAATTTCAAAAAGTCCTACTTTAAAAGCACTGTGCTACATAATCTAAAAAAACCCATTAATCAGGTTGTTCTTAATTGAACAAAAGATTGTAATACCCATTGATTACAGGATTTAAAATACATCTCACAGCCTTTAAATTACTTATATATTTGTGCTTTTCAACCCACTTTTAAATATATCAGTGTACTATCATCTCTGTTTTCCATTTCTGATTTCAATCAATGCAGTTGTCAATGCAAAATCTGTATACATCTTAGAACAAAAAGATGCAGTAATGTTACTGAGACAGAACCTAACATACTTTAATAAATATTTCACAATATGTCTTTTCTACATAGTAAAAAAAACTTGTGAATTTAGCTATTAAAAAACTCCCTTTTTACAATCCTGTAATTCATTAATTTGCGGTAGAGTCAGGATGAGTGGATGGAGCTGAGCATTTAATGGCTGGATGCCCTTTCTGATGCCACACAGAATTTGCAGCACCTACCCATACCTAGCACTGAATTCTCAACCTTCTGCATGAAGGTGAGCATCTTCACTACTAGGCCACCATGCTACTCTTGAATTTAGTTATTAAATGTTGACAAAATATGAGATTGACAAAAAAACAATAACACTGAAAAATATATGTGGCTGATCCAGGCCTGGATTTCAGAAATGTAAGCCATAACTTGAAGATATGAATACGAAACAAATGCATATTTTTGAAGGACATTTCTCTATAAAATGCAACTAAAACTGTGGCATAAGAATTTGACTTGAATTTAAGCAATAATACAAAATAATATAAAAATGTGTATCAGATATGCGCAGAAACAATGGGTAACCCATTTTGTTTTTTCCCAAATGGACCAATCCAAGCATCCCAGGACTGGTTTGCATATTTCCACAACCACCTCCTGTTTTGAAAGACACATATTCAGAAATGTAAAATTGGAATGTTCAGATCAGCCCATTTCAAAGGAAAAATTGAACATATAGTGAAAGTAGACTACCTAGGGATAAATCACTTAAATTGATTTATAACTATAATCCATAAGACACATTTATTAAGAACATATTTTCTGTTCCCTTCATTTAGAAGGTAAGAAATTGCTGCAATAAGGCAAACAGATAGAATTTTTATTTCATATCAGGATTTCTAAAAAGCTAATATAAATTGGTGACAAGAGGCAAAAGCTTCTTACCTCATAGTCCTTTAAAAAGATCTTAAGCCCACTTCTTGTTGCTATTTCCATTAGAGATTCTATTCATATTATATATTGTATTGTATTGTATTGTATTGTATTGTATTGTCCATACAATTCAGTGCACAACACATATCTGATACACATTTTATGCATGGAGGAGAAAGAGCCTGGAGGGAACGGAAGAGCTTGGAGCTAACGGAATGTGCAAATGCACTGAGAAGAAAGAGCCTAGAGAGAACCACAGAGAGAGCTTGGAGCTGGGGGGGATGTACAGGCCAGGAGTGACGAGGGAAAGCCGGGCCATCTCCTCGCCACCACCCGGTGGCCATCTGGGGGTTCCGGGCATGGCCCACAGCGCGGTGAGTAGCCGCCTGCCATGGCAGTGGGAGGGAAGATTGTTGTCCCAAGCTGCCGCACAGATTGCCGTGCTGCCACTGTTCCCCTTGAGTGCCGCTCCGACTCAAGAGTGCGGAGAGAGAGAGAGTGCAGGCGCACATGGAGAAGCGGAGGGGAGGAACCTGGCCCCGCCTCCTTCCGGGTTGATGGCATGCGTGCCCACAGGGACGGCTCCACGTGCCACCTGTGGCACGCATGCCATAGGTTCGCCACCCCTGATCTAGAAGCTTAGGTTATACTCCAAAAAAATATATGCTGCTAAAACTAAAGAGGTACTTAAGCTAGTTCAACATTGTTTCTGTTAAAAATGAGGCCATTCAATAAAAGGAAATTATCATAAAATTCTAATAAGCCAAAAGGGTCCAAGGCTGATTACCAATTTTTATCAGGTAGTCAATATTGCAGAATAGTATTCAAATTAGATTTTAAAAAAAATGCCACACATTTACAAATCAGTGGCATACATGCCCAAACCACAATATTCTAATCTAAACATTCTAAAAAAAACCCACAATATAACTCTCTCATACTTTTAACAGTTACAATTCCCCAGATCCTGTTTTGGCCATATTCAGACACATACCATATAAGTGACACCAAACGTATATTCTGGATAATTCATTACCAACTTAGAGAACTGAAAATGAGAACTAAGAAAGGTACATAAAAGCAATCACAGACAAAAGTTCAATTTCACAGCTGGTAACATGTTTTTCAGAAATTATTGCATAGTATTAAGAAGTTGTTTTCAACAAGAACAGAAAGTAATTATCAATTTCAGAAATGTTTATCTTCTTTCTGTACTCTTAAGCAGAGAAAGTAATGGGAAGAACATCCATTTTTTATCAACACATCAGATAGTTAACTTATTGTGGAAAAATAACTCTGAAAACATTCTGGTAATCCAAAATTCTTCTACTAAGCAAATAGAAAAAGAAAGTGGGAAGGCAGTGTGACATGGGTTAACTGATGAGTTCTTGTGCTGAAGTAGATTATTAGCATTTGATTGGGAATAGCTTTGGAATGGTTAAATGATAAAGCAGAAAACTGATTCCACATTCATATTCAGGTACAGCGGCAATCAAATATATTTAATTCTGACAAAAGTAGCACTGTATTGGGGGTTGCAAGGTCTGGTTCTTTTGGACATGTGTGCAACATCACAACACTGTGCATGTAGAAAGAGAGCAGGGCTTCCATCACAATACTGCCACACTATTTTTGTCAATCTGACCTCCCCATTTTTCCCCTATTGATGGCTGCTATGCAATCAGATTTTTCAAAGGCATAACATTAAAGAAAAACATACTTCTTGTTGCTACTTCCACAATACCTCTCAGTTATTGAAAGCAAATGAAAACACTGCTTACAAGAATATGGGTGTTGTTCCATGAGAAATAGTATACAATGTACTGTACAGGCAAGCAGAGATTCTGCTGATCAGATGAACACACTTTCTATCCAGAACTTTAATTACTTGTGAAATATTCCTATAACTCAGACATGTCAAACACAAGGCCCGGGGGCCAGATCCGGCCCGCGAAGTGGTTTCATGTGGCCCGCGAAGCCATCCTGGAAACAGTGAGGGAACGGCCCCCACTGCCTTGGCCCCGGCCCAGAGACCCTCCTTCTGCCAGAGACCCTCAGATCTGTCCCACTCCTGCCCAGGCCCCCATAGCCACCCTTGATGCGAACGATGTAGAGCTGGCCACGCCCACCCAGTAGGCCATACGCACTCTAGCCATGCCCACCCAGTAGGCCACGCCCACCCTGACCACACCCACCCGGCCCCCTGAGGGCAACCGCAATACTGATGCGGCCCTCAATGAAATTGAGTTTGACACCCCTGCTATAACTGTTTAGTTCATTATTATATCAGCACAAAAATCCATCTATTCCATCTCCATTCTAGCATAAATTGTTTATTTCCCATGACAGAGGTATCCATAATCAGATACGGCATTAAGTATGTGAAAGTAACCATGTTTTAAATCATGATTTAATCTTTCATGTAATATGACAAAACTGCCAGGTTTTGTTCAATAAGAAATCAGAACTTAGTTAGTCTAACCATGGAGAAACTAAGACAACTGCACTACCAGCAGTAATTTTGCAATTTGCAATTTGAAAAATAAGTGGAAGCCAGTGAAGTAATTGGCTCATTCCATAAATATGATTATATCTGTGCATGTTGACATTGTATGTATTTTCACTTAAAAAAACTGAAATAGCTTGTTTACATTTTTGGCTTCTACAAATATCATTTCAAACATCTACAAAGCTGCCTCCCAAGAATAAGGAAACTGGCAAATTAGATCTGTATTCAGCTGCTTCTTAAGCTATAAATTTCATCTAGCACAATTACTGTTGCCGTAGTACTGAATAATTAATACTGTTCGAGCATTTGTTGTAAAGATAACTTGCTTTAGCTAATTTGAAGTCTTTTAAAATACACATATGTTCCTATTAATGCATTTGTGTATAAATCTAGTACACTTATCCACTAATAGCAAGGACACAGTTGCTGGCTGAATATCCTGGATAGTTCTTGCTTCCGTCAGAAATTTATCTGTTAGAAGTTCCTCCCACTTTTCCCTCAATTCAACGACCAACACTTTCTATTTCAATTTTCCCCATATCAACAATTCTGTAAAGCAGGGTAAAATTCAAGGACTAATCCAAAATCACACAATGAGCTTCTAGTGCTTAGGTTGGGCTTGAACCTGAGTTTTCTTGGACTAGACCAGCATTTTAGCTATTTTACCATATTGACTCATTCTTCTCCACCTCAAGGAATCAGAATTCAATTGGATTTGTGTAATTTACTCTGTGTTTCCTGACACTAATCCTAATTCACCAATTGCTTCCTGAAGTTAGAATGGCCTCTTCCTTACTCACATTTGGAAAAGTAGTAAAAACAGGCTGGAAAATTGAATCATGGCAACTTCTCCCTCTAGAGATCAAGATGGCTCCAATTCTGCCGGCCTTTTGAAAGCCCTAAAGGCCTAGTTCTGTGCCCAGGCCTAGGGCCCTCAGTGTGTGCAGAGACCATCTTCTAGGCTGCGCTAGTGATTTGTCTTGTTGTTTCTTAGCTGCATGTATTTTTAATTTTTACAATATTTATTATTTTTTTAATCTATTTTAATTCCAGATACCCAGAGTCAGTCATTAAGATTGGCAACCATATAAATTTTATAAATAAATGTGAAAATGAACAAGGAAAAGTGAGGACTAGAACAGACTAAGCAGTACCGCATTCCTGTTTTAAGATTAGTCACTCTCTTAACATGTGCAGGTACTTTAAGAAAAATCATCATAATTGGCTTCTCTAGGGAAGATATAGCCACTAAAAATTTTACACCTAGGAAAGGCTGGACTATCCCTATCAATTGTTTTCATGAATGAGGGAAAAAGAATGTGTTGTCATGGTTCAAAATAAAATGGTTCAAAAATATGAAACATCAAAGATGCAGAACCATCAACCCCAAATTTTTCAAAATATACTTGGCTGTTAATGTGCTCTACAACTAAATATACTACATCAATAACATGTTTGCTTTTGTGCAATTGTAATATTTTATTTTCCCTTTCTTCTTTGCTACTGATGCATTTTCTCCACAGCTCAGAATCATTAATAAGTATGGTCTCACAGTCAAACACACTTTGCTCTGATTAAGTTCTTATACTAACTTGATACCCATGAGAAGAAGAAAAAAAATAGTCAAATTCATGTTTTGTGTAAAGCAAGGATCATAGGACCTAAGCACATCAAATATTTCTTACTGTATTTTCAGCAGCAAATTAGCAGAATGAGTAAGGATAAATTAACAAAAAAAATCATTTTCCACTGAAGGAGAAAACAGAATTGCTTAAAGAGCATTCATCACCTGATGGATGGCATCTCCATTTGGAACAAGTAAGCAGGACCCAAATTCTCAACTTAACTGCCCAGGAAGACAGATGTCAAAGACATCACATAAAAAATCTCAGAACGTTATTGTTAATTTAAAAAACAAACAGAAAAAAGAATAAAGAAAAAGACAATCCTCATACTTTTGGGAGGATCTGCCAATCTCCTGCTGTTGTTTAGTTTTCTTTTATGACCTTGAAATAAAATATTCTCCATGATATTCAGGAAACAGATACTTTCAGAAAGACAATTTATGATTTCTCCTGAGCCTCATGGAGAGCATTTGTAATTCAAAATTAACAGACGAGTTCTGCTGAAAGAAAAGTTTCCAGGAAGCAAACATTTCAATACTGTCACTCTCAACAGCAAAAGCAAAAGCAACCAAAGGCAGGGGAAAAAATTATATAATGAATACCAGGAAACAGGGATATGGCAATCTGATGTATTCCTTTATAACTGCCAGCCAAAATCACTATTATCACCATTACCCAATCAGAGATGGCAACACAGAACTCAAGCACTCCAAGATTACCCTGTTGAAATTCACTGGCAAAAGGAGGATTTGGCAGAGATCCAGCATTTTATAAAATACCTTCAAACCAAGAAAACATTGCTAGCTAATGCAAGGGAGAATACTCCACTTATTAGGTAACTCTTTAGAAGTAACAATAACAAAATCAACAATTAATACCTGAGGGACCTCCACCAAAGTACTGATTGTTTCAAGTTTGTCCTTATGCGTTCATCATGTAGATGAGCCATCCCAACAACTTTAACTGTAATTGCTCATGATAGCAACATTATAACAGAAGCATTTATTATTATTATTATTAATTTTATTTGTATACCGCCCTTCTCCCGAAGGACTCAGGGTGGAGTCAGATACTTTAAGAGATGTAAAATGCCTAATGCAAATTTATATTTGATAAGGAGGGATTTGAAGTTAGAACTGTGCAGACTTATAAGACTAATTATTCCTACAGTAAACCAATCCAGCATCCAGCTCAATAAAGCTTGCTTGCTAACTTATATTAGAAATTAATTGTCTCTACTTTTGTTCTCATCATTGTTACGGCTCCTTTAAGGTAAAAGAAGGAAAAGCACACTGTGAGGTCTAAATGATTCTGGCAAGACAACTAATATCCTGATCTGCCAAAAGCGGCATTTCTGCTAGATTAGCCTCCTCCTCCTAATTGCCAAATTCTTACATGCTTCTGGCAGCAACACAGAGAAGGTCTCTGGGGGAAAAGAAAAGGTGTCATTTGTTGCTGTAGTTAAAGCATTTGTCCTCCTAGGAAACATGATCTCATTAATTCTGGGTTCACTTGTAGAGGCTCTTACCTGCAATAATGAATATTTAAACAAAACATGTTTAATGTAACCTATTTAAATCCCCCTCCACTGTACTAAGTGGCAATGCGGTTGTGGTGCCATGGGCCACAAAGTTTTCTCACGGAGGTAGTAGATATATTTTTATCCAAGATACTATACTTGAAGTGAACCTATTCAACTCTTACATTATAATGGATAAAAAGGAATTTGAAAGGTTCAAACACTTGGAAAATCAACCATGAGAATTATGGAACCAATAATCAAAAACATTTGGAGAGTACCTTGTTGAATAAAATTGTCTTACAAACTATAGGACTTTATGCCTGCAGCAATGTCATAGTTTGTAACATTCCAAACTGTTCCAAATCAATGGAGCGTGTCACTTCAATTTTGAACATTAAGTCAAATATCAAAAACTAGCTATTTATGGAAACCTCAACAACCTTCATTTCTGGTGATACTATAGTCTTTATAACCCTATTTTAATAACTAAGGGTCTATGTAGAAATAGCTGCAAAATGTGTCAAATAATTCTGCATGAAACACACATAAACCTATCAAAAACTATCAGCCACAACTATTTAAGAAAAAGGGAGGAACAAAACAGTTGAAAATATACATTCTTATATTACATTTAATAAACAATTCCTAGAAAAGACTTACCGAGTCCAGAAAGCAGAGATACTCCCCGGAGCTCTGATCAATAGCACAATTTTTAGCAAAGCCAACTGTTGATAAGATAAAGTCAATGCAGTATATGAAAATCAATGGAATTTATATTTTATACTTGAAATTATGTAACATTAAACTTAACAAGCCCAAATACCTATACAAATTAGCATTCTTTCCAAAATAGATCTGAAGGATATTTTCATTAAGTAGCTATAGTTTGAACTGAGCACCCTAAATAACTCCTGATTTGCATGCATATGTAATGACACTGTTTTTCTTTCCCTTTCTATGTTTTGAAAGAAGTATTATAGTAAAGCTCCATTTGGAGTGACGGTCCAAACTTCAGATGCAAGAGAAAAAAAATTATTTAACACTTCATTTCCAAACAATGAGTAAAGCCAACAATTTGCAAACCAGTGTAATATATATACAATTGATATAATTGACATGATTTGCATCAATGCACATTTGTGTAACTATGTAATTGGTATTTTACACTAATTCTACTGATTTATATATGCAAATAATATTAACTGCATAGATTCAAATTGAATGGGCATCCCTATCATTCAAATTTCCATTAAATCAAGGTTTTAGCTGGTTCAGATGCCATGGAAAACAAGCAATTCACAATTCATTTACATAGAACCCTGCATTTTGTCCAAAGTTTTTGCCAATCAGAAAGTCAGATTAACAGAGTTGGAAGGAACCTTGAAGGTCTTCTAATCCAAGTCCCTGTTCAAGCAAGAGACTCTATACCATTCCAGAGAAACAGCTAATTCATTTTTTTAAAACTTCCAATGATTGAACATGCACAATTTCAAGCCATTCCACTGATTGTTTTTACCGTCAGATAATTTCTCCATAGTTCTAGATTGGATTATTCCTTCATACATCCATTATTTCTTGTCCTCTCTCAGATGCCTTGGAAAACAGGTTGCTCCCCTCTTCTTTGTGAGAGCCCCTTATATATTGGAAGACTGTTTTCATGTTACCTTTCTAGTCCTTCTCTTTGTTAGATTCGACAATTTATACTCAGTGCTTGGCAGGATAATGCTTGTCATTACCCAGAGATACACAATTTCCCCAATGGCATCAGTGTAATTTATTTATTTATCAGGGAGGGGAGACAAAGATAGACACACATCTTAAATTTTGGTATTCCATCTGAAAACTTTCAAACTATTGGGCAAAAATATCAAAATCTTACAAAATTCAGTGATGTAAAAGGTTACAACTTACTAGTTTAAGCCACAAAGAAGGTTAACGAAGAATTTTCTTTCTCAATAGTTTTTGTTATATAAAATTAAAACTTATTTGGCTTGTAAATTGAGACTGCAAAAATCAAGAAAGTGGGAATAAATACAGATTGTCCTAAGAAGCGATGGAACAAATTCCAATTCTAGTATTAAAAATGGATAAAATCAGTGACGGGATTCAAACAATTTAACAACCGGTTTTCTGCCAAAACCCCAGCTTATACTTGGTGACCTCACTCCCTTTCCTGTATATACCAGTTGGGAAACTAGAGAGATGAGTTTATTCCTAAGTCCTGTGTCCCCTCACCATGCATGGCACTCCTGTTGGGCAGTGTAAACAAGTTGGGCGGTGGTCACTGGAGAGTCCGAGCCATTAAAAAGTTCTTTAGACAGAATAGGAGGTGGATGCGACAGCAGCAGAAGGTGGGAACAGGGGCAATATCGAGGGAGCGATAGGACTGAGGTCACCATGGCTGAGGAAAAGAGAAAAGGCACCCCAGCCAAGGGTCGGGAGCGGGAGGTAGAGATATCCAGTCAAGGCAAAAGCGGGGAACCAGTGCAGCTGCTAGTTTCTTGTGGCTGTGGATGAAGCACAGCGCCACCTCAGCTTCAAAGAATTCCTGTGGAAACCTCTTCCTCCTGGTGGACCAAGCTCGTGGGCAGCCCACAAAGGGAGACAAGGGGAGGGGGTGGGCCGTGGCAGCTCGGGAGGTCCTTTCACAGGGTCAGTGTTTATGTGTGTGCCTTCACTGCACAAAGAGGTGTGGTGGTGGCTACAAGTGTTCCAAGGTCTACAGAGGGGGCAGAACGGGATTCAATCTGGTACAAAGTGGGAACAAAGGGAATCGGAACGGTCAGCACGGGCGGCTCCAGGTCCTGCTGCATGGTTGAGGATGCCACTATTCCCTATAAAAACTCCTAACCTCCTCTGGAGGAAATCCAGTCAAATTTTACTTGTATCGCTGTAGAAAAGTGAAGGTAGTTTACTTTGTGACATTCCCAGAATATTACAAGGAGTCCAGAGTAGCGTATCTTTCCCTAGGTGATGTTTCCCACTATTTTTGTTTCTACCCCAACAGATCATCATAACCGGTTCGCTGAACTCAATAAAAAATTAGGTATCGGTTCTGCTGAACTGGAGTGTACGTTCACGGGAACCATTTTTTTTTGTTTCATTTCTGCTATCCTACACTTGTTTACAATTGGATTTCAAATGAAGATAGTATTGGTTTGTATCTATTACCTTTTAAACCTTTTCTGCAGGGTAGAATAAAATAAGAAAAGAGGAAACAAAAAAGTTTGATGGAGCAGATTCTGTAAGTTTTCTGTCTTAAAATTTAATTTTATTGATTTTTGAACAAATAAATGATGAGTTTTAACAGCCTTTATATTTTGTATACCTATATTACAAAGATCTTTGGCAAAAGTAAAATTATCACTTAAATAAAGTAAAATTATGAAAGTATAAATCCTATGGAAGAAATAGTTAATTGATTGTTTCAAATGTCTGGGTTGATCGAGAAAAGAAGCAATAAGAGGAAAGAAAGAATAATGGGGGCGGGGGGGAATCCACAGACCTCAGAATTACGCTTTTAAAAAGAGACCTGATGGAAATAAAGGGAAATAAGAAACAAAGGCCAAAAAAGTCTTATTTTACACTTGAGAATCTAATCAACTTGAAACAATAAGCTCAAAACAACTCATGTAGGAACTAACCTAAACTTCATATCACTCATCTTGTGATTTCATGTGTGCCTGCAGGAACTGAAGCATTCGTTTCAATATGTTAACAAACACACCAAATGCATTACAAGTATAAAAAGTATAGTTCAATCACTAAAAATTTTGAAGTTTTGAAGTTTTTGAAATTATAAAGCAAAAATTCAGATCTCCTATTTGATCTCAATCCATGTTTATTTTTCATTCATTATAATTTTACCGTGTATCTAGTGTTCTGTTCTGCAAATTTATTTTAAGCTATTTTATGCTGTTTTCATAGGATTTTTTTACATGTTTTAACTCATACTTTGCCAGCTAACTCATATTATTATACAATAAAAGAAACACACTGGATCAATAAAAATAATTATTCAATTACTACAACTTAATCAGCTAAAATAATAATGCAAAAAGAAAATATTTTTTAAAAAATGAAAATAAACATTAAAATGAAAATAAACAGAAAAGACAGTGAGCAGTGGTGGGTTTGAGCCACAGAAGAAACAACCTGCTCATGTGAAATAATTATTAAGAGATTTAAGAATTAAGTTATTTGGGGCAAAGGAGGAACAACCTGTCCAAGTCCAGATAATTATTATAGAATAAGATATTAAGTTGTAGAAACAAATGTTTAAGGTACTAAAACAGTTTAGCCATCAGCTGTTCACAGCAACCTTTTTTGACATCAAGGCAACTATGATTCCAGATATTTCATTCTGTACAAAAACTTTAAAGCGGGACTCTTGCCTTTGGCATGAGCAAGGAATGCATTGTGATACTACTCTACTGAGGAGAGTCAAATGTCTGTGCCAGGCTTGGGGTTTTTTGTAAGGCCTGCTCCATTACTGAAAAGAACATGTTGCCATGGCCACAGGAGTAAAAACCTAAGACCCCATGAGATATTAACATTCCTCACTCTTGGAAAGAAGTAGTTTTGTGGTAGTTTCTTTAAAAGCACTGACCCTCTCTTTTGTGGGGAGTTTTCCCTTTTGTTTTTCTTGTTCCTTTCCATGACAGAAAAGAACCAGAAATGAATCTTAATCCAATGTAAACACGGGATGTGAAGACTGTCACATTGTTTCATCCCTGGGGGCTGGAGAGGGCCTTGTTTCAAAGGAAATACTCTCTACACATGCTAACTACTCATAATTACAGAAAAGTAAATCACTAAGGATAGAGGGATCAACAACATTTCCAACTAAACAGGCTCTTCAAATGTACATATTCTACATTGAAAAGGATTTATTCCCGGTAGTCTCTTTTCTTATATACCTTTTCTCAACCTACATAGCAAAAGTTGAGAAACTACAGAGTAAAGTAAATAGAATTTTTTTTTCTATTTTGCAGAACTAAAATTTAGATTTATTATTTTTACAAAAAATGCAACATGACAAAAATTTAAAGATTTAAAAATTAATTTCTAATTTCTAAATTAATTTTTATCTGAATTACACTAGGATTGGACTCAGTATTTGAACAGGCTAGCTAGTATATGAATAAAACTGGGAAATTTTTCTCACAATATGTTCATAATATGTTATAAAATGGCTAAAATCTTCTTTTTTAATATTAAAAAAACCTCCACCAAGCCACATGGTTTTGGAAAAAGCTAATTTTGAGAGAAGTGGCTAATGATACACCTTTAACACTGTTTGTTGCTATGGTATTTTATAACACTCAAGTAATTCTAGTTGATTAGTAATGATAATCATACTAAGCCAAAAGACTCCACAAACAATTATTGCTTAGTGTTATCAGTGATCCAGGCCTGACTTTGTGGGGCCCTATACAGTAGGTACTTATAATCAAATATTGAAAGTATGGTGTCCATTCTCCTTAAATTATCTGGGTTCCAAACCAACAGAAAAGTTCCTGATATTGTTATACCCATTGAATGTGCTGAATGTGAGCACATTTTGCGGAAGTAGTGAGATCAGTATGTTGTGGGTGTCTTTTGTTTCCTTGTGGCTTTTTATCCCTTTTTTAATGTTATTATTGAATGCACACTGTAAAGCAGTCAAGTGTCTTTTTATTGGAGCAGTGCAAAAAGTAAAAAATGAAATCAAATGAAGTTTGTGCTAGGTGAAGTGCAATTAACCCTGCTGGCTTTTGGACATGTAGACACTTTTCTTCCATTCCTTGTCCATTCTTTTTCCCTTGCATCATCTCCACCCCATTTTGTTCCCATTTTTGTGTTACCTTTCTCTTCCTTAAATAGCTACCAATACCTATTACTTTTATCCCAGCCCAAATCAGTCTAGCCCTTGTGTTTTCTTTTGGTTTGTAGTCGTTTTGGCTCAGATGGAAGGAAAGATGAAAGTGTGTGTGTGTGTGTGTGTGTGTGTGTGTGTGTGTACACTTTTGAATGTCCCTATCAGAGTGGGCTGCAAAATAAAAAATGGGTGGAATATACAGATGAGAGATTCATTCATTTTATAAATGGGGTACCTTATTTTACAGGCAATTAATTGTATTCAGTAGACATTAAATTCAGCCAATATTATTTTTTTTCTGGCCTTGCCATTTTCTGAAATGTGAGTTCAGCACTGCTGGAAGGGAAGAAAATACCTCCAGGACTGGGTTAAAGACTTGAATAGTCAGGCTGACATATTCAGGAAAACAGGGAATCACACAATATATTTGTCTGTATTTAGAAATAATTTTCTTCTATTTTTCCTTTCTGGGGAATGGATCACTTTAAAGTCACATTTTTCTTTCTCATAAATAGAATATATACAAACTGTGAAGATATATACATAGTTATACAAAGATGTGTGTTAGAGATGAAAAGAGATTTTTAGGTTAGCACATTTTCCAGCCTTTTCTTTTAACTGCAACTTCCAAATAACCTTAACAGAAAAAGGCAATACTGATTGCATTATATATTGAATAAAGTATCTATAAGCTTAAAAAAAAGTAAGTGGAAACAAATTAACATTTCTTAATAACATTTCCTAAATGCAATTTATTCTTTTTCCTGCCTTTTTTTGGCAATATCACCCAAAAGTATACCAACTTTAAAATATCAGCTTTAAAACTCAATACAAATGATTCAGTTCACACCCCAATGAACTGCTCTCCATTCTAGAGTGGTTACACTTGGCAATTCAACTTGAATCTGTTACTTTCCAGCCATTTCCAACAACACTAGAGCTATTTGTTTTGGCTGGAATCACAAATTTAACATTATTCATACTTTTCAGTCTAGCATACAACTGGACTGGCTACTTCCCAGCCTACAACAAATGCTTTTTCTTTACTGGCCTTTTCAACCAAGTTATACCTTGTAATAGATATTATATGTTTGTGAAATGCATATTGAAAACTGACAAGAAAACAAAACAAAACAAAACAACAAGGATACATTTCCAGAAATTTAAGATACAAAATATTTGATCTTTTTGCCAGGGAAGTCAGAAGTTTTAGTGGATTTGACAATGTCCCAATTCAATTATACTAATGCTTAGTATTAGGTCAAACCTCAAGAAGAGATTTATCTTTGACAGTCAAAGTGGAGCGTTTGAGTTTAGCACATATGTAAATGACACTGGATAGTGTTCAAAGGAGCTGTGGCAGATCTTTAGTAACATGTAAGTAACTGCATTTTCCAAAGAGGAAATTGGGAAGAGTAAAAAAAAAAGTCAAGAAGGCAGTTAGGACATTACAAAGCCCCACGCTTCTGTGCTTCTCTAAGACAATGTATAAACAAAACAGGTGGGCTTCAATCACACTGCCACAAGATTCCTGGATCTCACTAGATTGTTTTCTTTAATTGACATCATACTGGAAATCAATGCAGTAAGAGCAAAAGGGAAATGTGCACACATTAAAGGACACTCATGTGCCACCATATTCTGAACCAGCTGCAACTTCTGGATGCTCTTCAAAGGGTAATTTCATGTAAAGCACATTCCAGTAATCCACTCAAGAGATAACTAAACCATCAGAAGAATTTTCTGCTCCATGTAAGAGAAACAAATGGAACACAACACAAAGCTATGCAAAAACACACCAAGGCACACAGCCATCTAATCCTCAAACAGGAACTGCAGGTTCAGGAGGACCCTCAAATGTCCTACTTAATAAGTCCTAGTTTCTTCAGCAACCATTATATTAGGGGAGGCCAAAGAAAGATTGAACAGGTTGATTTCTTAGCACATAGCTCAATTATATTTGTACTGTATGTTTATACAACATGCTGAGGAAAATATTACACCTGCATTTTTAAAGTTCCTACCTCCACCTGGATGAGTTGAATTATTTTCTCCCAGTACTACCCGAATGCCTGCTTCTTCCAACAAAATCTTCCATTTTTTAATTATCTTTATAGAATTATCCTGATAAGAAAAAGCATTAAAAAGTTTAATTTTTAACTTTTAAATGTTAAACAAGTTAACTGGAACTGGTATTCAAAATTATAGTAGTACAGTAAAAGTAAAAATAGATTGTTATAAATGTACATACCGTGCTAGAATCATTAAAAACAGAGAGTTCGATAGAACCTTGGAAATCTTGATCCAGAACAGACTTCAGACATTCATCCAGCCAGAACTCAGCATTGTAGACTGGCAGAATCACAGACTACCATAAATAAAAATACATAAATATAACATCAACCAACATGCTGCATTATCATTATTGGTGTCTGATTTAAACAAACACAACATTTTCATTATATATATGCTACAGAGCAATGATTTCTGAGCAGAAAAAAGCAATATCATTTTCCTTACAAACAATTCCTTTTTCTTCATTAAAACTTGGGCAACTACAATTAATATCTCTCAATGTTGATGTATTTCTCTTATTCTGGTTCCTTCTTTCTTCCCAAGCCTGTCTTGGTTCCTCACTACTTCAAGTTACTATCAGAATTGATTTGGGGGAATGCTTGCTCATCTGAGATCAACAAAGAGCAAAACTTTCTGAATATAATCCCACATATAGCTGCAGATTTCAAAAGGCTTACTATATTCGTATATGTACTGTATATATTTACTAAATTTATATCCCACACTTCATTCAACTGCTGAAAATAGTAAACCTTCTTCAAAAATTACTTTGATAACTTTTATTTTAATATATCCAACCTGTATCAAAATCAGAAACTGTTCTGCAAAAGCTATTAACATAAGTCATTATAAACTAATTCCAAATGTCATAATTCCAATTACAGTTGCATTAGCAACTATTCTTTTTCAGTCAAATCTGAGCTACATTATATTTATTTTAGTACTCTTACGTAAAAGACTTACATAGTAGACTTTGAGAAATTGCAGTATCAATATGCATTTCTTAAGAGACAATAATTTATCTCATAAAAAGCCACAGATAGTATAAAGAGACAATTAATCTGCATTCCAAACTGCCATGGTGTGTTACACACTTTTCCCCTCTAGCAAGTGTGATGAACTCTTTTGTTGCACTGAAAGTGGATGTCAGAAGAGATTATTCTTATAATTGCTCTGGGTTTTAAAGGCACTCGGCATCCACAATTTAGCATAACACAGACAAGCTCCATCATCCCTGGAGTCTGAACTAGAAAGGGGTCACAGGAATGGCCTTTGACCTTATGCTGTGCTTTCAAGATGTTTCAAGGACCTTTAAAGCTAAGCGCATCAAAAGGGAAGGCTCTACCCTGCCAACATGTCAAAAGAACCATAGGTTCACAGCAAGCATGATTTTGGCAGGTTACCAAGGCTCTCAGGAAATTTAGCAAATATGAAGAGCAACCTCCCTAAACCAGTATCCTCCATATCTCTTTTACTACAACTCCCAGCACCAACAGTAAGCTTAGTCAATTTAAGAGTTTGGATTCCCAAAGCAGATACATTTTAAAAACAATCAAATGGACATTTTTTGATAAATGTATTGTTTTAAAATAATATTTAATACATGATTATAATACAGATTCTCAATGATTGGTTCTTAGGCATCTTTGGTATTCTACAAATGGTTTCCACACTATGGTTTAAGACACAAAAACAAACCATTTGTGCCATGGCTCAAGATATAAATGGAAAAAACGTCTGTCTTGAGTTGAGCTCAGCTTGTTACTACATGGACATATCCATATTAATTTTTCGCCAAAAATATGAAGCTAGTTTCAGAATAATCCTTCCTTCCTGTCTCACCTGATTTACTTTTTCTAGTTCACCCCAGGCCATTTAGGTGCTTCCATTTTCAGGGTAAATAAAGTGAACCGTCTTAACAAGTAGAAAATTGAAATTACTAAGTAATAGGAGCTAATTATACATTATATAAGAAGCCATTTTTGTGTAGTGGTTAAGGCATCAGGCCATGAGTTGTAGTGCCACCTTAGGCCAGAAGTCCATGAGTTGTAGTACCACTTTAGGCACAAAGCCAGTTGGGTGACCTTGCGCTAGTCTCTCAGTCTTAGGAAGGAGTCAACAGCACACCATTTCTTAAAAAGCTTGCCATGAAAACTGTAGGGAGTCTCTGAGAATTGGACATGACTGAATGATAGAAAATAAAATTATATAAATATGCATGTGATAAAAACTATAGCTGCTATATTATACAATATTGTAAGAGTATGAGAACATATTAAGCACATTGTTCTCTATTTCAAAATATACTGTTCTGGGGTGTTTTGATTCTTAAAATACACAAAATTTACCACATTGATGTCAGTATATTGCAAACATTAGAGCTGTTCTTCTACACATCTTGCTACACTAGCAAACCTAAAAGAAATGACTAATTGATGAGTGCAACCACTTTGCACCCTTCTTGATTAGCCTGTCAGTAGTAGCAAGGTCCTTCAGTTAAGTAACTCTTTCATGATCAATGATAGTTCATGATCCTACATATATCTGAAAACTTGTATTTTGATATTTCTGCACAAAACCAGCCAAGCCACAGCGAATTTGGAAGAAATATGGAACATACCACTTGAATCCTACACTTTCCTCCTGCTTTCCTGTTGAAAAGACCAACAGACTGCAATTCAGTGTCGCCAAAGAAAGGAGATGAGGGACTGTGTGAATGGTCTTGCTTGACAAGTCCAGGATCACAGTCTCGTAAAAGGAAAGGAGGTTTACCAACTTCCTGACGGACTGTTTCAGAGACATCCATTTGTAATTATAAATCAAGAAAAAAAAAAGAAACCAACACAGGCCAGGTATAAAAGAAGATATACAGCAAACAGAACGTGACCTCTCACAAACAAGGATTACCGTTCCGCTGGTAATTTTTTTTTCCCTCTCCCTCTCTCAACCCCTGCTACAATTTCGGATACGATAATATCCTGATGAAAAAGGTGCTCCTATAAAGGCTCAGGTGAAGGTCGAAAGGCAGGATAAGAAAATTGGGGGAAAAAATGCAGTTGCCAACAGAGAAATTAGGTCACAGGGCTTTAACCAATACTGTACATAGGTAGAAAAGAGAGCGGGCAGAGAAAGAGGAAGAGGTCAACCCAGCAGGAAACAGGGGACGGGCAGAAGGAAGGTCGGCGAGTGCAATGGTTTCGGTTGGTCTTTCCTTCTTGGGCGCTTCTTTCGCTTTTGGGAGCTCTCCGGTCTTTCCCTCTTTTGCGGGCGCCAGAAGGGAGCAGGCACGCGCCTCATTTACCCACCCGGTTTCCCGGAAGCGTAGAGAGCGCAGGCTAGAGCGGCAGCAGGGAGGGAGGGAAGGAGGGGCCAAAGGCAGCCGCGCTGTTCCGTCGCCGCTTCCAAGGTTGGCGAAGCGCGCTTTTCAGAGTCGAGGGAGGCGGAGGGCGGAAACGTAGCGCCGTTTGCCGCGAATGCGAAAAGTTGCGGGGAGGGAATTGTTATCCGGCAAATAGCGTGCTTCTTAGCATGGGTGCGCTCCTTGATTGCTTTCGTTATTACTTGCTTTCCGTAGGAACCTTTCAATAGAAAAAGAACTCTTTGCCCAGCGTTAGGAAGGGTTATTTTAGAACCAAAGTGCCGATCGGGGAGGCGTCAAGCACTGCGTCTTTGTCCAAATTGCTAAGAACATGCATGGTTCGCGGATTGTTAACCCCATCTATTCAGTCACGCAACGCGCTATTTATTCCAAGCAAACTCCCAATATGTAGCACAATGCGTGTGACCTTAGATCAGGGGTAGGCAACCTCGGCTCTTTTATGACTCATGGACTTCAACTCCCAGAATTCCTGAGTCAGCTATGCTGGCTCAGGAATTCTGGGAGTTGATGTCCATGAGTCATAAAAGAGCCGAGGTTGCCTATGCTGGCTCAGGAATTCTGGGAGTTGATGTCCATGAGTCATAAAAGAGCCGAGGTTGCCTACCCCTGCCTTAGATCTAATTCTCAGAAAGCTCAAGCCATACTGTAAATATGTCAAGGTTTTTGACTTATGATACAAGAAACCAAACAATTGTCTCATTGTCCTATTCGGCATCCTTTAAAACTTCTCTGCCTCACTACGAGGGATCCGCGTTTCTTCTTACTCTTTGGAACCACCACCCGCCAATGTGTTTTTTCTTCTAGTGAGTCCGTCAATTAAAAAAAAAACCTTTTACCCAACCATGTGCGCTCCAGATGTATTGGATTTTGTTAACATTTGAAGCGGTTTTTGTTTTCAATCTCAAAGCTTACATATGTGTCTGTAAACGTTGGTGTGGATAAGCCCATTTCTTGTTTGTATTAATTATTGTGAAAGATTACTGTTTATTGTCTTTTCCTAGCTGTTTATGTTACTCATAATTTCATTACATTGTCTTATTTTGTTCATAATGATTGCTATCTACCAAGAGTTACAGCCAGTGGTGGGATTCAGCCAGTTTGCACTACTTCGGCAGAACCGGTAGTTAATTTTTTGTTGCCCAGGCCCAGAATGAAGTTCTGGAAGCGGCATCCACACAGAGAACTGGTTGTTCACATATTTGAATCCCACCACTGGTTACAGCTAGAAGACCTCCAAGGTCCCATCCAGCCCTAGGATTTCATGAACCCAGTGATCAAGGCAGGAGTCCTTATATACCATCCTGGTCAAATGTACTTGAGATGTTTTAATCAATCTATATTGAAATTTAGATAATTTGTTTATTAATGCATGGAGTAAGATTATTTTAAAATATTTATTCATATGCATATTGTGTTGGGGCTGGGGGAGGCGGGGGTTACTGGATGCCTGATAACTTTATATGCCTTACTGAGTGATTTCCCACTTTTTGTTGAATGTTTTAAGTGAATTAGTATGCTGTTATAATGTGTGTGGCCACACGCAAGGAAGTTTTAATACTAGTTATCAGAAACAAATCCTGACATTTCTTGTTATGACCTTTTGCTTTCAGTATTGGCTACTGTATGATATTTATGCAGTTTTAGATATTAGTCATAACTTGTACTATCTTCAGCAGAAAAGCCTGATGTAAATCTTCTTCAGAATCACTTTTTCCACTCCCTCTCTGAAGTTGCCTAATTAATGTGTAATAAATATGTTCACTGTAAAAATGAGAACAACCATAAACTAGTTCTATGAATACACATTAGATTTAAAATGATTTCTCTGAAACCAGTCCTCACCCAAGGTCATGCTCCATACCAACTTGCTTATGAAAGTACACAGTTGAGTTTGCAATTGTATAAAATAAAATTTTGGGATTGACTAACACAAGATGTGCTGGCTTCCAGCTTAAATGACTTGGAAAAAAAGAGATAGCATCAATTCATGGAAATTATGAAGACAGTGACCATTAGCCATGACAGCAATGTGACTGTTTCTGAGGACTGTCTGCTGGGAGAATGGTGGACTTCTTTGTGCAATTGGTTGACCATTGTGAAAATAAACTGGAGAACAGACTAGATGGGCCAATAATCCCATCTAGAGATGCCAATTCCACAAGAGTCTGCTTGTATTCTCTTCTATACACATAAATGTTCATATTTGGTAGAATTTCCACTTGAAGTTTGTTCCCAGTACTTAAAATTGTGTTTCAGATATGTACATGCATAACAATCTTCATTTGATTATACTTATTTTAGAAGGAGAAAGGATCCCCACTTATCTGTACATTATTTCTAAAGTAGATTGTAGAGTTAACTCCTACATTAAAGGGAAAAGAATGCACAAATTCACCAGTCTATATATGTTTATTTTTCCCATTAGTTTTTCTTGGATTTTTTTTCAAATTGTGCTTTAAATGTTACCAGTCAAGCATTTTGTCAGATTGAGTAAAACAGCAGAGATTACATGGAAAACAGGTTTATTAACTGAATAAAGGGATACAAGAAAAAAAAAATTTTTTTCCTTTTGGTCAGGCTATATCTCTGGTATTTAAATATGCTAAACATTTTTTCAGGTTTTTAAATTTCTACTTTTGTTCTACTATTTGTTCCAGCCGGGACCTGAAGACTTGGCTCTTTGAGCTCTCCAGCCCAGGCTGAGAATTTTTAACTGGGGTTTTTATTTTCAGGGATAATTTAATCTTTTTAATTGTCTTTTAACTTTTGTACTTTGTATTGGTGTGATTTTAAAATGCCCTGTAAACCGACCTGAGTCCTTCGGGAAAGGGCGGTATATAAATCTAATAAAATTAAAATTAAAGTAAAATTTGTCCTAGTCACCAATTTAGACCTGTCCACAAGGAGTCCAAATTCTAGTGAATTTGAGTGCCTCCATCAAGAAAGTGTTATGCAAAAGTATCACAGAAGTAGTATGCAGAAGTTACTGTTCATCTCTTCCCAGGAAGGATTGAGTGATCATAAACAGGGTTGCTGGACAGCAAGTATTGGTACAGTAATGGAGAAGTCACAACACTTCTTAGTCCCGATTACCATAATGTAAGATCAAATATGAGCTATTTTGATCCTGGCAGTCACTAGATTTCTTCTTTAAAATTACTTAAGTCTTATTTAAAGTTTTTCTATTTCTAACTCTCTTCAAAGAGTTGTGTCCTTGAATTACTGCCTGTAAGTCTTTCAGTATCAGCCAGAAGAATGACAGGTGATGCAGAAAGAGGGGGAAAAATAGATGATGTCACCTATTCTTGGCTTTGTTTCTAATCCCCACTTGCTTCAATCATGTCCACTATTGGCATGCAGCCCTTAATAGACTACCTTTGAGGAAATATGACCCTTGATAGGAAAAAATATTTTACTCCAATTTACATGAAGTTGCTAACCATATTATTTTGCTACATTTGCTTGACTATGCAAATTTGCTATGACTTGCCTGACAAAGAGCAATAGGACATTAAACATGTTTTTTTTAAAGTGGGCCCTATTGAATTTATTACTGAACAAATATGGGCTGTGATTACATAAGCTAAAATATAAAGATATGTTATAACGGATGTCATTAGAAAGTAATGAACAGAATGCATTGAAGGCATCTGCTTAGGTGCATGTATTGAATTAATACCTTGGTTCAGTTCTGCAAGGAAAAATATACTAAAATAAATGTTATTATTTTCTTCTTATGGGCATGTAGCTTCTTTGATCCATACATCATATAAAGTTAACCCATTTATTAAACAGTAAAAAGTACTTGGAAATTTCATATGTGCCTTCTAAAAAATCAGTATCATGAGATCTTAGACTGTTCATAGATTCTGTCTCTAGTTCAGAAAAAAGTCATTACTTAAATTGCCAGACATATATAAATGAATTCAGTATTACAGAGTTAGAATTTTGCTTTCCACAGTATATTTGAGAGGTTAAACATTCTGTTGTATAAGTACAGGAAACATCTGACAACTTAAAATGGGAAAGTGCTTATAGAAATAAATCATAATCTGACAAAGGAATGTACACACAACTGCAAAAAATCCATACCAGAAGTCATGCAAGATAAATTGCACATGCAGTGTTATATGCTATTCCAGAAGAAAAGGAGATATGTTACAAAGAGAGTTCAAAGAATAAGACCCACAAATAGATATTCTCACTGAGCTTGACATTAATGTATGCCACAAGGACTGGAAAGTCAGTCAGGCACATGGACGTAACTCTGCCTAAGAGGGGAAAAAAATCATTGGCTGGCTTGTTTAAAATTTCTACCCTGGTAATAAATAAAAAGCATGCTCGTTTTTATGCATATTGTCTTTCTATGAATTATGTTCTTAATTTTATCTCTTTATATAGTTTATATGTTCTAAAAAATCAAAGGTCATTATTTTTGGCTTCTGTGTAGAAATCAACTTCTGTTGTAGCCAAAATCACTTTCTGTGCAATGAAATATTTTAAACATCAAATCTGCATGATTTTGATTTTTTTTAAAAAAAGTGCAATAATTTATCTAAAGAATATATGAGATATTGTGCTTTATTACACCTAGTATGGCTCAATCCACCAATCAAACAGAACAGGAAGTCAATAGCACATTCATACTCATTTTTTTAGCAATTGATATTGAGAGAAATATTTTAATTATTTATCTTTGACTCATTACCCAAAAATCAGTTATTAAAACTATCATCTAATCATAGCTCTACTATAATTTAAGCAACATTATTCTTCCAACTTCAAAAAAGTCCTGAGAAAAGTGCCATTTTAAATTTCAGAAGATCTGAGTCCAGGAGTAATAAGCAAGCGGTTCAATCCCAAATAAATGCTAGATGAGAGAAGGCTTTGAAACTTAAAGTAGCCATTCCAATCTATGGAAAAACTAACTGATGCTGATTCAACAGTCAAAACACAGGAACATGAAATGCAATCACATTCAAATAACTAGATCAGGGGTCTTCAAACTCAGCCCTTTTATGACTCATGAACTTCAATTCCCAGAATCCTCAGCCAGGCACTCTGCTTAGGAATTCTGGCAGTTGAAGGCCATGAGTCATAAAAGGGCCAAGTTTGAAAACCTCTGAACTAGATGCTTCTCTGCTCAACTCCAGCAATTAAAAAGTGGCAAACCTCTCATAGACCATCCAATGTAAAGATTGTAAGAAAAGAAGATAGTAGTTTGGGAGAGATCCAGAACAGCATGATCCACAAATTCTGAACCTGCACCAAAGATTGGAAAGTGACCACAGGAAGATCTACCAAAACAACTGCTACAATACCCCATGCAAAACATAAACCCTGAGCTAACAGTTACTGCTTAGCCATCTCAATAAGAAATGATTGAATTCTCTGAATAATCAAGAACAACATCATTATCATTAAAGTGGCAAGAATCAGAAAAAGATTGAGGAAGAAAATCAGAATGAAAAACAGTAAATTTAGTATTGTGTAGATTTAATTTAAAGTGATAAGAACAATCCAACTAAAGGCCTCAGCAAAACAATCAGAAAAGGAAATATGCACCACATCATCCAAAACAGACGCAGAAGAATACAGCTGGATAATGTCAGCTTAACTATGATAGTTAAAACGAAGAAATCAAAGAATCCAAAGACAGATATAACTGACTCACGAGCGATACAAACAGCAACAGACACATTCATTAATTTCAGCATTTGAGCAATGTGATAGGGCAATAGACTATTCCTAATGGGTGGATCACATATGAACAAGTAAGAATATCAGCTATCATTAGGTACATCTGTATATATGTATCAATTAATTAAACTATTGGCCAAGATGATTATATGTAAAATATGAATGCAGCAATAAAGTATTTCACTTACAATTAATTGCTATTGATATTAATACACTTCCCGCTTTTATTATTAAATATGCAATTTGTGTGTGTGTGTGTGTGTAAACAAAATAGTGACATTGCAATATTCTCACTACTATTACCCTTTTTCTTTTAACTGGGATATTGCAAATTGTAACAATATGAATGGGTCTTTTTTTCTCAACACCAGAAGTCATTTTTGCTAGTACTGCTGATCTCTTAGTCAAGAAAATGTTGCTTGCAAATATTCATAAAGAATAGTATTTCTTTAAAAAATGTGTCATTTCTATGTAATTCAAGTTTTAAATATATGGATATAGGAAATACATACAGTAAATGGTTTAAGAACAGCATATATGCAAAACTCAGGCCCCACTGAAAAACTGCAATCTATGCATTTTCTATATTTCAAACAGAACTTTCTTCCATACAGGGCTACAACTTGTGTCTTTGCATTTCCATATTGTGTTATTCTCAAGTCTGACAATATAACATTCTAAATCTGGGATCATACCATACACAACTTATTTAACCATGTTTTATTAAAATCTAAGTCTGGGATCACACAACATGTCCCAAAGAAAACTGGATTTTTTTGGGGGGATGTTCTTTGAAAACATTTCACTTCTCATCCAAGCTTCTTCAGTTCTAACTGACTGGAGAGGAATGGGAAAAAATATATTCTTTGCAGTCATCTGAGGGTCAGTTCCTTAGATCTCTGAGAGTAGTTGAGGCCACTTGAGGTTTATCTGTATCCTGAATCAGAATATACATGGGCATGGCACCTTATTGGGACTGCTGAAAGACTGCATTGTAAACAGGTGAATCACCAAATCATGTGATAATCTAATACAACGAACAGATCCAGACAATATATTCCCAGCCTAAAAATAAAGGAGAAATGTGTCGGCAATACAAGTGTGACATTAAACACCTTCAACTATAATGCTAGACAATATCAAGAAATGTGGATACATGGGGTTTAAACTGAAAGAGTGATTGTAGAAATCAAATCTTTATTAGGATCATAGACGAGCATTAGAGTGATTGTACAATATTGGAAAGTGAAATCTATTCGCAGTTTGTATGAATGTTGATCTGCCCTCTATGTTGCATTACTTTACTTTTGATACAGGGCAGTCAAGCAACGTGCTCAAAGTTCTTAAAGCTGTTGCGTTTTATGTATCATTTCAGAGATTGTCTTACTTCTTTAATCCTATTGTGTGTATTTTTCTGATTAATTTAAAATGATGAAATGAAAGAATCCAAAAGAAATTCTGTGATTCTCCATGGATATGTTGAAAAAATGTAAAGCAGTACAGTATGTAAATCTGACATCATTATTAAATTCTCTGATTCAGTAAAAAACATACTTCCTATGTAGTCATTTTCATTTATTTAGCATCTATTGGAGAAGGAAAGAATCATACAGAAGATGAAATAGTCAACTGTGTACTGTTTAAATATTGTGATTTCAGATTGTCAGACAGTACAACAAAGGCACATTTTTCTAATGGCCAGCTGAGCCAACATGCAATGAATGAGCAAACCATAGTCAATAGAGCAAATTCAAGACATCACTATGAATGACTCAAAGAATGTGGACATTGAGAAATATGGGAATGCGGTGAAAAATACCATGGACCTGGTAAGGCACATTAAAAAAAAAGGAAAGACATCCCAAAAGAAAATGAATGTTTGTTAGCAAATATTAGAGCAAGGAAAAGGAGAAATACTTGAGCCTAACACAGTGTTTGAGGCATCTGTTCATCTCTGTCCAAACAGAACACAAAATGTGCCTCAGAGAGATCAAATTATTTCCATCTCATCTATAAATTAATTAATTTAATCAATTAAAATCAGAATATGTGTGATCAAAGTAGTTACTATATTATTCAGGGTTCAATTTGAGTAAAATTTAGCTCTTCCAAGGACAGAGCCAGTTTGGTGTAGAGGTTAATGTGGTTAAGGCATTGAAACCAGGAAACTGAATTATAGTCATTCCTCTGAGTTTAAGCATTAAAGCTGGCTGGGAGACTTTGAGCAGTCACACTCTCTCAACCTCACTCACCTCATAGACTTGTTGTGGGGAAAATAGAAGGGGGAAGGAGTATTGGTGAGTTCACCTCCTTGAGTTGTATGTTTGTTTGTTTGTAGCAATAGCAATAGCACTTAGAATTATATACCACTTCACAGTGCTTTACAGCCCACTCTAAACAGTTTACAGAGTCAGCATATTGCTCCCAACAATCTGGCTCCTCATTTTACTGACCTAGGAAGGATGGAAGCTGAGTCAACCTTGAGCTGGTGAGAACCTTGAGCCTGCAATACTGCACCATTGTGTCTGTCTGTCTGTCTGTCTGCCTGCCCCTCTCTCTATCTCTCTCTCTCTCTCTCTCTCTCTCTCTCTCTCTCTCTCTCTCTCTCTCTCTCTCTCTCTCTCTCTCTCTCTCACCATATAGGATTAAAATCTTGGAGTTCTGGGCATCCCACAGATTTACAGAAATTAGAGTTTATAGTTTGCTATTTTTCAGTGACTACTGTGGAAAAACAAAACATGCAGATTTTTTTTTACCAAAATAGGATGACATTTGTGAGCTCAGATTCATAAGGATGAAACCTGCCTAATCTGAAAGAAAAGTACAGGAGTCAAGCTTCTTTTTTTAAAAAAATAAAATAAAACCACACTACACTCTAATGTTCTAATGAGAGGCAATTACTCACTTTTTTTTAACCAGGGTGTAAAAACTCCAATTGAATATCCCTGTCCATGAAATGAACTATTTATTTGTAGTTGACATTTCTTTTCTCATCATATTCCCTCAACAATTTGCAATTTTCTTAGAATTCATAGTGAGGCAAACTATTTTATTTTAGTTTAAATAAAATAAAATTCTGATTATGCTTTGCCAACATGTTTTACAGTATTGTACAGCAGTTAAAAACAAAGCTTAATACTAATGATGGTAGAAATTATATTCCATTAAATTTTACAATTGTTTTCATAAGTTTTTTTTTAAAAAAAATTGTTCATGTGTATATGAAAAACCACTGAGTAACACAATCATCTTAATTTCACTGTTAGAATTCTAGGCCAACCAATAGCATTGGTGACTCATTTTTTTAGGACTCTTATTTAACACATGCACTTGTTCTCAAATATATAATTTACTTTTCCTGGCCACGTTGTTATCTGATTAGTTGGGTATAATCCTCAATTTACACATTCTTACCTCAGTAAGAGGCTGCTGGAACTAAGCAAACATTTTCTCTCATTTACTGAGAGAGAAATCTCATCTCCTTTGTCCCAGCTCAGAGCAAATAAGCTGTGGAAATAAATAGCAGTTCAGCAATTGTAAAAACATACCTGAAGTACTTTATGTTAGTTTTATCATTCAGGAAATGACTAATATACAATGTCTGTCCTATGGCTTCTTGATATAGGATGAAAAAGAAATAAAAAGAAACAGGTTTTCAACAGGGAGAAAGGGGGAAAGAGAGAGAGAGAATGAGATGGGGAGAGGGAGAGGGAGAGAAAGGAAAGGCTTGGCGAAGGTGAAGAGGATGGAAAATTCAGTGACAGAAAATTTCCCATTAGAAACAGAGCAGGCTTCTAAATTGTAAACTTGAGGTTAGTCACTATACCTTTTTGGCTTGCTGGTAGAATAAAATTCTTGAATTAAATCAATAAAGATTAATAATAACTGTGGGGAGGAATAGGGAAAAAGGCTTGTGAGCGTCATTCTGTCAGTTAATATTAAAAAAGCTAGCTGTTTCCCCATTATAGCTGCACATGATTGGTCACTTAAAGTACAGGTACATTAATTAAATAAAATTGATGCTTGCTCCTATATTTTAAAATATTCCATAAATAATCTGTCAGACTAGTAAATATAATCATCAGGAATATCTCCAGCCCGTCTCTCATCCTGAGATCACACGCTATTTGTCTTAAATGACTTCTCTTGCATAAGTGACTAATTCCAAAAATGATGATAGGATAAAATTATGAATTGAAGTTATATGCACTGGCCTATTAAGTTATGTGCATATGAGATAAATTAATTACTTTAGGCATATGGAATTAGACACAAATATTTGATATTAGGCAATATTTCAGAGTTTCACCAAGCTTATTAGACAACATCCCATTTCTCAATTTAATTAAGAGCTAAGTACATTTCATGCAACATATATCAACAGGGGAGCCTCCTATATGGATGGCTGATTCAGACTGTAGCCTCTACTTTGAAATGCATTTCATCTATGATTCTCAGTGAAACATGATTGAATAGGTCATGTACCATGGCGCTACCAACCTCCATTCACTCTCTCTGCCTTCCTTTGTAAATAGCTTTGAATGAGTCATGTAACTGAAGATTAAAGCACAAATGCAGTTGATAGTGTACTAAGTTCACTTTAAAATCCCATTTATTATCATAAAGTTGGAAGAGGGTATTTGTCTGTAGGTAATCAAAACCAGCCTTCTGCAAAGTGTAGACCTTATATTAATTTTACTTCTTTGATAGCCTTGATATTAAATACTTTGTTTCTCTATTGGCATTGAATTACAGTTCCCAGCCAGTTTTGCACGATGAGGACACTTTTTGCTGAATAAGATTTACTCCATTATATTAGATACAGGATAGTAAGAGTAATATATACAAAGACTGATTCATCTAGATGTAATGATGGGCAAGAGGTTTTGTTAAAGCCATAATCTCTCAGATCAAGAATAAGCAATCTTTGAAAGCAGTTGGATATATTTAGAACATTGAAAACATAATGTGAGCACTCACAAAATGGTTGCCATTAACAAGAGATTTTGGCCTTCATAAATTATGTCTTGCTAAACTACTGACTCCGGGTTTTGGTCAGTAATAAATATCCATTTATGGAAGACAATAGGTGAAGACATTGCCATTAACTTTGTCTTTATTTCTAGGAGGTTGACTCAGAAGGAAGAGAGGGAGCTGAAGGTGTCTCTGGGTGCAGTATTTTTTATAGGAAGGCAAATATCACTCTGGAATATATGAGGGAATTGTGTAGTCTAAGACACAACCCAATATCTTAAGGTTTTCAGAGCAGAGATGTCAGTTATGTCAACTACTAATCAATCTATCACAAAGCCAGTGAAGCACAAAATGAAGAGCCTATTGAAAGGTATTAAGGATGGAAAGACCATTGTCATCCAAAAGAACTGCATTCTCATGCCGACACAGGGCAATTAACCATTCAATGTTGCTTCATTCCTGTTTGTTATAATCATACTTACCTAAAAGTGTCTGTGTCTGAGAGAATTCAGCCAAATCAAAGCCTAGCAGCCATGTTAAGTCATCTTAATTGGGAACTGAAATGTACTGCCTCATCCTGGTCTGAGGAATCTAACATGTATACTCTTTCCGCAACTCCCTAAACTAGGCTCACGTTGTTGTGTATCACAGCAGCAACAGCAGCATAATTCCAGGAAATGTTACGTTTGATTAAAAGAGTTGCCAAATGTTACATGGGCATGCCTTAGCATGTTTCAGAGCATCATATTTTGCCTTTGAATCTGAAGTGCTGCGTGCATACTGCTGGGTTAACCCCACTTAATTTATTTCAATTTTACATATTACAACATAGGAAGATATCACTCTGTCATGCACAAAAATGCTTTCATGAACCCTACATGCAATAATTCAGTAGTTACATGTAGAAAAATGAAGAATTATCAAATGGTGGAGTTGGAAAGATTTCAAGTATTATCTGGTCCAACCCTCAGCAATGTTCTGAAAAACCATTTAAACCATGAGGGGTGACTGTCCAATCTCTCCTTAAAATCTGATATGATTTTGGAAATCTGAATGCATAAAACAAAACAAAAAAGCAGCACAGTCAAATGGAAAGGAATGCAGCAGAGAGCAATGGCCATGACAAAAAACCTCAGAGTTTGATAAAAAAAATATAGTATAACTTAATTACCTTTATAGCAGTGAAGGCTGGAAACCCCCCCTCCCCCCCAAAAAAATCTGACAATGTTTTGCAAACAAAGATGAGCAATATTTCTGGTTTCTAGAAATTAATCTTGACTTGACTTTGAGTCAGAAATGTCTCCCATGGTGAAAAACAACCCTTCATTATGCTATCTAAACATTGCCTTACAGATAATCATTGTATTATAACTTCTGTTTCAGTTTTACAAGTAATTATGGCTCATGTGATGTTTGTCATTGGTGAAGTACTAGGCCAAGGATTATGTAACATTTGCAGTGGTGAAACTTCAGGGACCAGAGACATTTGCTTTATTTTCCATCTATAAACTCTGTAAAAGAGGGTCTGAAAAAGAAAATGGGATTCTATTTTCATAGAAGCAATGTATTTTATTAAAAAGGAATAGGCTACAGACTGGGGTCATACATAGTAAATCATTGTTTAAACATAATTTATTGTATGCCATTTAAATAAACCACAATGGCTGGAACAGTACAGGCTAATGAGCTATAAAGTGTGCTCCAAAATGGCAGGATATACACTAAGGCAAAACTATTTTTAATTTATGTGCAGATACTTGCTACTCAAAGCTGTTTAAGTTCAGTAAAGAGATTTCACTCAATAGCAGATCAGGGAAGTCCACAAGGCATTTTCTGGAGACTATAAGGATCAGACAGGCTTATACTGGAAGAAAGCACTTTTTCTAATAAGCCAATGCAAAGCTGTTTAATCAAAAATTATAAGAAATGAATACATGTCCCAGGATAATGTTGTAGGATCCAATCCAGGTCAGTCACTGAGACCAGAGGTTTAGCCTTCTGAGCTTTTGCTTGAGCACATACGTGCTTGAGCACATACGTGCTTGAGCACATACTAGGGAACTTCTCTCTCTATCACATTCCGACCAAGATTGGATCCTACAAAAATTATACCTTGAAAATGGTTCCATGCCTAACAGCAACCTGGACATAATCTTCCCTTAGAGACTGCATTGAGCAATCTAGTGGCTGCACCACCTATCTCAGTCCCCAAAGTACAATTATAGGAAGACCATATTCTAATAGCAATTGTCCAGGCCAGGTTAAAGACAATAATCCCTAACACTGCCCTCATTTCCATATTTTGTTCCAGGTAGTTTGGCCATCCCCCAACTGAGGTCTCTCTTGAAATGTTGGAGTTTTAACTTCGAAACTTCCCAGCCAACTTCATCAACATATTGGGAGCCAAGCACACTAGAAAAAACGAAGCTGTAAAGAGATTGTCCTTGCATTCTGTTTTTTCCATGTTTGATTTCTCCAGATGTGCAAATGATGCTTTTGAAGAGTAAAAAGATCTGAAAGTACTACTGCAACAAAATAATTCTAGCAGAGGATTTTCAAGAAAAAGTCTTGTCAGTAAGTTTAGGGCAATCTTTTAGACCCAAATTAAAAGTACTCTTTGGTCAGGGATTAAATAGATCAAATCCCTGGTGGCAATGCTAAAATACTTAGTCCCTTGATTCTACCCAGCATCTACACAGTAGTACAAATATCTAGATTTGGCTGGTACTTTTCAGCCATGCTTTGAAAAGAGAAGTAAAGAATTGCAACTTCGTTGGATAAATTAATAATCCTGCTTAGATGCAAAAATACTTTTTTTCAATCTCGTAACGTAGCAACTGTTACAATATAGAATTATTTTTTCCTAATCCTGTCTATTTTGGTTAAGTATCAGATTTGTTTAGCTTACCCTTACTTTTATTTTGTCAAAATCCCACCTAGGATTTTTGAATCTGTGCTTTCAATGTAACTTCATGAACTGGCTTTGTCTCTTGGTCTTTGGTTATAAGAGCTTCCTGCTCAGATCTGGAATTTCAATACCTTATTTCAGGGCTTTTTTTTCTCATAGAACGTTCAGAACGGAGTTCTGGCACCTTTTTTGGATGGAACCTTGTAGGGTAGGCAAGGTGGGTTGTATGACGTGTGAGTTCCGGCACCTTTTTCTTTTACAAAAAAAGCACTGCCTTATTTATTTGCCATACTTCTGAACTCTTGTGCTGAAGTCTGCCGGTTGTATTGCTAATATCTATGCAGGCTGGAAATTTTGCAGCAAATGAAAAATTAAGTCTGCCAAGAGGATGTGCATCAAGATAAATATCTGCTTTAACAGCCCCATAAATGGTTTGTAAAACAGGAAATTAATGTTTATTAGATGCAAGGTTAACCATAGGTTATCTTGTTTTTAATATACAGGTCATCTCTGCTGAAAGAAAGTTTCCAAGGAAAGGAATAACATTATACACAGAAAATATATACAGACGTAAATACACATTTAACTAAATCATTAACATTTCTAGAAAGACTAATATGGATCTTTCTTGCAAACAATTTTTGCCAAGTGCAAACAAAATTGATTTGATGTTTGGAGCAAAGCACCAACCTACATATTCAACTATTTGTGTAAAATCCTGACAGATCAGACTCAATGTACTCCAGCATTCCTTTTCCAACAATGGTTAACTACTTTCTAGATTAGCTGGGGCTTGAGCTTATCCAGTATGATGATTAATGGTTAACAAGCTACTTTTTTATTCAATCAAAACCCTATGATTTTTCAGTTTGATCCTAGTTCCTAAAAATCAAGGTATTGACTGAGTCCATGCAACATACTAAACACAGCATGGAACCCATTGAAAGAACTTTTTAATTTTTACCTAGGGTTTTCTTAAATGAGCTGCTCAACTATCAACAACCCATTTCTATTTGGCCTAATGAAAATAAAAACATATTTATTCTTATTGGAAAAAAGAAATCCAGATGACTGTCTGTCCTTTCGTCCATCCATCTATGCATGCATTCATCTGTGGAACCACGAACCCCTATCTTTTTTTTAGTTAGTACAACAGGAAACTGAATGCTAGCTGGATTTACTAGGTTGGTCAGCCAGTTATTCTTTATTATTATTATTATTCATTTAGCATGCAAAAGAAACAAGCAAAATAAAAATTATACAGCAGCTGGATCAGGATCAATCTGCTCTGTATAGGATAGAGAAAGGCTAATCCTTTGTCTCCTCACTTTGGTAGACTTCTAAGTATGAAAGACTAAAGTGGAGAAGTGAAGAAGTAGTTCCATTGTAGTATCATTCCTGCAGTAACATTTTTCCATCACCATCAGCTAACTATTTATTTAGGTACAGATAAACATCAGGCCACATTAAGTGCTGCTTAACCAATAAATCACAGTTAGCGCAGCACCTACATTTAATAGTATTTCCATCATAATGCCTAACTTTAAACAGAGGATACCAATCTGCAAACATCCATAAAGTAGTATTTCATACCAAGTGGTTGGTCTTAGACAAATGGTACTTGCTTAAGATTCAGAACCACTGCCAGTAGAGCTGGCAAAATAGAAGAGTGGAGATCAGTTTTCCCTATGCAAAAACATTTGCATTTCCCCATTCAAATAAGCAGGACAATCTGGGATGTGTGTGTGTGTGTGTGTGTGTGTTGCTGGACTCACAACTCCTCTCAATTATCAGGTGGCAGCTGTGGCCAGGAAAACCTTTGCACAGCTTCATCCGGTACAACAGTCACACCATTTCCTGGATCAGGATGCCATTCAGGGAAAGAAAAAAAACTCATGCCCTAGTCACCTCATAGCTTGACTACTACAATGTACTCTACGTGGAGCTTGCCTTGAAGACCATTCAGAAGATCCCACTGGGCCAGGATGCAGTGGTGCAGGTACTGAGGGCATGCATTGGTATGCTCATGTGAATCCCTGCTTTGTGAGCCACACTGGTTGCCATCTTGTTTCCAGGTATGGTTCAAGATGCTAGTTATGACTATAAAGCCTTATATGGCATAGAGCTTGGTTACTTGAGGAACTGCCTCTCTTCTGCATTTTCTGTCTGGTCAGTTCAAACAAACAGCACTGGTGCACTCCTGGTTTGTTTGTTTTTTTTCCCAATTAAACAGTCATCTATTGGAACTTAAGAAGTATGCCTTCTCTGTTGCACATCTGCCTTCTGGAATAAGCTCCTCTCCCCATCACGAGAGCAAAGTGAATCCCATCATAACGGTGTTCTAGAGGGTTAAACGACCTAGCCCTTCTCCCAGGCTAGGGCAAGCTGGAACCCTCTTTGAATATGTTGTGGGCCAGATTCATCTTCTTATTTACTGCATCTATCATCTAGGCCACACTTTTTATCTTATTCTTATACTGTGAACTGCCCAGAGTCAGTCTGGAGTTGGGCAGTGCCTAAATCAAATAGGTAGGTAGGTAGGTGGGTGGGTGGGTGGGCAGGCGGGCAGACAGATGGGCAGGCAGGCAGACAGACAGATTGACAGATGTGGATGCAATCCTTTGGCTGCAAACTAGAAAGGAGGCAATAGAAATTGTGAGTGGGTACAGCAAAATATACCCTGGTTTAGTTTTCTGCTGGTTCATGAATGAGTGGAGAGCCGTTTAACTGAGCTGTTAATGTATTAAATAATAATAATAATAATAATAATAATAATAATAATAATAATAATAATAATAATAATAATAAAGTTGGTCATCTAGTCCAACCCCCTGCTCAGGCAGGAAACCCTATACCATTTCAGGCAAATGGCTGTCCAGTCTCTTCTTAAAAACCTCCAGTGTTGGAGCATTCACCACCTCTGGAGGCAGGTTGTTCCACTGGTTAATTGTTCTAACTGTCAGGAAGTTTCTCCTTAGTTCTAGGTTGCTTCTCTCCTTGACTAGTTTCCATCCGTTGCTTCTTGTCCTGCTTTCAGGTGCTTTGGAGAATAGCTTGACTCCCTCTTCTTTGTGGCAGCCCCTGAGATATTGGAACACTGCTATCATGTCACCCCTCACCCTTCTCTTCATTAAACTACACATACCCAATTCCAGCAACCGTTCCCTATATGTTTTAGCCTCCAGCCCCCTAATCATCTTTGTTGCTCTTTTCTGTACCCTTTCTAGAGTCTCGACATCTTTTTTACATCGTGGTGACAAAAACTAGATGCAGTATTCCAGGTGTGGCCTTACCAAAGCATTGTAAAGTGGTATTAGTACTTCACGTGATCTTGATTCTATCCCTCTGTTAATGCAGCCTAGCACTGTGTTGGCTTTTTTGGCAGCTGCAGCACACTGCTGGCTCATATTGAAGTGATTGTCTACTAAGACTCCGAGATCCCTCTCACAGTTACTACTAAGGCCAGTAAGACCTTTGCTTTATGTGAGCCTGAATACACCAAGAACCTTAGCTTGTTTCATACATTGTGCTAAACTATAAATTACAATCGACTAGATTCAAACAGTACACTAAATGAAGCAAAAAATGAAAAGTTTCCTGCTTTGCTTTGCTTTGCTTTGCTTTGCTTTGCTTTGCTTTGCTTTGCTTCGCTTCGCTTCGCTTCGCTTCGCTTCGCTTTGCTTGTTGCTTCCCTTCCCTTCCCCCCCTTCCCTTTATTTAGAGTATTTTTTTAATGGCATTCATAGTCTTTGGGTTTTGTGTAAAAAGAACCATTGTGGTGTAGTAGTTAAGGTGATGGAATATGAGCAGGGAAAGCCAGGTCCAAATTGACCCTCAGCCCTGGAATCTCATTGGGTGATTTTGGATCACTCTCAGTCCAATCTACTTAAGGGGTACTGGTCCAGGAACCAGGGGTTGGGGACCCCTACCTTAAGCTCATGGAATAATTCATTGTAAATTCTGGATTAAGCATACTGTGGAGATTCCTGTTGCCTTTCTTCCTGGACCCAGCTCATCCCAAGAATTCCCAATCACAATCTCTGGCTTCCAGTCTTGCCCACTACTCAGCAGAGGGGCTGAGCCTACATCACACAACTAAAATTGCCTTCTTTGCATAGTTCTTAATAATATGCAGCTTCCGCAATTACACAGTGGAAACTTCAATACTAAATAACTAGCTCAAGATCGTAAACTTTATCACGCAACAAATTCTATGATATAATCTGCAATGACTTCTCTTTTTTTCCTAATATTAAAGCAATAGCAATAGCTCTTAGACTTATATACAGCTTCATAATGCTTTATAGCCCTCTCTAAGTGATTTACAGAGTCAGCATATTGCCCCCAACAGTCTGGGTCCTCATTTTACCCACCTTAGAAGATGGAAGGCTGAGTCAATCTTGAGCCGGTCAGAATCAATTTTATATGAAAAATATGAAAAAAAATCAAATAATTTCATGCTTGTACAGTAACATTGATATTCTAAATTGTAATTAATACTGGAATATTTTTTCTATGTTTTTAATACTCTGTTATTTTTTAAAATTACGATGTCAATAATTAATACTACACAAATATCATTGCATTGAAACAATATAATGTATGAAGAGTTACAGCTGTGCAATACTACTAATTATAGAATAATAATAATAATGTGCACCTTCCCATTCACAAAGTCCTCTTTCTCTATCATGCTTGGATATATTCATCTTCCAAAACAAGCAGCAGCAGTACACACTGGAATTCTCAGTCCCTTTCAAAAATCACACACCCACAAGTTGGTAAAGGGGACAGCTGTGATCACTTTGAATTTCCAAGTTAATATAAGCAATCTCAAAAATTAAATCCTTTACATTGAACCTCCCCAATCTGGTTCTCTTTTAATGTGCTAAACTATAATGCCCATTGTCCCTTATCAACATGACTAAAGATGCAACTTTGACAAATCTGGAGCATATCAGGCTGCTTTAATTACATTATTTGGGGCCTTGAAATCCAAAGTCTCTTGTTTTGTTTAGGTTTCTGAAAAACTGTCCCACAGTTTTTCCAGCTTCCTGTTCCTTATTGGTGAACCACAATTCCTCTTTCCTTGCTCCATCATGATTACCATAGGTTCATGTGAGTCTGTTGTTAAAGTGATGATGGCAATATGCTAATCAACCATTTTTCATTCTGTAAATATTTGTGGTTAAAGTAAAACTTACACTGTTCCCATTCAATATTTTTCAATCAGCTCATTTACCGGTATCCTCTTTAGCTTAGTTCAGCACGTAATCTAGCACATGCATTCCACACCTTTGGAATACATCCCAATCATTGCCTGGGCATTTGCAGGTATGAAAAGGCCAGTTTGGCTTATGAAGTCACACTTATAGCTTTGTAGACACCCTTCTTCCTCCTAGATACTGTTGCTTCTCTGTTTTTCCTTTATGCGCATTTGTTTATATGTGATTATATGTACACTTGTGAAAAAAATGCAGGAAAAGTACAGATAGCAAGTGCTCTTGAGCGAAATGATTTACTTAAAGGAGCATTACTCTTTAAAATATAAGAGGCATATAAGAGATTCTGTGAAACTTTGACAAACTAGACCTGGCCCTCTTTGTTTCATTAAAATTTCACAGAAAACCTTGAAGAAAGGAAACACGTATAAGTCAATCATACATAGTAATCTTCTGAGAGTTTCTTTGCATTCTACTCAAGTGACCAAATCTGTTTATTTAATATTTGGAATTATAACATAGGCTAATGTTTGTGATAAGCAATCTTTTAGAAGTGAACTCTGAAACACTGCCCTAAGTAAATACATATTACAAATATTATTTGTAACAAAATGTGCTTACTTTTTTCCTCCTCCTCCTCCTCCTCCTCCTCCTCCTCCTCCTCCTCCTCCTCCTCCTTCCTACAGCCAGACCCTTGTGGGATATAAAGCATTCTTGAAAAGAAAATTAAAGTCCTGAGAAGGCAAGTTCACATTATGAGACAAGCCCAAGAAAACAAAGTATTGTGTAATATTTCATCTCAGAATGCTGCTGTTTGATACTGTTTTTGTCTGGTAATTAGATGTTTCAGCTACTGCATTATCATTTGATGCAATTAAATGTAAGCCACATTGGAACTTTGCAATCAACTGATTTAGTTTTTCAAACAAACAAAAACCATAATTTGCAATACAAAATTGACATGGAAAAAAAATCCACAAATAGATGCTCATACAATTATAAGATTGAAGCCTATTCCATCCTAAGCACTATGAGAACATAATCCACAAACCAGAAGAGAGTAACCTGTATTCACAAGTATCAACAATACCACCAGGAGTGTAATGGGCTCTTTACAAAACTGCACCAGTTCTGATGAACTACACTATAGTTTTGCAGTTGGTTTTCCCCGCTGTATTCATGAGCTTTGGGATGCTACTGTCAATCTTGGTGTGCTGGTGAGGGGGAGAGGGAAGGTAATATAGGTAAACTGAGGACTTGTTCAATTTAAAACCATTTGTTTAGTGACCATTAGAAGTTAACAGAAAAAAGTGACTTTCAACCTGTTCTCTTGCACTCACAACTCTTACAGCATCCCCAGGGTCACGTGTTCAAAATTCAGGCACAGTAATTCATGATGGTTGCAGTATTCCAGGATCATGTGATCACCACCTGCGACCTTCCCAGCTGATGTCCAACGAGCAAAGTCAATGGGGAAAACCAGATTCACTTAACGCCTGCAATGATTCCCTTAACAATAGTGGTAAAAAAGGTGATAAAATCAGTCATGACTCATTTAACAATTGCTTTGCTTAGCAACAGAAATCCTAGTCGCAATTGTGGTTGTAAGTTGAGGACTAACTGTATTCCTAGCTACTACTTCAATGCTATGAGAATAAGATACGGTACTGATGGCAAGATTTGTTTGACTTCCATACTTGCCTGGAAGTAGCTAATTTAAGACAAGCCTTGGAAAATATTATTTGGGAGTGACATTTCTAATTTTAAACATACTAAGCATTGTTTTATTTAAATTCAGAGTGTGAATTTATTGACTGTGGTAATAAATCATTGATTTTCCTTCAGCTCTTCTTTCAGGTGGTACCTGACATACTTCTTGGACTACAATCCTCATTATCCACAGTTGGCAGGTCACTGAAAGCAGCAAGTAGGGATAATAGGATTTATAGTCTGAATTGTTGTTATTGTTTTTATTACAGTTATTTAAATCTCATTTCTCTCAACAATCTAGTAGGATTTTAAAACAAAAATTCATTCAGCATTCATCCCACAGTGACATAGCTAGTAATAGTTTCATTCCCTACAAGCATTTGCCATTTCTGCAACACCTTCCAGCATTCATGGTGGCATAGTGGTTAGAATGGTTAGAAAACTCTGCCCACTGCCAGGAGTTCAATCCTGACTAGCTCAAGGTTTACCCAGCCTTCTATACTTCTGAGGTCAGTAAAATGAGGAGTCAGATTGTTGGGGGTAATATGCTGACTATGTAAACTGCTTAGAGAGGGCTGTAAAGCACTGTGAAGCAGTATACAAGTCTAAGTGCTATTGCTATTGTTATCACAGTGTTGAAAACTGGCAGCAAATGCTTAGAATTAAATGCAGCCTCTCTTAGAGATGTGATAGCAAACAAAAGAAAACACACAGATAATTTAAACTATGAAGAGGTTAAAAATAATGTAATAATCTCCTCAATCTCCTCCTCAACATTCCCCCCCAAAAATGGAAGAAAAGGGTTCAAACATTTTGTCCTTTCTCCTCCAGTGACTTTATTACAGATTTGATGCAATCAGGTCAACAAGGAACAATTTAGACATATTAATTGTGGTAATATTATTAAGTAAATATTTCTAAATACATGCAACAGGTGTTTGTTTTCTAGTGAGCAATTGCTCCACAAGTGAAGGAATAAGATTTTTTGTCCTGAAGTCCTATAAAGGACCTCTGTATATAATGACCTCTAACACATGTCCATTTTGAGAGCGCTGTTCAATTAAAAGGTTAGAGTAGCATTATCCTTCTGAAGCTAAGCTTTACAATAGTCAGTGCTTTTTTTGTAAAAAGAAAAAGGTGCCGGAACTCACACATCATACAACCCGCCTTGCCTACTGTACAAGGTTCCAATCCAAAAAGGTGCCGGAACTCCATTCTGGGTGTTCTATGAGGAAAAAAAAAGCCCTGACAATAATATTGAGTAAATGGCCATACTTGTCCTCTCTACCAGTCTTTTTTTGCCATGCTATTTAGTATACATATTTATGTTGAATCCAGTGGGATGTTTTTAAACAATACCTGTGCCAGTCAGGTTTTTTGTGTGGTGCAGTGGGGCACAAATTAAGGCCATGTTGTTGATGCTATTTAATTGCACAATTAACACTTTAAACAGTCACAACTTCAGAATTTCAGATGTCACATCAACATTATTTTAATTGTCTTCTTGCTTCTGGTTCAGAAACAGGTCTTTAACTGGGCTTATAGTTCAACTTACATCGGAAATCTATGGATAGGTGTGTGAACAAACATGTATTATACGTAAAATATAAGTAAAAAATATCCAGGAAGAAGCTGTACACACTTCACAAATAATTCAGAAGAAGCGGACCTTGATGAAAACTGTACCTATCAGTTATTCATTAAAAATTGAGCTCTCTGTTTGAGCTTGAAATAGAATGGGCCTCTTTGATGAATCAGATTTTTTCCCAGATTACCAGTAATAAGTTATTCCTGCAGAAATTAATATCTGTTCACTGATGAGCACATGCCAAGCTACAGTTTGTTTAATAATGGTTTGTCCAATTAGCTGAGTTTATGAACTACAGTGGTTGGATTGACACAATATTCTGAATGAAAATTAAGCCAGAAATGCGATATAGTTTAGTACAGGGCTTTTCAACCAGTGGTACGGGTACCACCTATGGTACATTGGCACCTGGCAGGGGTACACAAACATCCTGGAAAAGTGGTAGCGGGGGAGGGGAATGAGTTGAACCGGTGGCAGCACCGCACATGCCTGAGCGAGAGATGGCTGGAGCTGCAGGGCTGTCAGGGCTCAGTGGAAGCGCCACAATCAGTGCTTCTTCAGGGCTGTCAGGGCTCAGTGGAAGCACCAGGATCAGCGCCAGTTTCCAGCTGGAGCTCGGCACTGATCCTGGGCCTTCTGAGCCCAGAAGAAGCACCGATCAGCTGGAATGTTTCAGCATCTCCAGGGTCTTGTGATTTACATTCAGATGCTTGGCAACTGATTCATATTTATGATGGTCACAATGTCCCATGGTCATGTGAAGTGACCAAAACCTGCTGCAACCACCCAGCAGATGGAGGGAATAAAAACCAAGCACCCCCCCCCACACCTCCCCTGCTGCCAATCCTCAACAGAAATGCTCACAACCATGAAAACCTCGGAGAGGAGGAAGAGCACCACCGGGCGGGCAGGCAGGTGTCTTGCTTGGCTGTGGCTTGTGGGGCACTTTTGTCAGTGCCATTGTAACTTTGAACAATCACTAAGCAAATTGTTGTAAGTCAAGGACTACCTGTACTGCACCACTTTTTTCTTTTTTTTTGGTCATCATGTTTTTGACACCTTGCTAGGTGACTGGTGGTACTTGGATGTTGCCATATCCTAAAAGTGGTACAATGGGTGAAAAGGTTGAAAAGCCCTGGTTTAGTACAATGAGGACAGCCACTTGTGGTTGATTTGATTAGCAAGCACTGTAAATAGGTGCAATTAGCAGGTACTTTCTTTGTAAGTAGATATGATTCTTATAGTGGAATATAATACTTTCATGTGGAAACCAATTATTTTGATCCATTTTATTCTAGCATCAGGTTCCCACATGGTATTAAACTTGCCATCTCTTCCCAGATGTATAATATTTGCTGGAAGAAAGGCCAGAAGATTCTGTTCAGCTTATTCTTCCAGACCTCTCACCAACTTTTGATACCAATGAACATGTTATCTGTTGAACTGACGTTTCTGGCTAATACATGAGCATACTGTTTCTTAAAATGATGATCTTAATCTGAGTAAGGTTCAGCAAACCGAGACTTCTCTGCCAGCCACTAAATGTACCTCATTCAGCAATGCAATAAGTGATTTGCACAGTCATGTTATAAAATTGAAGGCAAGTACATAGATTTATCACATTTATAGGCATCATTTGCGTGATGATGTCACAACAAACATGTCATTATTTACTCCACTAAAGCTTCATTCTTCCCACTCAGTTTTGTGTTTAAATGCTGGTGCTTTTCAGAATGGCAACATGTCAAGCCACCTCTCCTTAACTGCATGCTGATGCTCAGATGTAATGCTCAGAGATGAGCTAAATCAGTTGTTTCCCCCCGCCTCCACGTGAACACCTAAGGACTCCCATTGCAAATAGGAATTCGGTACTCACAATAAACTTTGCAACACCACAGAACAATGGAAACAACCCTCACTGGAATTCGATCACAATGGTTGCAAGAGGGGTTAGTTTAATTAATACTAGTAGTCCTCAACTTAAAACCACAATTGAGCCAAAATTTCTGTTGCTCAGCAAGACAGCTGTTAAGTGCATTTTGTCCCATTTTATAACCTTTCTTGGCCTAACTGTTAAGTGAATCACTGCAGTTAGTTAAGTGTTAAGTGAATCTGGCTTCCCCATTGATTTTGCTTGTCAGAAGGTTGCAAAAGGCGTTCACATGACCCAGGATACTGCAACTGTCATAAATATGAGTCAATTGCCAAACATCTGAATTTTGATCACATGACCATGGGGATGCTGCAGTAGCAATAGTGATCGTGTTATACTGCTTACATTTACATTTATATACTGCTCCACAGTGCTTGATAGCACTGTCTGAGTAGTGTCACCATTATTGCCCCCAACAATTTCGGTCCTCATTTTACCAACCTCAGAAGGATGGAAGGCAGAGTCAACCTTGAGCCCCCCAGTTTGCAATGGTTGTAAGCAGTGCTTTTTTTGTAAAAGAAAAAGGTGCCGGAACTCACATGTCATGCAACCCGCTTTGCCTACCATACAAGGTTCCATCCAAAAAATGTGCCAGAACTCCATTCTGGGCATTCTATGACAAAAAAAGCCCTGGCTGTAAGTGTAAAAAACAGGCATAAGTCACTTTTTTCAGTGCCATTGTAATGTCAAACAGTCAGTAAATGAACTGTAATTAGTCAAGGACTACCTGTAATTTAATCTGAACCCCTGGAAATCTCCTTAGCATTACAATTGTTGTGTACTGGGTTCGTTGCGCAGGAATGAAGACAAGGCAAGTGAGTTCAGCAAAGATCATGGTTTATTGCTTGCAGGATCTGAACTGGAGAACAGGGCTGCAGGTGCAGCAATTTATACCCTGGCCCCTAGGCAGCAGCCAATAGGTTTGAAGCAACCTATTGCCGCCCTAGGGGCAACCAATAGCAGCACTGGAGACGGGTTGTCTGAGGAGCTGGGAGCCGTTAGTTAGCTTCCCTGCTCAAACAGCCTTCCAGCAATTACCACGTGCTGTTCTCTTAACAAAGCAATCCCAATACATTACACCCCTCCCCCCTAGAACAAACAACATTATAGCAACAACAGAAAGTAATTACAGCAATACAAATTACAAAGGTTTAACATTGGTGTGAAAACAGGTTTCCACTTAGCAGCTCAATAAGACACTTTACAACATTTTATTTTTATTTATTTATTTTAATTCCATTTATATCCCGCCCTTCTCCGAAGACTCATGGTGGCTTACAAGCTTAGAAGTAGCCATCATTCTATGTATATGCCTGCTTATTAGGGCTTTCACACACACCCCAAGCGGTATTATTACAAAGTCAGCTTAATTGCCCCCAACAATCTGGGTCCTCATTTTACCTACCTCGGAAGGATGGAAGGCTGAGTCAACCTTGAGCCTGGTGGGATGCGAACCTGCACTAATCGCAGGCAGCTGGTGTTACTTAAGGAGGCATTAGCCCACTGCTCCACCAAGGCTCTTATATCATAGCTTCATTGTTCAGGACAATCTTGTAGGTCAACAGGCATTACAAAAGGTACATACAACATTATAGCTTTATTATTTCAGGACATAATCTTGCAGATAAGCAGGAGGTTATCTTGTGGAACGCCTGGGGGACCCAGGCACTTCCTGGTCTACTAGCTTGTCCGCCGGGCTTGGTAGACCAGTGTCTTTTAGTTCACATGAATCAGGATGGCTCGGTGCTCTCTGGCTGGCCTTTCCAGGTTGGCCCACCCCAGAGTCAGTTTGTTCAGCAGAGTTAGCACAGTGGCTGTATAACTCAGGTTGGCTTTCTCCGTCAGTGGACCCATGTTGCACTTTTGGGTTCCCCCCCTCTACGGCCAACTCCCCATTGCTTTGGCTGTTTAAGCCTTCAGAGTCTATGTCTGCATCGGTCTGGCTGCCAGTTTGCGGCCTTAGGAAAGGACTTATGACAAAGTCCTTGCTTTGTGGCCGTTCTGGGAAACGCTTCCTAAGCTGATCGATGTGGCGCTGGACACTCGCCCGCCCTCTAGGCCCACTTCGTAGGAGAGAGGGCCTGACGTTTTAGTGATTTTTCCTGGCACCTACAAATTCCCATGCCCATAGTTCCTGGCCCACACCCCATCGCCCATTTGCAGCCCCCTCAGGCGTTTTGGACGAGAGGCTTCTGCTGCCACCAGATCTGGGTGCAACCTATCCAGGTTCGTGATCAATCGCCTCCTCCAGCACAGCTCTGCTGGGCTTTTCCTGTAGACGCGCATGGTGTAGAATGTTGGCAAAGCAAAAAATCTGCCAGTCTGTGGTGCCAGTCCCCAGTCACTATATGCTTCAGTGACTCTTTTGTGGTGCAAACCATGCATTCGGCTTGACCATTAGTAGAAGGGTGAAACGGGGCCGACGTTGCATGCCTAATTAGGCTCACTCTCAGAAACGCCTGAAATTCTGCCATAGTAAATTGGGCTCTGTTGTCGGATACTACGACATCTGGCAGCCTGTGCATGGCAAAGAGCTTCCTAAGCACCTGGATGGTCCTAGCAGTAGTCATGTTTGCAACTGGAATTATTTCAAGCCATTTAGAGTGGCTGTCGATCACTATAAGGAAGAGCTGTCCCTGAAAGGGCCCAGTAAAGTCTATGTGAATTCTAAACCAGGGAGTGGGAGTCTCCTCCCACTCGTGAACTGGAGCGTGTGGCATTTCCGGCCTTGATTGCTGGCATGTATAACATCCATGCACCTGGGACTCAATGGCCTTATCTAATCCTGGCCACCATAAGTAGCTTCTAGCTAAAGCTTTCATACGGACAATACCCAGATGGCCTTCATGCAGTGATTGTAAAACCTTGTCTCTTAGTGAGGTAGGAACTGTTACCCTGTTCCCCCAAAGAATACAACCCTTGTGAGCTGATAGCTCATGACTTCTTGTAAAAAAACTCTGAAATTCAGGTCCTGGGCTTTTATCCAGCCACCCTGTGTGTACCCAAGAAAGCACTCTACTTAGTGTCTTAGCTGCCGTTTCTGCAGCTATGTCCCCTGCATGGAGGGGAAACTCTGGCAAGTCCTGAATGAACAAAACACGGGCCACTGGGGCCGGATCTGGTTCGATTTGCTGTAGTGGAAGCCTGCTCAGGCCATCTGCATGGCCCATCTCTTTGCCGGGTTTGTGAATCAGCTTATACGTATAAGTTGATAAAAAAATAGACCATCTCAGCATTCTAGGGGATAATATGTGGGGTGTCTGTTTGTCGGTCGTGAATAACCCCAATAGCAGTTTGTGGTCTGTGAAGACCATGAAGTCCCTGCCATATAAGTAGTTGTGGAATTTTTTAACTCCAGCTACAATGGCCAATGCCTCTTTGTCAATTTGAGCGTAATTACGCTCAGCAGAGGACAGTGTCCTCGAATAAAAAGCAATGGGAACTTGAGTTCCATCTTGCTCTAAGTGACTCAAGACTGCACCCACCCTGTATGGGGACGCGTCACACGCTAAGCAAACTGGTTTAGACTCCTTGAAATGAGTGATAGTGGAACTGACCGACAGAAGTGCTTTCAGGTCCTGAAAACTTTTTTCGTGAATGCTAGTCCACTTCCAGGAAGCTTTTTTATCTAGGAGCCTGTGAAGTGGCTCTGCCACTGCAGCCTTGTTAGGAAGGAACGCATGGTAGAAGTTGAGGAGGCCCAAAAATGTTTGCAGCTCTCCTTTTGTTTTAAGCTAGGTGCCATCTGAATGGCTTTTACTTTGGACTCAGTGGGGTGGATGCCATCAGCATCAATGCGAAACCCCAAAAATTTGGTTGAAGGGACCCCAATACTGCACTTGCTCTTTTTTAGTTTGAGGCCTGCTTCACGCAGCCTCTGCAGGACAGCTCTGAGCCTCCTTGCTAGCATCTCTGTGGATTCTCCGGCAATAAGCAAGTCATCAAAAAAGCGGCAAACCCCCAGAATGCCCTTGAGTGTGCGTTCCATGATTCCCTGAAAAATGCCTGGGGCTACACTGACCCCAAATTGCAGATACTTAACTTTGAATGCCCCACTGTGGGTTACAATTGTCTGTGCTGCGGCCGTGGCCTCATCAACAGGAAGTTGATGATAGGCCTGAGCCAAATCTAATTTTGCAAAAGTGGTGCCACCCTGCAAGGATGCCAGGATGTGGCTCTCTACTGCAGACATGTCAAACACAAGGCCCGGGGGCCGGATGCGGCCCGCAAAGTGGTTTCATGCGGCCCGCGAAGCCATCCTGGAAAAAAGTGAGGGAACGGCCCCCACTGCTTTGGCCCTGGCCCAGAGACCCTCCTTCTGCTAGAGACCCTCAGATCTGTCCCACTCCTGCCCAGTCCCCCATAGGCACCCTTGATGCAAACGATGAAGAGCTGGCCACACCCACCCAGCAGGCCACACCCACTATAGCCACGCCCACCCAGTAGGCCACGCCCACCCTGGCCATACCCACCCGGCCCCCTGAGGGCAACCGCAATGCTGATGCGGCCCTCAATGAAATTGAGTTTGACACCCCTGCTCTACTGGAACTGGGTATGCGTGCTATTTAAGGGCCCGGTTAATTGTGCATTTATAATCTGCACAGATTCTGACTTCCCCGTTGGCTTTGAGTGGTGTGAATCAAATACGTCTGTGAATTCCTTGCAAACTGTCGCTAGACTCGCGACTTGTGTCCGGTTGATTCCGGTTACAAACAGTTTGCAGAACTGCTGCCTGCAGTGGAGGTTTGGAGAGGTGGGTGCGCACTCTCCAAACTGCCGCCATCCTGTTCGTACAGCTGCCGCATTCGTCCATGTTTGACGAGCGCGGCAGGTCTCCAAACCGCCACCGTCCAGTTTACACAGCTGCCGCGTTCGTCCATGTTTGACGAGCGCGGCAGGTCTCCGAATGGGTGGCGGCGGTTTGGAGAGTGCGCGCACACCTCTCCAAACCGCCGCCATCCCGTTCAGAGGTCTGCCGCGCTCGTCAAACATGAACGAACGCGGCAGGTCTGCGAACGGGTGGCAGCGGTTTGGAGAGGTGTGCACGCACTCTCCAAACCGCCGCTGTCCCGTTTGCACAGCTGCCGCATTTGTCCATGTTTGACGAGCACAGCAGGTCTCCAAATGGGCAGTGGCGGTTTGGAGAGTGCGTGCGCACCTCTCCAAACCTCCACCGTCCCGTTCGTACAGCTGCCGCGCTCGTCCATGTTTGATGAGTGCAGCAGGTCTCCAAACGGGTGGTGGCGGTTTGGAGAGGTGCGCATGCACTCTCCAAACTACCACCGCCCCATTTGCACAGCTGTCGCATTTGTCCGTGTTTGACGAATGCGGCAGATCTCCAAATGGGACGGTGGAGGTTTAGAGAGGTGCGCATGCACTCTCCAAACTACCACTGCCCCGTTTGCACAGCTGGTGCGTTCATCCGTGTTTGACGAACGCGGCAGATCTCCAAACGGGATGGTGGAGGTTTGGAGAGGTGCGCGCACACTCTCCAAACTGCCACTGTCCTCTTTGCACAGCTGCTGCGTTCGTCCGTGTTTCTTTCAAACGCAGAGGAATGCAGCAGCTCTGCAAACGGGGCGGCGGCGGTTTGGAGAGCTGCGCAGCTCTCCAAACCTCCGCCTCCACGTTTGGAGAGCTGCTGCGTTCATCAAACGCAGAGGTTTGGAGGTCCTGGGAGAAGGGCAGGGCACTCGGGTGGCTCCGGTGGCGCCCGGGCTGAAGGTGCCGCCGCAACTCAGTGCCCGTCGCCAGGGAGACCCATCGTTGCCGTCGCACAGGTACCTCATGGCTCGAGGGAGCCGCGCTGCAGGAGACGCTCATGAGGCTTCCTTCGGCCGGGGAAGGGCCCGTTGCCTCTGAGGGGGGCCGGCGGGATCCTCTGAAAGGCCATTTCCTTCCTCGGCCTGTGAGTCCGTCCCTCCCCCCTCCGTAAGCTGGCGGCACTGGGCAGGGACAGGTGCGTGCAGCTCAGGATGCGGTGCGGGCGTAGGGGTGGTGTATGTTTTTGCTTGTTCTGCGCGTGCGTGCCCACATACGCGCGCACATTTTGCGGCTCTCACTTTTTTGTGTGTATGACGGAACTGGTTCCGAGTGGCTCTTTTGCTGTTTCGGGTTGCTGACCCCTGCCCTAGTTGTACCAAACGAAGCTATGAGTTGGCATGCATTTTCCCCTCAGCTAACTCTTCACAGTTGCTTCTCAGTTTTTTTTAAAATGGCAAAGCTTTTCCATACTACACATCTCACATCACAGACTGCCTTGAATTTTATTAAACAACGTGCGATTGTTTTTAAAAAAACGAGAAATACTCATGGCAGAAGTTCCAGTGTTCTTAGCTTCCTCTTTCTTAAACACCCAAACTGGAGCACTGACAGTCTTGAACTTATCTACTGAGGTCTGCGAGGTTTCCCCATAAGGAAAGCCGTCGGTACCCGTGTTCAACTGGCTGCTGTCACTGTGACAAAAGGAGAGAGAGAGAGAGAGAGCAAAAGGAGAGAGAGAGAGAGAGAGAGAGAGAGAGAGAGAGAGAGAGAGAGAGAGAGAGAGAGAGAGAGCGCTTTTTTTCGGGTTTTGTTAGGCAAGCAAAGTTAAAAAGGCCAGGAGAGCACGGAATCCGCTCCGTAATAAAAGGAAATCCATTGCGGGTTTTAGCCGCGGTCTCTGGAGTGGGTGGTTTCCGAGGCGCAGCGGCTGCCCGCCCTCCACTAAGCTTGGGACGCGGAGCGAGAGCCGGCTAGGATAGCGAAGGCACCGTTGAGGCGAGTGGCCGGACGGCGGGGATGGGCTCGTGCTAGCGGCTTGCTCCGGGTCGGGTTTTCTCTCGCCATGTAGCGCAGGCTACGGGCTCTCTCCTCTTCCCTCCTCCGGTGGATCCGTTCTAGGGCAGCCCGGCGGGGATCATGCGGAGAGCCCCGGCGCCCGGGCTGCTGCTCCCGCCGCCGTCACCGCTGTTGTTGCTGCTGGGCTTTTTGGTACTGGACAGGGGCTGCACGGCGCAATACTCGAGCGACTTGTGCAGTTGGAAAGGAAGGTGAGAAGCTCGCCGGGCAAAAGGGGTGTTTGGCGTGGGATCGGCGGACTTGGCGCCGCTATAAAGGTGTGTTTCCAAAGGTTGGGTCTTTGTCCGGGCATATCCCCGTTCGTGGGATCTGTTTCCCAAGGTGCGCTCCTGAGGAATCTAGACTTTAGGACACCCCCCACCCCACCCCCACCCCCACCCCACCCCACTTGCTCGAAACGATTTGCCTTTCTCTCTGGGTTGTGGCGTTGCTAAGTCGGAGGCGATTCACGCTGCTTTTAAAGAAAGCCGGGACTCTTTGGGGATCTCTCTCTCTCTCTCTCTCTCTTTCTCCTTCCTCTTATGGGGAGATGGGGGCAGAAAGGGAGAGATGAAAGCCGACTTTGCAGAGAGGGTTGCTTCCCCTCCCCTTTCTTTCCTCCCCCCTCCCTTAAAGCCTATTTCCCCCTCGGTTGAGATTGGAGAGTTTTGAGTGGGGTTCGTCAGCCAAACGAAACGCGAGTTTTGGAAACCTTGGCTCCAGGAGAGCTCATTCTCTTCCTCCCCACTCCCGCTCCCCCACTTTCATCCTAGAGCCTGCCGGGTGTGCGTGTTTGAGAGTGCGGGGGGTGGGTGGGTGGGGGGTGGGGGAGAGAAGGAGGAGAAACCTTAGCTGTTCTCGAAACCCGCTCTTCAGCGAAGTTTCGTTCGGAAAGGGAAGGGAGGGGGCGCATAGTTCCGCGTGGGCTTTTGCTAGCTCCAGAAGCTCCAGGACACATGGATTTGATTGTTGCAAGAGGGATAAAAGAAATCTTTTTTTTTTCCCCTCGGCTGTTTGCTCTGATTTATTGGAAGGAAGGGGGAGAAGGACAGTTTGATTAACATTCCAGGAGTGTTCAGGATGAGTATATTGCCAAAGCAACGAGCGAAGGAGATTGGGGGGGGTGAGGGGGGGGGAGAAGAGGAGAGGAGGGAAGCCGGAGAGCGCTCAGCAGACAAAGGTAGAGTTTCTCTCCTGACCACTGCAGCACCCTCCACATCAGTGCAACTCAACACCAGAATAACATACTTGTAACTCGGTGACCTCCTCCTACCTTTTTGTACTAACTTCAGCGTAACTCGGGAGGCTTTTTCAGCCGCCCTTGAGAGGGAGAGGGGGAAAAATGGATAAGGGTTTAATCAGCGTGTTTGCGTGTGTTGGAAAAGATTGTTTCGCCCTTATCAAAGTTGCGACGCTGGGCTTTTTTTTTTTTTGGCAGCATGTAGCTTTTTTTTTTTTAAAAAAAAAAATTCAGTCCCCAACCCCAATAGAACTTGCCTTTTCATGAACACTTGAATTAGCGCCAGACTTGTTTATTTCCTTAAAAACGACTTGGATTACAGAAGTCGGATGGTTTGGGTGTGTGTGTGTGTGTGTGTGTGTTTGTTTTGTTTTCTGGTTTACTGGGGGTGCGGAGATTGGTAAGATTGGTGACCTGGATTTTTGCTGTGTAGGTTGGGAAGTTGTTCCCTGGAAACCATGAAACTTTTGTGTGTGTGTGTGTGTGTGTGTGTGCGCGCGCGTGCAAGGAGCTCTCCAGAGCCTGGTTAACATTCTCCCGAGTTCCTTTTGAGTTCACCTGCTATATTGTATAACACCTAACTCATAAATGTTCTGAGCTGAGCGTCCTCTCTTTACACCTGTGGCATAACGTCACTGCTGCTACTTTAGATTTTAATCAGGATTGCTAACAGAAAATTCTTGGCCATAATTCCTTAGTTGCCACAGTTATGTCAATTGTCATGCTTGTGAAATATTTCAAACTCTTCAGCTTCTAAATTTATTCTTTTTGCTGCATCTGAATCCCTCCCCCCCACATACTGTTCAGTAATACAGGTAGTCCTCAATTTAGAACAGTTCATTTAGTGAATGTTCAAAGTTACAAGGGCACTGAAAAAAAGTGACATGACCATTTTTCATGCTTATGACCATCCAGTATCCCTACAGACAGGTGATCAAAATTCAGATGCTTGGTAATTTGACTGGTATTTATGACAGTTGCAGTATCCTGGGTCATATGATCCCCTTCTGCGACGTTCTGAGAAGTCAACGGGGAAGCCAGATTCACTTAACAACCATGTAACTAACTCAACAACTGCTGTGATTCACTTAATGTGGCAAGAAAGGTAGTAAAATGGGGCAAAACTCACTTAAAAATGTCTTGCTTAGCAACATAAATTTTGGGCTCAGTTGTGGCCATAAGTAAAGGACTGCCTATACTTTAAATCTGTCCTGTGGGTTTCAAAAATCTTCTATAGATTTGAAAAGGCTTTCATTTAGTCAATCTAATGTGATGCTAAGTGATGTGCATCTGAAACCCGTATTTAAAGTTTTCAAAGCAATTTACTTTTAAATAAGTGGAATGGCAGTGAATGATTTCTTTGGATTTACGCAAACTGGGAAGTTTAAATGGATGGAAACAGGATGCAATATTAGAGCAGTAGCACCAGTATTAAATGGTGGGAATCAGATTTCTCAATTTTGTGTGTGTGTGTGTGTGTGTGTTTTGCTTTATTTTATGGGAGAGAGAATCCTTTTTTGGAAATCCTTTGGGGAAAGGTTAAACTCTAGCTATCACAGATTATCTCACCTGTTAAGAATTGTCACATGCCCTGTAGCAAAATAATTCCATTATCTAGAAAGATAAGTCCCTGAAAATAGTGGCATGCATCACGTGTTGAATGTCATCAGATAAGTTTATAAGACCTGTACCTAAAACAAAGTTTAGTTAGTACAGGGAATCATCTACAGATTTGCTACCACATTCCTGGTGGTATGATTTGCTGCAATTACTTTGTGTAACAAAGCAAACAGTTCTTAGGCAGCAGAGTTGGAATCATCATAGAACCAACTTTTCTCAACATCAGTATTATATAGTGCTCAAAATTAGTTGTGGACTCCTACACAGAAATTTCTGTAGCCACAAAATTAAAAAAAAATCTACACTTCATATGATTCACAAGTTTACATAAACTTATTTTGTATATCTATAATTATAGATGTTGAAAGTATGTTAAAGACATTATTGTATCTGTGTCCTTATTAGACCAAAGGATATTCCAGACAGGAGATTCTTGGAACCATCTTCTGTTTGCTCATGTATTGAATTAACAATGTCTTTCATGCCTGATTTTCCTTTTAATTGAAGTTCATAAATGTGCACACATTGCTTTGATCATATATGTGCCTCTGTTTGGAAAATAGGCATTGGCTTGTAGATCTCTCCTAAGATTTCTTTAAAATTACTATCTGACCAGCTATAATATTTGATTTGGGTGTGATTATTAAGGAGATTGTGTGGGGGTAAGGCCGTATCCTTGTCTGGATTATCTCTTCCTAAAATTAGTGGCAACAATGTCTCCATAACATAAAATGGAAATATTATTGGGGGGAAGGGCAACCTAAAGAGATTGACTTGCTTGACTCACTTCATAAAATAAAGGACAGAGGCAGTATTCCCAATTTATATCTGTCTCTCAGCTGCAACACTAAACCATTAATATATTACTCTACTGATGAATGAAGTCTCTCTTCTGGGCTTGTCAGTGTCCTGAATGCCAGCCACAAGGGATGTGTGTGTGAGCAGCATGACTCACTTCCCTGTTATGGGCTTACCCAACACTTCTCCCCTCCCCCACAATCTGTCATTAAATATTTTAGTTTTGGGGAATGATGCATGCTTGCTGACACTTGCAATTGCACAAGAAAACATCAGATGTTTGAAAAAAATAGATGGAATTGACCAAACAGGTGGGTGGGGTTTAAGTCAGACTGTTCTGGCCAGCAGAATGTTATAAGAGAGAGCAGAAAGCTTCATAGTTTTAAGTCCCGTCCCGGGCACCTTCAGGTAGGACTAGGAAAGTCCTATCTGGAACCTTCCTTGGGATTCTTGCCTGTCAGCAATTTTGGATATATGAAAGTTTTCTCATAGCTACCTCTATCTTCCTAAATGTATTAAGATGCATAATGTCCAGCAATAGGCATGTAGTTATTCTAAGTACTGGTCAATAAGCAGCAATAATAGAAGATGACTGTTGCCTTCATTTCTTAACTCATGGGCTTTGAGTAAGCTTTTTGCTGGCCACCAGTGCGAGTTGGACTATATAATAGTACCGTGCAGTACTTTAATATTGAAGGGCCAAAAGGTCTCCAGGGTTCATCCAGCTCCTATCAGCACTTCCTTAAACTAGTTGTGTTTTTCCTAATATTACACAGCTGCCTTTTAACAGCCACTCTGTGATTCTGAGGAAAAAAAGTTTGGTTTAGTTCCAACAAGTGCTGTGTGTGTGCTCTCCCCTTTCTCAAAAACACTTCCCCCCCTCCCAAGTACTACTGATATGTCCTTAATCCAGGGTTTCTAAAATCTTGGTGTCTTAAAGATGTGTGGACTTCAAATCCACACAACTTCAGCTTGTCAAGATTGCCTTCATTAAATCCAGTAGGCTGCTGTTATAAATAAAAAAATAGAATGAACTAATGAATATGAAGGGATATAAGTCACAAATTCAGCTTGGCCTTCTGGAAAGGCAAGTTCAGGAGGGCCAGTGCTGAGAGGGACTCGCCATTTTACTTCAGGATGAGCAGAGGCTTCTGGCACTGATACTGATGCTGCAAAATATCTTTCCTTTCTTCTGTCTAACATGAGCTGGTGGTCTCTGCTTGAATCTGTTAACATTGGTGATGAATAAATAGACATTAATGTGTACGTGAGAATTCTTAAGAACTGTTAGCTTTTAAAATTGGACTTTTAAAAAAAGTTTGGAGCAGCAGAGCTTTTCATATTCTAGGATAGCTGTATGCTCTGCAGATACATTGGACTACAATTTTCAGTATCCTTTGGCCATCGTAAGCAATTCTGAATTCTGAAGGCTTTTTTGTCCAGCCTAATTGCCCTTCTTTAAAATTCTGGGACTTTTTCTCTAAAGGTTTTTTTATACAGTGATTATCTCGTTGTTGTATGCAGGAATATAGCCTATTCTTCTTTCTGGCTGTGTAACCTTAGAAGTTATATTTGTTACTGTGGCAGCAGATGAGGTCTAAAGTACAAGTTGCCACTAATCTGTGGTATCCGGCCTTCAAAGTTAAAAGATTTCAATGATAACAAAGGTGTAAATGCTAGGCCTCCCATTTAAAGTAAGTTCCTCTTTAAAAAAAACAAAAAACAACCCTGTTTTTTCTAAGTTGTCACACTGTTCCCATAGCAGGTCAGTCTTAGAAATGCCTGATGTTCCCATTAGTAGTTATAAATAACATTGTTCTGAACAAAAAGGGGAGCCACAGTTTTATATATATTCTTAACTACTGTAGCTGTCAGTGCATGATTCACTTTGTAAGAATGAATACTGTTGGGATATCTCGGTTTGGAAGTAAACAAGGCAATTTCTTATCTGTGGGTGGGATTAGGTAATTCTGAAGTTTTTCCATTAAGTCTAATTGCCTAATTGTATTATATGGCCTTACGGTCATGCATAGGTAAAACTTAAATACTGCATAGATGTAATAGTCTTGTATCCGCAAATGGGGCTGAAGTAAGTTATGAATTTTGGTTGTCTTATTTTTGTAAGAACTTTGGCCATTTATCCTTGGCTTGAAATCAAATCAACATCATTTTATATATGTAAAACACATGGTAAGTGTCAATAGCCTTTTCCACACCCTGAAAGTGAATGCAGGTTTGCTTCAACATATGAGCAGTTAACTTGCTTGGTATAATATGTTGAATAATCCTTCACATACAGTAGATAACAGGAACATCAGGTAATTTGGCAATTGGTCCTGGAACTGGCTATATATAAATGTGGATTAGATTAGCTTTGTTCTTAGCTCAGACACTTGATATCACCATATTTATCCGGAAAGGAAAGATTTGTTGGTCCATCAGACCTCTTAACACCTTCTAGTAATGAATCATCTAACCTCTCTGTGCAGATGTTTTCTGTCTCCACCAAATCTTCCAAGCCATAGAGAGCTCTCCATCTCCACCAACTGTGACAGCTTTAACTAGGTCATGAGCTTTTAGCCAAGTCAACCCAAGTTGTTTTGAAATGCATTCAATATTGTGAATCATCTATTCAGTAGGAATTTGGTAGACTTGTATCCTGACTTGCTTGTCTTTCCAATTCTGCTTCATTCCTTTATGGTTTTTTTTTTATATCATTAGCTTCAATGAAAACAATGCACCCTCTTTCCTTTTAGTCATAAGAAAAGCTTGCAGACCTGTGTTTGTGCTTAGTTCCAGAGTCACTTATTGCTAAAAACTTCAAAGCATGAATACTCTTGCTTTTCTTTCAAACTGAAAGGTTATATTTTGGCATTGGAGACGTTTCAAATAATCCATGGTATTTTGAAGTGGGAACTTCTTCCACTCAACAAATTACATTAAGGCCATTGATAAAATATAGGTTGTATGTGTGGATTAATTCAGGACTCAGTTTTTTGCACTGGACAGCTTTTTGTATTTTGGAACAAACTGTGCTTCTGAGCCAATTGCATTGACTTTATTGTGAAGAAATAGCAAATTCGCACTTTCATCAAGTAGGACTTTATTTAAATACTGTAGTTCTTGTACTATGGCTGTTTTATTCTGGCTGCATTCAGCCATGCAACAGTCCTGTAAGCTTGGTTGAATTATAATTCTCATTTGATAAATGAAGGTGATCAGGAACCCAGAATTGGTAGGATCAGCAGTTGGGGCCTTGAGAAGTGGTTTTGATTCAGTTCTGAGTTTAACTCGCCGCCACAACAGTGCAGTGACATTTTGAGAAGAATATTCTTGTACTCTTGTAACCAACAGATTGCCACTTTTTTAACACTTAAAACTGGCAATAACTCAAATGTTCCATTGAGAGTTGCATTTCTGAAATTAGCCAGAAGCATGAAGGTCAAGAACTAGCTCCTTCTCTCACAAGCAGTCAACTCTTGATGTGACTGACAACCTTAGTTTACAGCCAGTAAAGTGATGTTACGATGATGCTAATGATTAAAATTTTAAGTTTCTTGGAGTGTTCTCATGAAACCACTGAACTGTATACTTTGTTGCATTACCAGTATGGCAAGCATTTTATTTTAAATAAGAATTGTGTCTTGTCCCTTGTCTCCCCACACTCCAAATCATATCTCCCACAGCAAATTTCTGCAGAAGATTAACATTAACACTTATATTATTAAAATTGCTTTTGACCATTTTTTAAATAATCTATTGGAAATCTAATGTCTGGTTATGGTACATAAGTGCATTCTTCATGTTGGTTGGTAGGATTGCCACATATGGTTTGGACTTGTGGTTGAAAATTGTGTTTAATCCATTTTTCTCATAAACAGTTTGGTCTTGTTGCTTAATTTATTTTATGGAAGGTCTTAATTTGAACCTTACTCTATGGTTTGGAATGGACATGATGTTAGCAGACTTGATTAATTTGGCTAGTGGAGACAAGTGCCAATACAACTTAATAGGATTGGAAGCTTTTCCAAACTCTTAAAAGTCTGCCTGAAGCCATTATTTCATTATTTCATTTTCCACAATCGTCTTTCAAGTGTTGCGCAATGGGTTTTGTCTGAATGCATATAATATTCTTGTAGAATAAATCAAGGCACTTTTATTATAATGTCTCTTTCTTTCTTTCTTTTCCCTAGTGGATTAACTCACGAGTCCCACAGAAAAGATGTTGAACAAGTCTACCTCCGTTGTTCTGAAGGAACCATAGAATGGATGTATCCCACTGGAGCATTGATCATCAATCTGCGGCCCAATGTTATCTCTTCCTCTTACAAACATTGGACTGTTTGCATAAAACCTTATAAGAACTCTGCAGGAGCAAATATTTATTTGGAAAAAACTGGAGAACTAAAACTACTGGCCCAAGAGGGAGATCACAATCCGACTAGAGTGCATTGCTTCAACTTTGACCAAGGTGGGCTTTTTGTAGAGGCTACCCCTCAGCAGGACATTAGTCGGAAGATTACAGGCTTCCAGTATGAACTGATAAGCAAGGGGATGGCATCTGATTTGCACATGATTTCCGGTGAGTTGTGATACAGTTACTTCTGTTTGGCCTTGCATCTGATTTACAGTGTTATTGACTTTTCTGTTTGTACTTGAAAAGGAGCAATGTGGTTCAATCCCAGGGCTGTTCAGACACTCTTCTAAACTTACTCTTTTTTTACAGAGGAAAAGTGTTGAAAACTTTAAACACAAACAACATATATAAATAACTTATTAATGGTCCTCCCCCTGAGTCTATCTATGCAATCTTTTGCTTGCTCAACTCCAAATGTTTGCTTTGCAATTGTTACCTTGATATTCAAGTCACATACCTGTCTATCCCTTTCCTGCTTTCCTTATGAATGTATTTAGATGGTGAGATAGGTTTCATCCCAGTTTAATAACTTAAAAAAGAGGTATATCTATTTATAGGCTTAAGGCTTTTTTATACTTGGTTGGTTCTCTATATAGATCTTACTTCCAAAACAGAAGTTGATATACAAATATAATGCATGTTCCATGCATCCTGTCCAGCAATTCAACCAGGCTGTTGTTGCTAATCCTTTCCCCTCTCCATTTGCTTGTTTTTGTTCTTGTATTGGACTATTTAATCTTTGTTATGGAAGAGTGATGGTTCTTTCCATTTCTCTATCACCCTACAAGGGCCACAGTACAGTGATATATATACCTTGTTGTGTGGTGTGGTAAGTTGTAGTTTTGCTTATTCAGCTCCTATATACAGAGAGGGCAAAACTGTTTCTTTAACACGTTATAACTGCCTTGCAGTTGAGAATCATTTTGAGTCAATTCATCCACTGTTGATGTCTCTGAAAGCAGGGCACTTGTAAGTGCTACTTCCTTCCTAGAGACCATCACTGATGTGTAGATAGATGAAAGAACCGTTGACCTCAACAGTCTTTCAGAGCTAACAATTTTTATTTTCAACAGTTATCTCTTGCTTCTGGTAGAATGTACTACAGATATTAATGATGATTGCAACACTACTTTATTTTTAGTTTTTGGCATGCTTTTCTTTATTTTTAAGCAGGCTCCATTTTTCATCCGTGCAGCAAAAATGTCTTCTTGTATATAATTTTTTCCCTAGATTTTTTTCCTGATAAGGTTGACTTGTGTCAACTCAAAGTATGTCTGCTTTGTATTGACCTTGAAGTGTATGTAATGTCTTGACCTCTGGCTGCTATAGAACTGTAATGTCCCTTAGTAGCTGATAGGTGGCGCATTTGCCATTATAACTAACTTAAGACATCTTGCTTTCAAAAATATTTGTAATTCAGCAGCATTGTCTTATGCTTTTAAAGTTGAATATTTTAAATAGGTCTGCCACTGCTGTAAAATCCCTTAAATTTCACAATTTTTAAATGTGTTCTCAGAATTTTCCCCAAAGATTTATCTTTGTTTTGAAAATCAAACTCCTTTTTTCATGCTTTCCATGTCACATGCAATATAAATGCTGTCTTTCATATTATTTCTCATTGTTATTTGCCTTAGCTGGCTAAATCTCTTAGAACATGTTTCTATTTCTTTAGTTGGCAGTCCTTCTGATTGTTGGATATTATTTGGGACATCTGAACCAAACATTAGCTCAGCGGTTTATTTTATTGTGAACATTTAATGACAAAATAGGAAATATTTTATCCCTTAGGATATTGCTCTTTAGACGCAAAGTTTTGTTTTCAATCCAAATTCTAGTTTAGTTTTCCAGCTATGCATGCATCTTCTGGAATGCAGATGTGTAACTTGGTACCCATAGTATTTCCCCTGGTATTTTCTCTATGTAGTGCAGTCATATTAACATCCATTAAATGAGAATTTCTTCCCATGGAAATGCAGATAGGATTGTGGCCTTGACCTGTACTTTTGCGGAACTGGAAGTAGATTGTGGGGTTGTTGTTGTTGTTTTTGCCCAAGTCAGGCTTGCATAGGTCCTAGTTTGACATGAGAAAAACAGTCACTTTGTCCCTTTTTATGGATATACTCAAGTAGAGCATGCTGGACCTCATCATCACAAGAACTACTGACTACACGAAGCCCTTATAAACAGAAGAACACTGACACTGACATCCCTTAAACTCCACTGAAGATGTACGTTTGGAAATCAACCCACAAGCTCAGAGAACCAATCTTCTCCCTCATTCTATATACGCAAGCTACAGATATTCGCCACTATTGCCTGCTGGGTTTTTTTTTATAGAACAGAAAGCTTTAAAAAGTCTTAAAATTGTTAATCTACTCTTTTCCAAAATGTTTTTATTTTTTCTAACAGACTGACTGCCTTTTAAACAAAAACAAAAACTTTCAGATAATATTATTAAAACCTGCCTTTATTTTTGCTCTCCTCTTATCCTAATCCAGCTGTGATCAAAGTTCATGCATCATCTTATCTTACTTTAAGGACCTGCTGTGCCCCTAGTCATAACACTGCCATGAAAATCAACACATAAGCAAACTGTGTTTGGTGGAGGACCAGGGTTTTAACAGATACATTTTATTAGTTGACACTCCTTTTGACTCAGTCTGAACTTTGCAAATAACACTGTGCAGCACATGGACATTGCGTTGTAAATGAATGTCTCTTGGATCCTGAGCTGCTGTACTATATAGCATTATTTATCCAAATTGTTCAGTTTTTGGAAAGTGCTGACAACAGAATTTGGAGGAAGACACTATTCTGAATAAAGAAGCCATGATGGACTTACTCCTACACTTTTTGTAGGCTGGGTTTGATGACAAATCCTTATGCTTGTGATTGACAGAAGCAACTGTACCTTTGTTCAATTCACCACACTATGGAAGGATGAGTTTGAGGCAATATTGTTATGGTGATGCCTTGAATTCCTCTATGGTAGATACAGCTCTTGTCAGTTCAAGAGCTGGGGAAATGAACTGCTAGTTTGCTGAAATTTGCTATCTTATGGTTAAAATTACATCATTAGAAAGAACTAATGCAAGAGTTTCTCAGAAATTCTGCAACCTAGAATAGCACGTCACCTTTTGCTGCTTCTGTCAGTCTTTCCTATGAGCATGACATTAGGAAAAATGCCATGCTAAGGTGCTTTTCTGCATTTTATCAATAGCTTCCTACTACTATTGTAGTAATAGTCCTGTAAGCAGTTGGGCTGGAAAAGCAGGTGATCAGGACTCTTAAATTATCAACGTATATAATACAGTGGGGAAGAAAGGTTTGCATCAGGAAGTTGAACAAATGAAATGCAAAAGTTGTTCCTTTTAGTGAAGTCTTTCCCACTCTAATCCAGCAAGAACAGATTGTATTTCCAATTTACCCACTTCAAATAAAGACAAGTACTTACTAGATGCATTCCTGATCACTGTGAAGAAAATTAGGAAAATGTATAATTTCCTTTCTGCCCCCCAATCCTACTGTGTAGTTTCATCAGTCACTTTAGAATTAACAAAGAGGACTTTTGGTGAAGAATTTGTTAAAGGTAACAACTGTGCACATACACGCTCTTAAGAGTGTTCTGCCTGAGTTTGTTTTTAATGAAAGGAAGAAAAGTTGGGGTCCCTTACTGAGTTTGAATACTCTGTCTTTGCAGCTGTTCATCAAGGATTCCAATCCTTTTATTCATTAAAAAAAGCATTTTAGTTTGTGACAATTTTTTCCCATGTATTTTAAGTGCTTAAAAATGTTCAAGTTCTTGGTTTTCCCTGAAAACCTATTCCTGTTCCAGAGCCAAGGTCTGCAAACTTAATTTACTGGAATTCAGAAATATAAAGCCCTGTTACCTTCAGGGTTTTTTAACATATTTTTTACCAGGCAAGTTAAACTTTAACAAACATTTCTTCTATCTTGATGAGATCTGTTTCTTATAAGGCAGCTGGTTCTGCTGGTTAATGGGCTTCCTATATTTTAAAGTCCAGAATGTAGTTGTAGGAATTTATAAATGCCTACATTCAACCATAATCAAGTTAAGGGATAATAACCAAGTATTTCCCATATGATTTTTGCTGAATTGAAGGAATATGCCCCTTGGGTATAGCACTTCTTCAGGTGTAGTGTAAAGATTTATGGGGGTGGTGATGAGATGGTCTCTCTCCAAACATCTGCATGTAATAAATTATAAACAGGTTCTGAGTAACAGCATCCCCCTACCAGCTGTATAGGATCTCTTTTGATCCTATGATTCAGTTCTACTTCCTAACAGAAAAGTAGAACTATTTTTTCCAGCTGTATATTGTTGAAAAATCATTGTAGTCTAACCCTAAATGTCATACTTTCCTTCTCCTAAGTCATTGATGGCAAACCTATGATACATGTATCACATGTCATCATTTACCAACACACAACAACTATTCTTGAAAGCATGGGGTGGGCTCTTGTGTGGCCTCCAGAGTGTCTGAAAATCATGTGAGAACAGGGCTTGCTTTCGTGTGGTTTTCAGAGATTATGGAGACTGTGCAAAGAATGGAGCGTGCGCACAAGAATGGACCTGTGCTCACGTAGTCTCCAGACCCTTGGAAAATTACATGAGAATGGGATCTGCTTTTGCAAAATACCGTTGCATACTGCTGTTCAGGGTAGCTTAGATGCAGTGGTGGGATTCAGCCAGTTTGCACCACTTCAGCAGAACAGGTAGCTAATTTTTTCTTGCCCAGAATGGACTTCCAGAAGTGGCATCCACAAGAGAACCAGTTGTTCACATATTTGAATCCCATCATTGCTTAGATGGGTGGGGAAGTAGAGAATTGCTTCTCTTTTGTTCAGAGGGGGTCAAGTTAGGCACTTTCTGAATTTTTGACAGGCCAAGTCCAAAAGGTTTTCCATCACTGTTCTAAGACATGCCAGAAGGGTAGTAGTTTATCAGTTACAGAATCTGGGACCTCTTTGGGTTTGGCACACCCTGCTATGTCAACAAGCTCATTCAAACAAGGTTATAAATATCATTATGAAATCTAACCAGAATGCCTTATCTTCCTTATTTAGTAAAAAAAATGCACTGCATAAGAGCGACCTGGTAGTTTTATTAGCCAGTAGTTTTGACTACAGGTGATCAAATTTTATAGTTAGCATGGCATATTTAATGTTTACTCAGAAGATTTATATGAAAGAAGGCTTCATGCCTGACTCATTGTTTATCCATGCTCTTGCACTGTTCTTTGAAATTCCTCTGAAGTGCTGACGTCTGGATTTGCTTTGCTTTGATTTTTTTTTAAATTAAGACCTTCTGTACCATTTTTTTATATCAGTTGCATGGGAACACTCCACCTCACCAAATTTGCATTAAATTAACAGCATCGTTATGGGGTCTCCAGCTAAAATATATCATCTTGACTCTTTAATTCAAATTATCAGCGGATGGGATTATCCTCTGAGCTACCAAGCAAAATCATTTTTCCAATCAACATCCAGCCTCTTGTATTGACTTCCTGTCAACCAATAATCTTTGAAATCCCTGATAATTTCACTGTAGTTAATCTTTGAAATCCCTGATAATTTCACTGTAATTATTTAGCAAGGAAGTGGAGATGTCTCCGATTGCATGCTATAATAAAAACAATCAGAAATTCTTTTTAGCTTTTCACGGGTCTCCCATTAAAAATATTGTGGATTCAGGTGCACAGGAAAATGTTAAGAGCCTTTTTGGATATGAATCAAGGTATTTAATCCTTTCAGGACTGAACTGCCAGTACTTAGTGCTGGTTACAGTGAATGCCTCAATCCTGGTAATGTCCATAACAGAGATTACAATATTTTCATGATGAGAAAGAACTATTTGGCCTAATGCCAACATTTTAATTAGGCTTAAAAGGGTAGCTGATATGCCTGGGCCAGATTCTCTTGCTTTTCACATTTTATTCTAAATGTAATCCTCTTTCCAATAGCAAAAATCCAGGAGGGCAGGATTTTTGAAGCAAAGAAATGCCATTTGAACAGTTCTTAGGTGACCTTAAAGTGTCTTGATTTGCCTTAGTCTTGAAATAAGACTGATTTTTTCCTCCTAGTTTTTCCATGCTTGTTTCTATCGTTACAGTTGTTGTAATACTGTTTATTGTCTTTTCTAACAGCTCTCTGAAATTCTTTGCTAAGTTCCTGAGATCCGTACCTTTCTTGGGTTTGCATTTGGCTTGGACTTCTCTTCTTGGCGAACTCCCATTCTTTTGACATCCAGTTTGTTTTCTTCTATTTCTTGATCTTTTTCACATTTGGTTCTGTATGAATGGGATTGTTCTTCTTGACAATGACGTACATACGCTAAAGATCATACTGTGGAAACTTGTTGGCTTTGATCTTCCACTTTAGCTTGATTTGGAACTTGCACGTGAGCAGTTCCACAGTCACCTCCAGGACACATTTTTGCTATTATAATATAACTTCCACTTTCTTAAACCAATAATTAGTCAATTTGAGTTTTGTGTACTCCCTCTGATGATGTTCACTAATAAAAGTATTGTTTTGATTGATTGACAACTGTATTAACAATGAAAAAAATCATTGGATTGGCAGAAACCAATAATTGATTCAGGCCATATAATCCAACCACATTTCCCTTTTTCCCTTTCCAACCTTTTCTAGTCCAATTACAAGCAGCACAGCTTATTTGCCTGTTTCGTCAATTTCAGATTGAACTTTACCATAAAACTCATTAATCGCCTCTCTCTCTTTGCATCGTCATAAACTTGAGTAACTGTTATATTAGTGAATTGTCCCGTGAAGTCTAATTGATATTACGGTATTCAGTCACTGTTACAACAGCACTGAAATAGATGACTTGTAGTTTTCACTTTTATGACCGCTGCAGCGTCCCCATGGTCATGTGATCAGAATCCAGGCACTTGGCAACTGGCATGTATTAATGACAGTTGCATGTCCCAGGGTCATGTGATCACCCTTGGGAGCCTTCCCAGCTGGCTTCCAACAGGCAAAGTCATTGGGGGAAGCCAGATTCGCTTAATAATCTCATGATTCACTTAACAACTGCAGTGATTCACTTGAAAACTGTGGGGGGAAAAAGGTCATGAAATGGGACACAGCTCATTTAACAACTGTCTTGCTTAGCAACAAAAATGCTGGGCTGAATTGTGGTCATAAGCCAAGGACTACCTGTACTGTCTTTGCTATCTGTATCCTTCCTGATTATGAAAGTAGTGTTCTTTCTTTTTGTGTAATTTTCTGAATGAAGGTATCCAATTTCTTTCTCAAATACTAATGTAGAAATGCTATGTCTTATTATTCCAAGTGCCAGAGGCCCAGCATCAACCACTTGGCTGCATAATTCCGTAGGATTACATCTTCTTAAAAATTTCTCTACTGGATGGTTGTATTGAGACAAAACCATTTTATCCAAAAAAGAACAAGAATTATACAAAAAGCTAGTGCTAGCTTAGAACTAACTGGGCTTTTTTTTCTTAAATAAGGCTGTGGGGTTATGTTTCCAATAATCTGTATCACGTTTTTCCAAATACTGGCAGAACCAGCTAGTATATGTGGAAGATTAGCACAAGAAAGAAAGGCTTCTTTTATGGATTATATTTGATTTTATAGAAGGATCCATCACTGGGAAGGGAGAGCTTCCCTCCTGCTACTGCTTTTGGGTATAACATACTTTGAAGCTAAAAATGTAGCTTTTTGTGAAAAGATCATTATGTTTGGCTCACAAAACTCTGTTAAAGCTGGTTCTAGAGGCCTAGTTTGCTTTAAAATAAGCTAGAGCAAGTGACTTTATCTTTTCATATTCTTTCACCATTTTTCTTCAGCCCCCAAATTTAAGCCCCCTAGAATAATTGAATGTCTACTTTACCTGAGAAAAGAGCTTATTCCTTCTTTAAACAACCGACCAGAAGTTAGATCAACTTCTGGTCATTATCAAGTTAGAAGGCTAGAGAAATCAGTGGACTATCAACAAAAATATGACAAGCAACAGATAAACAAGAGGTAAAGGTTCTAACTGAGGAATGCCAACAAATTTGAAGCATGACACAGAGATAAATAGATTGAAAGAGGTCTATGCATATATAAATACCACTGATATTGATATATGCAAATCGATACCTTCTACCTTTAAAAATCATTATGGTAAAAGAGCATCACAGAGACACTCAACTAGAGGTAAGGCAGATGGATTCAGTTACAGTTGCAGTGGGTTCCACCCCTGGTACAACTGAAGAATCGATCTGGGAACAGATCACCCTGCTGAAGGCTTATATCTGTGGTCACTAAAAGTCATGGAACATTATGACTTGAGAAAGGAAACTGTCACATTGTGTTATCTGAAGATGATGGAGCTATGTATCTGTCATGACATGGGATGGGCATATAGTCTTCAAGTTGAGCCTCAAGTCCCATTTATTAGCTTGATGTATAAACTTTACTTATAAGCTTATTACATTTAATATCTTAGTTCTTATCTCAGTGGGGCTTAAAACCGAGTAAACAGGCCTAGGATTATATTACAATTAAGATGATAGTCTGAAGACATTTATCTGCAGAATAGAGTTGAATGGGGAGGAAAAGGGCATATACAAGTCTTGCCCTCAGAATCTGTATGTACTGGATGCTAATAGAGATCTCTGTGCACTTAATTCAGTTGTCTGAAAGGAATATAAGCCATCGAAAAGCTCTTTGCAAGCTTATCCAGGAATCCAGATAAGATGGTGATTAAACAAACAACAGTTTCTGTTATTAGGAAAGTACTGAGCAGAATTGCCAGAGGCAGACACTTACTTAGAGTGCTTACTGGAGCTCTTTCTGTAAGCTTCTACTGATATCAGTGTAAACTTAATTGATCTTAGTTCTAGAATTTAAATTACCAGATTGCTTTCTCATCAGTTTTCGTTCCATTTTGGAAGAAATAACTCCAGGAGTTTCTTCTCTCTGATTGTGCTGTTTTAGTCAGTGGTGGCCCTGGAATATTTGGCTTTAAATGTTACAGTAAATTGCACAATTGAGTGACAGAAATCTGAAATGAATCCAAATCCATGCCTACTCACATTTATTCCTTCTTTTAAAAACAACACATAAAATATTGCTTTGGTTCTTTTAAAAGTCTTCCTTTAAGGCTTACTTAAACTTTGATCTTTTTTTCACCAACTTGTTCTCCCAAGTTTAAGTTTAACCAGCTTCTAGTCATTTAATTCAATTCCACCCCAATCTGGATTCCATATGAGATCGAGACATTTTACTGGCAGGCTTCCAACCTGGGTTAATATATACAGTGCTTGCTGTTATTGTCCTGATACCAGAGGGCAATGGAAAGTTATTTTTGTGCTGGAGCAGAATACCAGATAAGAACTTTTATGTACTAAAGGACAGGAAACTTGTGGTGAGCTACTTTCTTGTACCTTTCCCCCCCTCCTCCTCCTCCTCCTTGCATTTTAAGACTTTCCCTCTCTGCTCTATCAAAAAGAATATTTAGTATAGATGGAATTCCTAGTTTCTGAAATGAAGGTTGCTTGAATCAGAAAGTAATAAGATATGGCTTCCAAGCTTTGAAGGGTTCACAGTACCCTAAGGAGATGGAGAGAGGTTAGTGAATTAAGATTATTAGCTTTGAACTTCACAAATAAATTGGTTCCAAACCAGCATTGCACTGGTTGCATATGAGCTATTTAACCATTGGGGAGGTCCCTGTGAAACATTCTTGTCATGGACACAGTTCTGATCACAGTGACAGAGGGTTAAAGCCCCAGGCACTACCAATGCCTTAGCACTTTCTTTTTCTCTTGCCAGTGTGATTATTGTTCTTTTTCTTCTTTTAGCCAGAGAAATATTTGAACAAGATGAAAAATATTACGGTATGTCTGCTTTGATATATAACCTTAGCAGTGGGCCATTGGATAGTCAGATGATAGTCAGATGATGATTTCTACCCTATCTTTTGGAGCAATCAGCACAAAGCAGTTTACAAGGAAAAAATGTTGCTGCAATCCTTGTGGGGAAAAGCAAAACACTTGAATCACATATTCAGGCTTGCTTCATAAAAGCCTATTTCTTTAAACTGTTCGGAAATCAAGGATATGCCAATTAAAAATAATTCGTGAGCCAAGAAGATTGTAGTAATCTCCTCATGGTGTGTCCAACTACAATTAGAAGAAGGACTGAAGTTAGGAGAATCTGGCAGTAAGTTCTTCAGGTTTGCAGCATGTATGTGATTCACCAACTCTGCACTGCAGTCTTTTAATGTGTAACCCAGCCCCCCTGTATTTTTAGTGTCAGATAGGAAGCAGAAGCAGGAAGCTTATCAAGTCATAGCGGGCAAACGAGAGCAGTTGTGTTTGGCTCACAGTTATATTCATGCCTGGAGTATCTTTTGATGCCGCAAAAATAAGCACATGAATCGTGGTAGATGACAGAGAACAATAAGAAAAAACCATTTAAATAGCTGGCACTTATTTGCCAGGTTTTAGTGAAAGATTTTGCTTTTAAAACTGTGCCCAGAACTGGAATCCCTTCCCTGGATATTGCTTGTATGTAACTGGAACTGTGGGTCTAATTTACTGATTTTGTAGAAAGAGTTTAATAGAAACTACATGAACCAAGTCAGAAGTCAATAGGATCTTTCAATCTTTCCACACTATTAAGAATGTATATTCATTTATGGTCTTCTAAGGAGCTGTATGTGCATGGTTTATCCCAGTTAACGTTCAAGCTGGAGCAGGAGGGTATGTTCCTTCTTTGTGGCCAGATGTTACAGTTGACGGGAAAAGATTTTGGGAGGTCTTGGGTTTTAATAAGCATGGCAGTGATGTATAGTTGGTGATGCCATATTATAGACATAGACAGGAAGAGAATTTTAAGGTTCCTCACTTAATGTTTCGGAGGGGAGTGATTCTGAGATGTTTCTCCCCCCCATTTCCCCCCCATTTTAAGCCTATTTTGGAGCTTAATCTAGAGTTCTCTTACCAGAGAACAGCAATGAGCCAAGCCACTTGACAGACTTATGCTTGGCATGGCAATACATCTTAGTTTTCCAAATTTTTCAGGAACTTGCTTCCAGGAGAAGCTCATAGAACTCAGTGAGTTAAATGCTAAGAAGCTATTTCTGTGAAAAAAAAATTAAAAAAAGCACCTGCTGTACAATACAGAAATCAAAGCCCGTACACTTATACATAAAACTCTAGGAATTAAAATTCGACCCTTTTCAAGTAAGTGTAAATTTAACGGTTCCATCTTCTAGCTTGAGAAGGGTTGGATTCCACTTGCCAGCTTCAGCCTTTATACTACCAGCGTTTCACAACTGTGGTTGAAGGGGCTTTAAGAGCCTGGTGGCGCAGTGGTTAGAATGCAATACTGCAGGACAATTCTGCTGACTGCCGGCTGACAGCAGTTTGGCAGTTCAAGTCTCATCGGCTCAAGGTTGACTCAGCCTTCCATCCAAGGTTGGTAAAATAAGGACCCAGATTGTTGGGGGCAATATGCTGACCCTGTAAACTGCTTAGAGAGGGCTTTAGAGCACTATGGAGTGGTATATAAGTCTAAGAGCTATTACTAGTGCTATTTAGAGGAGCACATGAAAATGGAGGGGGGTCAGGTTACAAACCCCAAACTAGAACAACATTTTTAAGAGACAAGCCTAAGTAGCACACTATGAATCAGGATTAGGTTTCTGTATTCTCCTGTGTTGTTTTCCCTGCGTGTGCTTATTTCTGGGTTTCTAATATCAAGGCAAATAGGAGTTAGCTTGTATTTCTGAAGAAGCTAGATTATTTTTCTATAAAATTGGAAGTGGGAGAAGCTGGCTCATGTAACACTTATTGTTGTTTTTTTCTTCTTGTCAGACACCAAGCTACTACCCATAGGAATTCCCGAATTGAGTTTCCTGAAATACAGTTTAACCCATAAATGCTTTTAATGAAACACTGTAATCCCAGTAGGCATAGTGTGCCTTTGGAACAGTTTTATACATTTGAGTATTCAGAAAGAGGATTTTTCCATTAATGTTTTCTTTTTATTACAATGAACCTATCATTGAACCTATCAAAAATGAAAGTGAATTTGAGGTTAATAAATTGTATAAATTACTATTTAAAAAAAAAAGATTCCACCACCGAGAACATTTTAAGTTTTGTTAATATATTCTGTAGGAGGAAAGCCATGCTAGGCTAATCAGAAGGAATCTGACAGCTCCTTTACTTAATTTGATCAAAAACATAAGATTTTGAAAGCTTGTATATTTGTTAGTTGGAAAGGACCATGAGAATCCTTCCAACAGTATATTCTTCTTTCCTTTCAGCTGTAGGTCCAAATTGTTAGGATACTATAGTGAAAACTTCTCCAGGTGTGCAGGGCTTGGATTTTCAGTTACTTGTGGTGGTCATTGTCATTCCTTTAACTTTTTGTTTTATGTTCTCCCGCAGAATTTCTATCTGACCCAGGTTTGGACTGATTAAATATGAATATGTTGATGAAGAATCTTTGCTGAGGATGAAGAGTATTAAAGAGTTGATTTATGAGTCACATCAGAAATGAGGGAAAATTGATATAATAAATAACTGATAATAAATAATAAACCTTTATTGTCAAAGTACAACATGTGTACATTGAGATTAGTTGAGCCTCCCCCCCTGCTCTCTCCCCCCAACACACAGTGACAACAAACCCTCCATCCCATATAATAATAATGATAATAATAATAATGATGATGGAAGGGACCTTGGAGGTCATCTAGTCCAACCCCCTGCTCAGGCAGGAAACACTATACCATTTCAGACAAATGGCTGTCCAGTTTCTTCTTAAAAACTTCCAATGTTGGAACATTCACAGTTTCTGGAGGCAGGTTGTTCCACTGATTAATTGTTCTAACTGTCAGGAAGTTTCTCCTTAGTTCTAGGTTGCTTCTTGCCTGGATTAGTTTCCATCCATTGCTTCTTGTCCTGCTTTCAGGTGCTTTGGAGAATAGCTTGACACTCCCTCTTCTTTGTGGCAGCCCCTGAGATATTGGAACACTGCTATCATGTTACCCCTCACCCTTCTCTTTGTTAAACTACACATACCCAATTCCAGCAACCGTTCCTTATATGTTTTAGCCTCTATCTAGTCCCCTAATCATCTTTGAGGCATATGATGCACTTCTCCAGAAAAATTGATATTATTATATGCTACTGAATTCTTCAGGGGCCCCCTTCTCTGAGGGGATATCTTCTTCTGAATTTGAACATTCTGGAACTTTAGGATAAATTTGAAGTATTTGAAATTTGAATGTATTTTTCTGGGTTTTTTTTGGAGAAAATCTAAACAAGCATCAGAACACCACAAGTTAAGAAGGCTACATCTAATTCCTCATGTGATGAATAGAGACGTGTTGCTTGTATTAATTCAGTGAAGCAGATGAGTAGGAGATTCAGTATAAACAAAAGAGTGCATCCCCCCCCCCAGCTTATACCTAGACTACAGAATCTGCTTTTGTGGATTTGTCTGATGCTTGAATGTGAATCCAGTAATTAAGCAGAACCTGTTTACATAGACAGCTGTAGTAAAAAAAAATCATGCAAACGTGAGTGCTCCCTCCATCAAAAAAGTAGTAGGCAACCTGTTGATCTTCAGCAATTATAACTTTCATGAGACCTCACAGTAGCCATGCTTGCTTGGATTGATAGGAACTGTAATCTAAAACCTAATGGAAAACATCAGGGTACCTACTGCTTACTTTTTTGTAAAGTAACTGTTTCAGAGGCTGATATAAGGAGGGGAATAGTAACCTTTTGCTGCTATTGTCACTAAGTCTAGTTTACTGGTATCTTATACATTATACTAGTCCGAGCAGTTCAGTGGTGCTTATTTACAGGGAAGCACCAGCTGCAAAAGTTGTAGCATCTAATTAGTGGGCAGCTTTATTTCTTTGTTTATTGTGTTTAATTGGCTTGAAAAACAGGTATTTAATGGAACCTGTTTAGGAAATACTTGAATTACAAACAATATATTAATACAATAATTGCATTGTTTTCAGTGGTTGATAAATAGTAATAAACTATGCACTCTTTTTTATATATTAAAAGCAGTTCTGTCTCTTCTTTTTTAAGGCAAATATAAAAGGATTACTATGATACTTATTAGAGTTGCAGCAACTTTTCTTTCTCCTCCTGCTGTTGTGGTTGTTTGGCCCTTGAAAAGACCCCTTAGTTGAAAACAATTCCCAGCTGTTCCTAGTTCCATCTAAAGTTTTCAGTCCAGTCAGATTTCATCATAATTGTTGTCAGCCTTGTGGAAAATTTGACTTTCAGAGCCCATATATAATTATGGAAGTACTACTAGTGTTGGAACAGATTTCTTTCTACAATGAATATAATCAAGGCCTCACCACTACTATCAAAAATAGCTGCCAGTAGTTCAGCAAGTAGATTATTTTTGTCTAAATTGTGAATCAAAATGTTGCTGCAAAACTCTACAGATTATCCCATGCCGTAACAGAAATATCAAGTAATTTGATTTTAATGAAACTTGTAAACAAGAATCTACTCCATATTTCTGCTTCAGAATCATTCTAAAAATGAATGTTAGAATGACAGAACCGCATCTCATTTCAAAATTTCAATGTTGACATTATATATAATTTATGTTACTTTTCCACTTAAGCATATTGAGGACGCTCCCTTGCATGGATGGGGATGCTTTAATTCTGTGCCTATGACACAGCTTTATATAGTAAAACCAAAATGAGAATGTTCTAGGAGAAAAGCAGTCCAGTCTCAAGAACTTTGGGACTTCTCCCTGCTCCACCCTCCAGCCTCATTGGTAAAATTAAGTGGCTAAGGATGGAGAGAAGATGATAGGTGTTGTCAAGTTTAGGGGACTGTGATGCTCTCTTGAAAACATGCTACTTTGGTAACTTAGGGCATTTGGAAAATGTTAAAATACAAGAATGGACTAAATATGTCTCATACTTGATGGATCTTCCAGAATGCTGGAGGTACAGCTGGCACAGTGATTAGAATACAATATTGCAGGCTAATTCTGCCTACTGCCAGGAGTTTGATCCTGACAGTCTCAAGGTTAACCCATTCTTCCATCCTTTGGAGGTTGGTAAAATGAGGACCCAGATTGCTGGGGGCAATAGGCTGACTCTGTAAACCACTTAGAGCTGTAAAGCACTATGAAGTGGTATATAAGTCTAAGTGCTCCTGCTATTTTCAGTGCAACCTGATGATGATGCAAGGCAAATCAATATTGATAGGTTATGTCAAATGAACCCTTGCTATGGTTTGACAGGCACTTCTTTTACAAATAAGAAATATTTGTAACAAAAATATTTTCTAACAAAAATTGCTTTGTTCCTGGAGGTTATGAAACACATTCTGCTTTTTTTCCTTGCTTGTTTTTCAAGGCTCAAAAAATACTTCACAAGTAGTAATGAGGAGTGAATTGTCATTGGCAGCTGTAACATTGCTGGAAGGTAACTGAACAATCATAATCTCCTGATTAAAAACAAACAAAAACAACTCTGAGGACAAAGCATTTTTTTTTAATGTCCCCTGGAAATTGCAGAGAATAAATCGAAGGAAAATTGGTCAATTAACCATTTCAGGGGAGATTATTTCCATGACTTTCTTAGTAAGAGTATAAAGCGATAAGGCAGGAACTGAGGCAACTGGACCTCTAATGCAGTTTTATGTGATAATATATATATATAAAAATCACCTTTCTCCCCTCCCTTTCTGCCACTCCATACTCCATACTAGGTAGTAAAGATGAAGAGGTGGAAAGGCATGTCATCACTTAATTCAGGTCATGATACCCCATTAGGGAAACTCCTACTTGACTTAACAGTGAGTCAGTATGATGACAGCAATATGCCATAACCTCCTCAACATCCAGGCATTTGAAAGTGCACCGAAACTGCTCTTCTTCGCTTGCACTTTCGGCTATTGTTGAACCATCTGTGAGGTTGGTTTGTTTTGGCTTGGAGTCCTGTGCACTGAGATTGACTAAACCATCTGAATCACCTGAGTCAGGAACTATAATATTATTGTTGTTCTTAACACATGGTCCCATGTTGAGGAAATTAGACAGCTTTTGCTCATAAATTGTAGTAGTAAGAGATGATACACTAACTAGAAAATCAATATGGAGGCGTAGGAACATTCTGTTGATAAGGTTTTCTTCCCTCATGTAAATGCCTTGATAGAAGGGACACTACTGTATAAACCTTAACAACCAACTAGATCTTGGACAGTACAAATGCCTTTGGACTTTAGTTTCTTTTAGAGCAGGTGTGTCAAACTGCCAGCCCACGGGCGGGATGCATCATGTGGAAGCCGTGCCCACCCCGGCTCCGGCAAGGGGAAAAAAGTCATAATTCATCGCGACATGCCACGTAATGTGGCGAGTTTGACACTCCTGTTTTAGAGTATCTCTAGTTGATATTTCTTCTAATTTCTCATGCAGCAGCACCTGCATGCTCAGGTTTTCACAAAAAGTAGTAAAGGTTTTTAGCATGACTTATTTTTTTATTCAGCATTGGCACTGAAGTACACTGAGAATAAGTTTAATTGACACAGCATTCATAATAATAATAATAATGATGATGATGATGATGGAAGGGACCTTGGAGGTCATTTAGTCCAGCCCCCTGCTCAGGCAGGAAACCCTATACCATTTCAGACAAATCTCTTCCAATTATATGAACGACCTGCTACATAAAATAAAAGGGTCTTTTAGCTAGCAATATGCCTGTTAAAATGACATCACATGGACCATTATTGCTGTACTCTATGACTTGAAAGTCTCTCTCTCTCTCTCTCTCTCTCTCTCTCTCTCTATATATATATATATATATATATATATATATATATATATATATATATATATATGGGGACCTTTGGTCATTCGGGTTTTATCCCGCGTAGAAATGAAGGTGTAGGCGCGACGTTTCAACAGAATCCCATCCGTCATCATCAGGCTTGTGGCTTCAGAGGGAAGCTGAAGCCACAAGCCTGATAATGACGGATGGGATTCCATTGAAACGTCACGCCTACACCTTCATTTCTACGCGGGATAAAACCCGAATGACCAAAGGTCCACATACAGACACCCGCAAAAACCTCAGAAAACAAATATATATATATATATATATATATATATATATATATATATATATATATATATTCAAGTTTTAAATAATTACTACATAAATCTGAATGCAACTATGAAGATTTCATTAAAGCAAGAGTCTTCCAGTTTTCTTTTTCCCTAAGTGCCATCTTGTCATGATCACTGGTGAGACTGACCACAGATGCATAATTAAATTGATAATTTCTCATTTTTATAATGAATGTAAATGCCCTCCCTACTGGGATAACAAAGGAAGTTGTAGTTCTCCACCCATTCCATTTTTGGGTCTCCAGTGAGTAGATTTAATTAGCCTGCTGCTAGATAGGGCAGAGTTCTGAGTGAAAATGAATTCCATAACTGAATAGGGCATTATAAAAACATCTGCACCACCTTCTCTGTAGAAGTGACTGAGTATAAAAAGCAGCTTCATTCTTTCCTTGATTAGATTAGCGTGGGGTGTTTCTACTATTTCCAGGCTACATAGTTCTTAGAGTTGTAACAGATCTGGTCTTGAGTTGTATGTGTCAGCTATTTCTTTTCTACTGTACTTTATAATTGTTTTTCTTGCATAAAAAAACAAGTTAGCCATCCAAGATTTCATCTTGTGAATGTTTATGCATGTTTATATCTTAATTTTCACATAATCCTATAATGCATTTGTCTTCCATAACAATTATCGGTACAATAACTAACATGTTCTATATACAAGTTTTCAACTAGTTTTCTGTCATGGGAATCATTACCCAAGTATGTCAAAATGTGTATAGGGAAAAATGCTGTCCACACTACAAAAATGCTATTTAATTAAGACAGTGAATCTAATACCATGCTTCGTGTAGAAATACAAATTAAGAATTTATAATTGATGGGTGTTCCTCCACTCGAGTCCAAGATAGTATTTGATTAAATTCAGCTTTAATTTTAATTGAAAACCAGAACTCTGACATCACATAGCCATTTTCCCTTGTGTTCTTGCTATTCTCCAGCATGATAGATGGAGAATCCACGAATGGGTTAACTCTGTCTTCCTGCCCATTTAGACGTAAGTGAGTCAAACTTGCCATGCCTCTCCTGGGCCAGGATACCTCCCAGTCATGACTTAGTCTGTGCCCAGAATAGACGTGGTGATTTTGGCTCCCAGAAATCTTGCTGAATCATCTCTTCTGAGTAATTGAGCAGCGTGTGTGTGTGTGTGTGTGTGTGTGTGTGTGTGTGTGTGTGTGTGTGTGTGTGTTCATCAATTAGCATTCTTTTCAGGATTGGAGTTTTGCTTTTCTCCTTCCAGCTGTAACTCTAATTGGCTTGTAGCTCTAATTGAGCTCCAGCCTTCCAGAGGTCTCAACTGTTTTCACTGTTGTATGTCCGTGGGGAAGGTTTTCTCAATTAGATAGCTTTCACTGTAGTTCTTTCAGGATCTTATCTTTCTCTCAGAAGCCCCAGGCTGTTCTTTTGCGGCAGGCTAGTTGCAGCCGCCATTTTGAATTCCGGCTTACTAGCAGCTGGCCGAGAGGAGGCTCTTCGTCAGAAAGCCGCCGCAGCCTTTTTCAGTGTGCTGATAGCATCAGAGGCATGCGAAGACTCTCAGAACTGCCTACCTTCTCTCCTGAATGAAGGGGGAAGGACAGTTTGTTTCTCTTTTTTCACTACCAGCAGTAGCGGCCGCCATTTTGGGTGCCACAATCACATTGCTTTTACTCTGAAAAAACTTGTGCAGCCTTCTTTGCTAGCTTCTGAGAAAAAAAAACACGACAGGCTTCAAAGGTGCTTACCTTGCCTTCCAGCTCAGGGAAGTTGGTCCCTGAGCCTCTGGTCCGGGGGTCAGCAACCTGAAACAGTGAAAGAGCCACTTGAAACCGGTTCCCTCAGAAAAGGAAAAACTGGGAGCCGCAAAAAAATGTGTGCGCATGCACGTACATGCGCGCATGTGCAGAACAGGGTTTGACTGAAGAGTGGAGCCAAGGCAAGATATGCACCTACCCTGCATATTTGAATTGATTGGTTGAACTTTTTTAGTCCCACTTTTTTTTTGGACTGCACATGGCAGAGAACTGGGAGCCACAGGAGACGTCTGAAAGAGCCGCTTGCGGCTCCGGAGCCGTGTGTTGCAGACCTGGTCAGTTCACAGTCTTTTTCAAGCTCCTCCTCTCACAATCATTGCAGAAGTTTCTGAGTTCAGATCCCTTCTGACTGTAGCACAATCATTGTTTGCCTTGCCCGAAACCTTTCAAAGTGGATGATCAAGTACAGGAGGCTTCAATTGTAGCTCTAGACCTCAACCTAGCTGTCTCATTGTCCATTCAAACAGAAGATGTGTGCTGACCGTGCCATTCTTGGCCTTGCCGCCACCGACTAGGACCAGTGAGCTGGCTGTTTATCACTGAGGTGATCTGTTGTCACTAGGTTTCTACATGTGAGCTGGCTGTTTTCACCGAGGTGATCCATCGCCACAGTAGACTCGGCCTGTGCTCCAAAGGTGCTTCAACTAGTCTTAAGGCCATCAGGAGCTTTGCAGGTGTGCCAGTTGTCCATTACATTGGGCCAGCAGCCACCATTGCCATAGAGTACTTATTGATCCCTGGGAGTGGTACACAGCCTCAGATCAGTACTCTGCTCTTCTGTTTGAGATCCCTCTCGGCCTAGGAGAGGCGTGGCAAGTTTGACTGACTTAGTCTAATTGGGCAGGAAGACAGAGTTAACCCATTCGTGGATTCTCCATCATCATGCTGAGAAAAGGCGTTCAGGTAAGACAACGCCCCCTTCCATCTCTTTGACTAGGTGAAATCTGGTAATTTTATGGCTGTGAATTTATTTTTTTCCTCCTGCCAATAACAACATTCTAATCTATAGTCTTGGCATTTCCTTATAGACCTCCATCCAAATGTTAAACAGGTCTGATCCTGTTTGCTTAGAAGCATGGTTAGATTTAGCTAACTGCTCTATTTCAATTATCTATGCCATAACTATTGGCTATCAAATCAAGGATAACAGAATCCTCCTGTGCTTTCCTTGACCCTCTGAAAGAGAAAATTTGTCAGCAAGACAATCAGATACCCAGAACACTTGGCAGAATTTGTCTCCCAAATGATGTCATGGTAATTTAAATCCCTATCACTGCTACCTCATGCCTCTTAAAAAGAATTGCACTTTGCTTCTGGAAAGCATCATCCATATATCTTTGGTTGGATCAGCCACATTAAAGGCTAATAGTATTGCCCACATTCATTCCTCTGCTTATTTAAACCCAGATATCTCCGACAGTATCACCACGTTAATTCATTTGAATTCCTTAGCAGATATGATACTTTTAATACACAGTGCAACTTCTCATCCCTAACTATTACTGCTATTTAGAAATGTTCAGTTATTTGAGTCTGAAATGTTTCAAGCTTGAAAATATCTCACCTCAGATTGGAAACTTACAACAGCTATTAAGCCCGTCCATTGTTTTTCAAGGCCAAAAAGTTTTTTGAGTTTAAAACAGGGCTATTTACAGGTGGTCCTCAACTTACCATGGCAATTGGGATACAAAATTCATTGATAAATTATTTTGGTCATTTAGTAAAACATTATGGGACCGCAACTTGTAATCTTCCTGGTGGCTTCCCCATTGAGTTTGCTCGTCAGAAGCCAGCTGAGATGATGATCACATGATCCTGGGATACCACAACTATCCCCAGATCATGATCACATGACCATGGGATGCTGCAATGATCATAAATGGAAGGACTGGTCATAAGTCACTTTTTTCAGTGCCTTGTAATTTCGAATAGTTGCTAAACAAATGATCCTAATTCAAGGACTACTTGTAGAACCTGGAACAGTTGAAACAATGTGATTCAAGTTGCAGACATTCTGAATATAAAACATGCTGAAATCCTTGAAACTACTCCTTCTGAGTAAAATGTATCTTTGTTTGTTATATTACAGTGATTGAAGTTATATCATCAGGTCTTTACCATGTCTATTAAATCACATTTGTTTTTCTGAAATAAAGACTTCAAGCTCATCTTTATTTCTAACAATCTGAGATTAGTGTTAGGCAACAAATCTGATAAATTTATGAATCAGTTCTCAACTCTGATTTCCATTAAACATTTGAATAGGCCCCACCAGACCAGCTGTCTTCTACATCAAGGCTTTTCAACCTTTTCACCCATTGTACCACTTTTAGGATATGGCAGCATCCGAGTACCACCAGTCGCCTAGCAAGGTGTCAAAAACTTGATGACCAAAAAAAAGGAAAAAAAGTGATGAATTACAGGTAGTCCTTGACTTACAACAGTTCACTTAGTGACTGTTCGAAGTTACAATGGCACTGAAAAAAGTGTCCCACAAGCCACAGCCAAGCAAGACCTCTGCCTGCCCACCTGACGGCGCTCTTCCTCCTGTTCGAGGTTTTTATTGTTGTGAGCATTTCTGTTGAGGATTTGCAGCAGGGGTGGGGGGTTGTTTGGTTTTTATTCCCCCCGTCTGGTGGGTGGTTGCAGCAGGATTTGGTCACTTCACATGACCCTGGGACATTGTGACCGTCATAAATATGAATCAGTTGCCAAGCATCTGAATGTAAATCACAAGACCCTGGAGATGCTGCAACATTCCAGCTGCTTCTTCTGGGCTCAGAAGTGCCAGGATCAGTGCCGAGCTCCAGCTGGAGCCTGGCACTGATCCTGGTGCTTCTGCTGAGCCCAGACAGCTCCGAAGAAGTGCTGATCCTGGCGCTTTCGCTGAGCCCTGACAGCCCTGCAACTCCAGACATCTCTCTCTCAGGCTTGTGTGGTGCCGGTTCAGCTCATCCCCCTCCCCCGGTACCATTTTTCTAGGATGGTCATGTACTACCTGCCAGATGCCAATGTACCACAGGTGGTACCCGTATCACTGGTTAAACAGCCCTGTTCTACATGATACAAGTGCTTCCATGATCCTTCATTTGAGGTTTTTGCTGTGAATTCCCACCAAAGACAGTTAAAACCTTTCTGATGAAGGACATTTTTACCAATATTTATGCAACTCAACTCATGCAGCCTGGTAATACAGACTATGATACGATATTCCCAGAATGGTGGCTGCTGCATGCCATAAAATATAATGTGGATCAATTTAGGAGCTAAATGATAAAAGTGGGATGGTCTTCCCAGTGTATTTCTGTGGTTTCTAGCCTGTGATAAAAAAATCTCACTTTACCGTTGTGGTTTCATTACATTCCTGTAAAGTCTTTGATCACTTCCAATATTTCTGTAATTCAGTTTTTTCCACTTTAAGATAAGTGGACTTCAACTCCCTGAATTCCACAGCCCTCCCAAATTCTGGGAGTTGGTCCACGCATCTTCAGGTGAGAAACTCAGTAGTTATTAATAGCAATGAACCCCTTTGGAAAGGACCTGATAGAACCAGTTCACTGTTGGAGAGCAACCATCCCAGATGGGAGGGAGGCTCAAGCAAGGAAACCCAAGAAGGCTAGGTCTGACTCTCCCCTCCCTTTAAATTTCTTAGAGCCGTATCTAGTCATATGAAAGCTGCCAGTCTGGAGAGATTCCTGTAGTATAGGCAGAGAACAATAAAGCAGGTAGTTTGAAGCGTGCACATGTAGGTCTGGTTATTCAAGTCTGATGTTCACATTACAAATAGGATAGACAGAAGGAAAAAAATGTCAAACTCTCACAAAATATACTGTACTTTTACCCCCATCCCAAATCTCTCAAAAGAAAATGACGACAAGGTCATTTAATAGAATAGAATAAATTAAGAGCCAGAGTTTATTTCCCAAAGAAGAAAAAGTTTATTTATTTATTTTTATCCCATCATATGCTAAATAAATAAATAATATCCCACCAGTGTGTGTGTGTGTAGGCAGCAAACATACCTCATATTCCTTCCTCCTATTTTCCCCCAGAGTAACAACCCTATGCAGTAAGTTGGGTTGAGAAAGAAAGACTAGCTTAAAGTCTCCCGGACAACTTCCATGCCTAAAACAGTACTAGAACTCACAGTCTCCTGGTTTCTAAGCCAGCAGTTTTTAAGCAGTACAACAAGAGAAGAATTAAGAGAGCTCATAGTGTTGAAATGCATAAAATGTATGCTGACTGGTCTTTTTAAGCCAGAAAATAAGGATGAATGGGTTCTTTACAATCACTAATTACTGTGCTGAGGGAAGGGGTAGCTTTCACAGGGAAACTGGCCCAAGCAAGAGAGGTTAACCCCCCCCCCTGTCCCAATATACTGCGGTGCTGAACTGTATCAGGTCTACAGTCTTTACTTTGTAGCTTTAGGGGGGGAAATCCAAGGGAAAAACATGGAGCTACACATGGTATCTTTAATATGTAGTGTGACCTTCAGACCTCTGCCTGGCTTCACAAACCAGGGATGCAGGTGTAGACTGCCTCTGGCTTTGTCCCACAGCCTTGTGGTGCAACTGCTGATGAATAAAGGCTACTGTGTAAGGGCACAAGCCAGCTGCTGTCTCTTTCCAGATGACTCTCTCTTTTTTTTAACTTCCTCTCTGTAGTTTCCTCAAGGCTCAACTACATCTTATGTTTAAGGCATGGCTACCAGCTGCATCTTTATTTATGTTCTTATTTTAAATGGACTAACCAGTTTTGTTGGTATAATCAGGAATAGTTTTTTTTCCTTCCTATTTCAAGTTCTGATACCTGGAATGCAATCCTAGAATCAAAGATCTTGAATTCTGAATGCATGTAATCTGCAGGATTTTTTGCTTACCTTTTAAAAGTTTATCCTGGAAAGTTAACCTCTGTCAACTTAAGGGAACTATTCTACAAGGGGATACAATTCAGTGTAGAAAAATAGACAGATATCAAAAGATTATTGTAAGAGAAAACGTCGTATTCTGGATATGACATTATATTTAATGTCATATCCAGAATATGGACTATTTAGTTTTTAAGAGATGGACATTTTCATAGAAAATATTGATCTGAAGAAGTAGACTACACATTTGCTGGCTGAATTGAGTGGTACATTAAAGTTGGCCTTTAAGATGTTCCTGGGTACAACATTTACTTTCTTGAGATACTGAAATGCCCTTCTTTGTTTCATTCTCAGCTCCCTGCCGACCTTGCAGTGACACGGAAGTTCTTTTGGCTGTCTGCTCCAGTGACTTTGGTAAGTTTCCTTGATTTCTGGATGGCTGCTGAGTTCACCATTGCTCTGTAAAATGCCATTCTTCCCTTGGGATAATCTGCTGGATTTGGCCTACAGAAACTTCACCAAACAGTGAACAAACTGAAAGCCCTAGATTGTAACCAACAAGGGAGCCCTTTTCTGCTCATTTTGGAGTAAACAAAGTGTATCCAAGAAGTACAAAGGGAACAAGGGAGGAAAAAAGCCTTTATGGGGTTTTAGCTCTGAAGGGCTTCAATTAAATCATTGTGTTTGGCTAGTTCTTTTCTGCCATGGACAAAGAAAGAGATGGGCTGTGGTAATAGTGATGGAAGTTCAAAGGTTTTTAGGAGCGAGTAATAGGAATTATCCTCTTGATGTTTCTAAATAGACCCTTGATAAAAACTAAATCCTTGTTTCTTGTTGCTTTTAAAGATGAAGTTTATACTTAGTCCTGCAGGGGTATACTAGAATAGGGTCTTTCATCTTGCTGACTGCTTACCTATAAGAAAAGAAGGAGTTTCTCAAAATGTACAGAATGAAATAAAATTGTGGTGAATGAGACTTTTTCAGGAATAGAAAATATTTGCTTTTACACTGGTCCAAAAATATGACTAATTCTTCATCAAGGGTTACTTTTTAATAATACCATTGGGGGGGGGGGAAAGGGGGGTTTATAAAACCTGAAAGCAAAACTGATTCAATTCAATCATTAAAAAAAAAATCTTTTGATGCATAGACATCCAATAGAATTCTTCTGTAGGCTCTCTGGGTAGAAAGTGCTACAGTATGGTTGGACTTAATCAGTATGCTTAGCAGAGATCCAGCAGAATTATGTCTTATTCTTCTCCAAGTATATTTTGCTTGCAAAGATTGCCTGCCTGAAATGCTTAGATCATAAATAGAGATAAACACAGTGATCTGTGCCAGCAAAAGGTATAGCTTTTTTCTGTTATGTCTCCCCCAAAGAGACAAGTGGTTTTCCTTAGTATGACTAGTGGGGTAACTGTTTTCCTCTTTATGGTAGTGAAGTAGCATTAAAGCAATTTTCCCACGCTTGGAATCCAAAGTAAATGTTGTAATGAAACAGCTGGGCATGTCTGGTCTTGGATATGTGCTACAGATATAAATACAGCCTATTAGTATTGTGGATATAATAGGGGCATATTCTGAACAGGGAGGAGGATGCAACTCCCAGACATTGTGGTGGGGATTGCTCTTGCTCCGTCTTGATGGAAAATGTTGCCCAGACAGGTGGTGGCTTGCTGTATGTATTTCTTCAGGGCAGAATGCCAAAGAATTCAATGTAAATGTTACTGGCCATTAATAGAATTTGATTTAAATTTCTAGGGTGAGTTTTGGTGCAGGCCTTTATTTTAATAGTGAGGCTTATCCTGTTTAACTAATAGGCAAACTGGTCTTTTCCAGGTGTTTTGATACCTCCAGGTATTTTGCTTTGTTTTGGTTTTTAGGTTCCTTGACACATGGTTCTTTCTGTATTCTGAAATTTCCCAAAAGCTAAACAGTGCTCCTTTCTTCATGCTAGCTTTATAGATGAACTCTTAACTTCATGCAAATGAAGAAAATATTTGTTTCCCTATTCTGTCAACTTTTTCAGTGGATAGATTGAACGTTTAATGAACAAAGTACTCTTTTCCCTATGTTGTGAACTTTTGTAATGGATAGATTGGACATTGTTTTAGACACAGCTGAAATCAAGAAGTGCCTTGGCTCTAAACCCCAAGATTATTACAGTAAGCTTTAGTAGATTAAGCATGGATCATAGCATTTCTCAATTGTGCGCCCTTCAAATCTGTTGGACTAACACTTCAATTTCCAGCTTTCGTCCAACACACCTGGTGAGCAAAAGATTGGAGAAGGGGAGTTTATGATATATTTATTTTCTGATTATTTAATAATTGACAATACCTAAAATAGTTGATTTTCCCAATATTTTTCTGCTTGATTTGCACAGAGATCATTTACATTGCACAGAGTTGCATTTACATTGAAGGATTGATGTATACCATATATCAGTATTAAGTCTTATTGGATAGCCATAGCAGAGCATTTCCCAAAGTGTTAAAGGTAAATATTTCCCCCATCCAGTCATTTTCGACTCTAGGGGTTGGTGCTCATCTCCATTTCGTAGCTGAGGGAGCCAGCGTTGTCGACACATTTCTGTGTGGATGTGGCAAGCATGGCTATATGCCAAGGTGCGCAGAATGCTATTACCTTCCCACCAAAGTGGTCTACCTATTTACCTCTCAAACTTGGGCTCTCAGCTTTCCAGATGACAGGCTCACCATCTTTAACTGCTGAGCCATTATGCTCCTTGCTGCCCAAACCGATGTCTCACATTTGTCCTCAATCTGGTTGATTTGGGGCAATAGTAATCCAGGACATCTGGAGTTAAATATATTGAGGAAGGCTGCTAGAGGAATATTACATTTCAAAAAGTATTGAAGCAGTTGTCTGAAAAATTGTGATTTGGACATTAGGTTACAAATCAGTACTGATTATTTTCTTTTTAACTTCCTTTGAAGTATCTATTGATATTTATGCATAAAGCCAATTAAACTGTGGTTCGGTGCAGTACTGTAAAATAGATCTTTCCCAGGCTGGAGATTATGAGAGGTAAGAACTAAATATATCCAGAATGCAGCATTACTAGTTTTTGTTTAGTTTTGAGAAATGGGTTTAAAACAGAGCATTCTTAATCTAGATTATGTGTCATATTTGTTTTTAATTTTAAAAAGTTGTAGTTTGGAGAGTCACTAATAACAGTGAGGTGAAACTGGAGAGGTACTCATATAAAACTAAAAAAATGCTTTTCTTGGATGTGTTTTAAGTACCCGAAACGGGGAAAAGCCCTTTCAAAAATATTGCTATATGTGCATAAACTCAGATATACAATTCAAGGTTTCAAATGCAGCAGTGTATAATTAAACCAACAAACGGTGTAAGAATTTAGTCTTAAGAACATAACAGAATTTGTCTCACTTGCAGGAAGGATGTTAACATCTGGTCCCGCCACTCTTTTTCTTCCAGGACAGCCACTGAGTAAAATAATTTGTTAACCAAAATCCCATGCATATTAAGGAGAATGATAAATGCTCATATAAAAGTGGATATCAAGGTAGCTTTATATCTAATTGTGTTTTTTTTTGCCTGTGCTTCTTCCTAGTTGTCAGAGGTACCATCCAAAGTGTAATCAATGAGGAGGATCAGCAGGATTCCATTATCAGTATAAACATCAATAGAATCTACAGGCAGAAAACAAGGGTCTTCCTCTCTGCTGAGGAGAGTGGTCGGTGGCAAGGACAGATCAAGACTCTGCTTCAGTGTGGGGTAAAACCAGGAGACGGAGACTTCCTCTTCACAGGCAGCATGCACTTTGGGGAGGCCAGGTTAGGCTGTGCCCCACGTTACAAAGACTTCCAAAGGATGTATAAAGAAGCCAAGGACAAAGGACTAAATCCATGCGAAATTGGCCCAGACTGAAATGATGTTCTTCAGCTGTAGGTTACTCTTAGAGCTCAGCCAGAACTAATTCTTAGTTGCTGCAGATGTGTTGATTTAAATGGAACTAATAACAGAGAGGAACCATCTGATGTCAGGAACAGAATATTCTCCTTTAAAGAGGTCTGTAAGAGGAGGCTGGATGAGCATTGAGTATGGAGGATCACTGAAGTCTAGAGACTCCTTATTGCTGCTTGGAGGCTGGACTTTACAAATCCCGAGGTACTTTCTAACCTTATGACCGTACGACTATAAGAACCACACAAGCTGCTCCTCACGGCCAACGGCTTGCTTATGGAATTGACTGAAGTACAAAGCTAGAATGCCACCCCATATTTAGTCCATTTGAACTAAATTATTTTTATAAGTTCCCTGGGGTGGGGAGGAACGAAATGCGTCACAATCCATGTCTTAAAAATATCCATCAACCAATGAACCTTTGAATCTTTGTAATGCTAATGTGTAAAATGTGTTAAGCAGATGTAGCATTTTGCATGGTATACACAGACGACAATATGGTAGAAGCCGGTGAACCCATTTTAACACTGACGCTTTGTTTAAAAAGGAAAAAAAACCAGAAAAAAAGGCTTGTTGTACAATTTTTTAAAAAATGGTTTCTTATGACAGAAATTTATGGAATTAAACACTTGCTTTTCTTTTCTTTTTCTTTTTTTAAGAGAGAGAATGTACAATTACCACCTGCAGTTTATGTTCAGAGTGAATGAGTTGTTTCCATTCCAGAGAAATAAAATGTTCCTGGATTTGAGCCAATGTTGTTGTGATTCCCATGCTGCTTCTGCCTTCTGCACTTTTAAATTTAACTGATTGGTATCTGCACCAGGGTGGCAAAAAATCTATTTTAGGTGCAGATTTTGTTTATGTACAATACTTGCACCATCTTCCAGGGACTGGAGACTTGCCTTCTCTCAAAAGGCATTTGAAAAGTTTGATAGCATTTTGAAATGTAATAGTCGCTATACCATACCAGCTTTGCTCAAATCTGGGCAATTAAAGAGTGCTCTTCTGTCATTGTTCTTCATTTACAAAATTTACATTCTTATTTATAAATAAGGTTCACTTTTATATAAAAAGTATAGTGCAGAAATTAATGACAATTTAAATATGTGAGCATCCACAGCAGAATGAAATACAAATTTAATACAGTGGAGATGTCTTAGTACAATCCACTCGTGCCTGATGTATAGTTAACACTAGTTCTTCATTGGGAATTGATTTTCCATTTATTCCCAGTTCTATTATCTTCATTATTATTCCTCCACCCCAGTCTGTCATATTTGCGGTTTTCGATGCTTATTGTAAGGACTAAAAAATTGCAGCAGTCATATAAAACAATGGTAAAGAAGTGGATTATTTAGTATTCCACAAGAACTTTGAAGACATGGGATAGCCTCTGTACATTATACACCCAATTTCCCTATCTAATAATTGATGTGAATTGGTGTTGCTACAGAAGAACAACTCAAAAGGTTTTTCTGTATACTTTTTTCATTTTTACTTATACAATAATATATATTGGGCCCAAATATCCAGCTACTTCCATTTGACCCTTTTATAAATGTATACTGTATACTCCACTTTTGACTAAATGGATCTCCAGATTCACTTTGTGTGCCTTCAAGTTCAGCGTTAACTCCTGGCAACTGCCTGGACAAGTCCCTCGCAGTTTTCTTGGCAAGATGTCAGAAGTGGTTTGCCTTTGTCTCCTTTGGAGGGCTGAGTGTGACTGGTCCAAGGTCACCCAGCTGCTTTGTGCTAAAGTGAACTAGAACTCATTCTCCCAGTGTCCAACCTGCTGCCTTGATCCCTACACCAAACTATATCTCTCCAAATCACTTACAACAGATTAAAATTTGTCTACTGCAATAGTTGCAAATGGAAAATGGCAATAAAATTAACAATAAATGCTCAATAATAGCACAATGATTGATGCTATTCTTCTATGACCTGCCAAGGGGAATAAAAACTTTTATGACTGACATCCAAGCACTCACAATTTCCCTCTTGGACCCTTATTTAAGTCAGTTTCCTGAATAAGTCTTCAGGCCTTTCAGGTTTCTTCTGAAGTAAACATTCTTTTGATTATATCCCCATATTCTGAAGTTAATTTATGCCTTCGCAGCATGTCCACGAAGCATCTTATGTTTGTCCTATAAATATTGGCTGGAGCCTGGCTTTTCTCTTGAAGTTACCAACTAACACTGATCACTCCCTTTCCAGCTATATTCTAAGTTCTTCGTCCTCCCTACATCTTAGGCTTTGCCATATGGCAAGTTCTCTTTTGTGTGGGAAGTTTTCAAAATTGCTGACATGCATTGCTACATGCTTATTATCACAATACTGGCAGGTGCACTCATAAAAATTAAAAGACTCTATAAGGGAGGAGTTGACAACAGTAATTTAATACACAGCCCATTTTTTAACAACAAAAAGTCTTTAAGTGGAATATCATGGTCATGATCTTGATGATGGGCCACACCGGATGGCCAGTGATGCTACTCCCTGTCTTTATGTTGTGTTGTCAAACTTAACCTGTGGCTAAGGCTGTTTCTCGGGAAGGGCTGTCAGATCAGTTGAAAAGAAGGGATGGTGAGTTGTAAATTGAAGTGGAAAGCCAACCTGCTTGCTATGAAAGGAAACATTATGAGTCGGTATTTCCTTTCACACTAAAGCTAATATTGAAGATGACATGGCTTTTTAAGATTTGGCAGCATTTTAAGACCCAAGAGGTTTTTGTTTTTTTCTTAAAAATATTTTGAAGACCTCTTCTTAGAAAGTTGAAGCTGATGATTTCAAAAAGCAATTTACATTTGAATGGTACAATTACAATGAATTAATTTAAAGCAGTGTTAATATGACTGAGCTTTGTAAGCTTGAACATCTGTTGACAATGGAAAATGTTGGGAAAATAAAAATTACAAATGTTCATTTACAGCCTTTAGCAGCTTGACTTGTCTGCTTAACCTGACAGGCTCCCAAGGGCAATGGAAGAGGAGGAGGCCAGTGTATCGACCTCAGTTTTTGATAGAAAAGAACTGGAAACAGCAATTCATGATATGAATGATAGATAAAGCTGCAGGATTAAAGGATATTCATATTGATCAAATAAAAGTTTGGGGAGATTTTGCCAAGCAATGGTTGTTACCACTTTTTAATGTATGTGTGGCCTCAAACTGTATTTTGAAGATTTGGAGGAAAGCCCATGTTATTGCATTTCTGAAACCCGGAAAAGAACTGAAGGACCCAAAGAATTTTTGTCCATTCCCACCTTTGCCATCCTTTCAAAATCTATGAGAGAGTTCTATTTCAATAGAATGTTTCCTATCATCGAACCAACTCTTATTCCTCAACAAGCAGGTTTCCTGCACAGGCCAGATATTTATATGCATCCAACACATAGAGAATGGCTTTCAATTAGTCCTAATCATAGGAGCTGCTTTCATGGATTTATCTGCGGTCTGTGACACAGTTGATCACAGGGAGCTTCTCTTTAAATTATATAATATCACACACAATCTTGTTCTGATTAAATGTATTAACCTTATTAATCATCACCTTCCAGGGAAGAAAGAACCGGTGGAGAGGCCAGCGACTTGGTCTTCCACAGGGGACCATTCAATATATATTCCAATAATGAACCTATTGGTCCTGATACATCAGGGCTTTTCAACCTTTTCATCCATTGTACCACTTTTAGGGTATGGCAACATCCGAGTACCACCAAGGTGTCAAAAACTTGATGACAAAAAAAGGGAAAAAAGTGATGAAGTACAGGTAGTCCTCGACTTAACAACAGTTCGTTTAGTGACTATTCGAATTTACAATGGCACTGAAAAAAGTGCCCTCCAAGCCACTGCTGAGCAAGACACCTGCCTGCCTGCCCGGTGGCGCTCTTCCTCCTGTCTGAGGTTTTCATTGTGGGCAATTCTGTTGAGGATTGGCAGTGGGGATTGGGTGGGGGTGTTTGGTTTTTATTCCCCCCCATCTATCCTTCGCTCAGGCTTCTGCAGTGCTGCCACCAGTTCAGCTCATTCCCCTTCCCTGCTACCACTTTTCTAGGATGGTCCTGTACCACCTGCCAGGTGCCAATGTACCACAGGTGGTACACGTACCACTAGTTGAAAAGCCCTGTGATACATTGTCTTTCATCTGCATTAATGATTTGGCACTTACTGCTCAGGGTACTAACTTCCAGCAGGTGGAAGTCGAGCTTACTCTGGCTCTTAAATGAGAATGGACTAAAATCTAACCCATCAAAAAAAATAATGTCTGTGCATTTCATCCCCCAAACAGTTAGGCCAGTCATAGGCTTAATATTATCTGGGATGGAGTGGCACATTGTCAGAAGCCACATTACCTTGGTCTTACAATGGACCGAAGATTAATCTTTAAAAGACATTGTTACAACTTAAAGTAAAAGATCTCTACTTGTAATAATCTCCTCAGAAACTGGGCTGGAACTATTTGCGATTCCCACACCATTAGTCTTTGGATGGCTACCCTTGCATTGTGTTACTTGGTGGGAAAGTACACCTGCCTGTTTGGGGCTGGTCTGTACACCCTACCCTGGTGGATAGGGAGCTTAGTGGTACATGCTGGATTGTTAATGGATGCCTACACCCCTCATCACTTGACAAACTATATCTTGGCAAAATAGCCCAGCCAGGCATTATTCCTCAACAAGCTGGCTTCCTGTACAAGCCAGATACTTTGTGTGGCACAAAACATGGGGTGTGGAAAGGTGTTACATGATCGGTATTACAGTGATTATTGGCCAAGTACCCCCTACAAAAAGATTGAAATCACGAAAGAGCTTTTTAGATTGTGCCAAGGAGATTGTTACTACACCTCAAAAAGAACAATTAAAAAGGTGGAAACTTCAAGTTAAACATCTTCATAATTGGATAGAACTGATTGAGGAGTTGCCTGAAGTTTCAGAGGAGAAATGGACAATTTGGAGATGTTTAAACAGACTACACATACTGGTTTGACTAGAACTAAAGACCACATGGAAAAAAAACACACCAAGGGTTTCTCCCAGAGGACAAGGGTATGTACTGCAAATGTGGCACTATTCAAACAACTATCCATCTTTTACAGTGCCTCCTGGGACTGACATGCACATAGAATGACTTGCTGGTAGGAAATATCCCTGTCATTAATGTGGCCCACCACTGTGCTAAAACCATATAAATCTGTTTTTATTAAAAGTGTTTAATCTTTTAATATTTAAATTAATAATTTTCCCCTTTCTAGTTCCTGCATTTCTGACACAAGGCAAGATGAGCTTTATTTGTGCTTACATTTCCTGGGGTGGTTGGAGACTTTTATACAGCTGGAGAGAAGCCTTTGTTACCCATCAATCCTAGAAGAACATCCTTCATATTAAATGTAGGACTATTTTAATTTCCATGGAAGACAAGGTAACAACTTCACTGGGTGAATCCTAGGCTGAAAGAATTATCCTTGCAAATAATAACATATTAAATATGGCTTCCACATAAATCATGTTTCAAAGGAAGAAACTGCCTAATTTCTAATCTCTTTGATTAGAAGTTTCAAGAGTAGGTTGTCTGGATTGGCAAAGGTGTGTACACCCTGAACTAGAATAATAAGGGTGTGGCAAATAACATCTTCCTGTGGTAACTTTGGAGCATACCATTGTATTATTATTATTTTGGTATTGTACCTGCTTGTTAGTGTAGGATTTTTTCTCTTCGTAATAGGATCAGTTTTCATGTAAACAACTTGTGCAAATGAGCCTCTATCCAAAAACAGCTCATCTATTCATTGTAACAAAATGTTCAATACAATGTCCTAGAAAAGCATGAGGCAATCAGATTTCCAATCCACTCAAGAGCATCAGTTTGAGAGAAGAATCCCTGTTCCTTTTGATAGTTGGTGGGCAAACTTTTCTCTTCCAGCAACTAATGGAATGACGTATCACTTTGGTAATTGGTTGGAAATAAGACACTGCTGAATGATAGAGGCTAGGCATATCTGTTTTATTTATTTTTTATTTTTAAAACATATACATGCAGTGTTGTTATAAGCAATCCATCCAAGTTGTTGTTGTTTGAATGAAAACCAATATCTACAATTAGGCAAATAAATTTTAGAAATAAAACTATTCATGCTATTTTAATAGAAGCATTTAGCTTAGACTTTCTGAACCTGGTGTCTTCCAGATATCTAAGTCTATAAGCTGAATTGGTAGGAGATAAAATTTTCTCTTAACTCATGACACCTCACATTCTCTTGATACATTTTTAGAGTTTCTATAGAAATTCCTTCATGGAACTTTGATGTGATTTCATCTTTGAAGCTGCAAAAGTTTTTCCTTGGTCAGAAGATGGATTAAAGTCTTACAAGGAAACATATATAATGTTTTTTTCAATGTTGAGTATCTAACAATATAATCATTTTTTTTCTTTTTGATCATTCTGACTATTATGAGTTGGTTATAATGAGATTCGTATGTGGGTTCTTTTTTTTCTTTTAACAAAAATCAATATAAGGGAATTTTCTTGTTCAGAAACGCTATTTTAATTCATAGAAAGGAAGTAATAATATTCATTCGGTTCTTGGTGTGTGAAATTCAGACTCTCATGGGTATTAACACACACCAATTTATTTGATGGTGGCAGATTGCTTCAGCATCTAAGTTCGTTCATTCATTCATTCATTCATTCATTCATTCATTCAATTTGTATGACGACCCTCGTGATATTTTCCTTTGGATGGAAAATAACAAGTTAAAAATACCAATGGGGACAAGAGAAACTGAGCACATTGGACAGCACACATATCTGCATTAACACCCCACCCTCCACCCCCCAAGTAGGCTTCCTGCCACAGGGCCCAGAGGAAAGCCAAGTTTTTAATGTCTTTAGAGATTCTCAATCATCCAGCTCATAGTTGTCTCAAAGGTGTTTTTTTGTCTTCACTGGATTATTTTTTCCTTGAGGAGGAGGAAGAAAACATTTAACGTCTCATCCAAGAAGCTTCATCAAGAAGCCCCACCATCGGAACTGAGGAAGCTTTTGGATGAGAATCAGAATGTTTTCTTCTTCTTCTTCCTCAAGGAATAAACAGTCCAGTTGCCTTTTGAAGAAAAAAAGCACCTTTAAGACCATTTTTTTTAATGTTGTACGAAAGACCACCAAAGTAAGGGTCAACCAACTATCTTAGGGTATGCTGATCCACAGAGTGGGTGCAGTGATTAAATTTGGAACTCAAGAATATACAACAGAGGGACATTATAATGAAAATGGCTTCTTGACATAAAATCTTAAGCAAGATTTTATAAGGAGCTAGCAACAGAATTATCCAAGGCAAAACTGTATGAATTCTCATATGACTATATGGGTAAATATATGTATATGTGGATATGCCTGTGTGGATGAGCTTACAGGAAGAATACAAAGGGGCTGCTTAGGACGGCAATATTAACCCATGGTGGAATCCTCATCTGATTACAAAGCTCATCCATTCTCTTTCATCTCAAATCACATATTTTCTGTTGAGTAGAGTTTCTTCTTATCAACAGAAAAAGTAGGACATAAAAGCATCCATAGAGATAGGATAGAACCTTCACATGCTTGTGTAAGAGTATCATATTCTATAGAGGAAATAAATGTCAACTAAATGAATGGGGCTGCCCTATATATCAGATTTTTAAAAATGTTTTATTGCTGTCAGGGGGCAGGAATGATCCTAGTATGTTCTCTACATCATTACTGCACTTTTCAAGCCACTGTTTGTCCTCTGTTTTAAAGGACTGCAATAGAAAAATGATGTAAGGATCTAAAACTCAAAACAGAAAACAACCATAGGAAGATCTGATAAAATGAGACATGATTCCTCAAAGTTTTCCTATAAGAAACAGGTTGCCCTTTTAAGATGCTGCAAGACTCTCTACTGTTTTAGCTTAAGGTCAGAGTGCCTTACATGTTGCAAAAATCTGGTTGGTAATGTTCTGAACTGCAAATAGAACAAGTATTATAGTACAGTCACCTATCTTAGTGTAACTTTAATGATTGGGCAGTATATTGAATGAGGTAATATGCCCTAGAACAAATAGGTGAATCAGAGTACTAAATTCTCTCTTTGATTTTCAAGACTTAAAGGAGCCACCCTATTTCACTTTGGAAAATGAGAAATGTTATGCATGAATCACAGTAGAATGAAGGTGAGGAGGACACCTATGGCTGACCTGGCTAGTGATGTACACTTGAAAAGACAAGGATCTCTAAGGCTAGGAAAGACGAAACAGAATAGCTGGGTGTAACACTGTGGATAGCACATGGATCCCAATAGGGGCATGAGTTGTTTCAGGTAGAGAGTTTTGGTTTTGGTTTTCTTCAGAGTTATGTAGCTCTCTGGGCAGTTAGAAAACAATCAACAAGCCCTTTCCATGTGAATAAATGGTGTTGAGATCATAAAAGAAATTTTACCGGCAAACTCTTCCACTGGGAGAGCAGGACAGGACCATAGAAAAGAAGGAGTTAATCGACTTATGTGTACAGTATGTAGGCATTTGTGTGAAATTTGTGGTCCTTGCATGTTACTGAATTATACTTCCCAACATTATTGACCATTAGTCATGCTAGCTGAGATCTCTGGAAGTTATAGATGCTCTACACTTGGAGGGCCATAAGTTCCCCACTCCAGCATATGACACAGGAATTAGCACAGGAAAGACAAAATTGCACTTTATCAAACACCGTTCCAGATTCTTCAGTGAAGACATAAATGTTAGAACTGAAGTTGGTATACTTCTCTCTTTCTTTCTTTTGGCATTTACAGTAAGATTTATTCCCATTTATCTATCCAATGTAGAAACACACACACACACACACACACACGGGGGGCACAGATGTCACATGAGATCACAAGTGTCACTTGTGGGCATTTTCTAAAGTTGATAATTTAGATAGACAGATAGACAGATCTACAGATATGGCTAGATGATAGATAGATGGATAGAAGGATAGATAGATAGATAGATAGATAGATAGATAGATAGATAGATAGATAGATAGATAGATAGATAGATAGATAGACAGACAGACAGACAGACAGACAGACAGACAGACAGAGGGAGGGATGGAGGGACAGTGCAATCAGAAAGTATTCAGACCCCTTCACTTTTGTCAATTTTGTTATGCTGCAGCCTGATTCATGGTTGTTGAAATTCATTTTTTCTCATTAATCTACACTCAGTACCCTATAATGACAATGTGAAAACAGAAGTTTAGAAATGTAGAATCAGGCTGCAGCATAAAAAAATTGACAAAAGTGAAGGGGGTCTGAATACTTTTTGAATCCACTGTAGATAGATATAGATGGATGGATGGGTGGGTGGGTGGGTAGATTGAGAGAGACAAAAAGAATTACTATTTCTTCCCTCCCCAAATCATGATCCAGTAATAAAGTTGTTGATTCTGTAAGAACGAAATAGTAGCAAACCATTCATTATGAGTCGAGATTTTTTAAAGGTTACCTGTGTTTTATTACAATTTTAAGAATATTATTTTTGTGATTTGAATATTGCAATGTGCTATCCTATAAACTGCACAAGTTTTACCTAGACATATTTCAGGATTACAAGTCACATGGTTGATGGTGGTCTTAAATATCACCTTACAAGAAAAGAATAGTTTAACAGTTATTCCACAGAACCTTTTTCTTTCTACGTGACTGGAAAGGTATAAGACATTCACTGGTCTTTTGCAATGCTTCATCTGAAATATATTCTTAAGGAGCCCTGGGAGCACAGTGGTTAGAATGCAGTATTTTAGGCTAACTCTGTCCACTGTCAGGAGTTTAGTCATGGCTGGGTCAAGGTTGACTCAGAATTCCATCCTTCCAAGGTTGGTAAAATGAGGACCCAAATTGTTGGGGGCAATATGCTGACTCTGTAAACCACTTAGAGAGTGCTGTAAACCACTATGAAGCAGTATAAGACTAAGTACTATTGCTATTAAGTGTGGAATTCCACAACATGAATGTCATTCATTATGCACGGAGATGGAGAGATTAACTATGAGGCTGAAAGATAAAGAAGAAACAGAATACTACCAAAGCTGGAATCTATTCTACAAATGGCTAGAAGAGAGAACCAAAGAGTAGGACTTGATTATGTATTAGCGTTTTATGAACCCAGATCACACGCTGTTTGAAAAACTAACATATGTATGTAGAGGGGGAAAAACAATAAAAAGCTTATTATATATAAAAAAATGAATGTCATTCATTGCAATATGGCATCTATTCTTCCTGCAGCCACATCATCAATTCACATCTTGAGAAGGTCAGACATTATGAGCATCCCCACCACTTTCCATATGGGGTGGTTGAGATTCTCTTTGTTTTATAAGAGACACCACAGTACATAATGTCCTTTTCCAGTTGGCACAGAAGCTTCTGTTCCTTTAATAAATTCATAGAAGGAAGACTTTATCAGAATATATCATATTTAGGAATGAATAAAGAGCTGTCCAACCACAGAACTCTTTGTGGTATATATAAAAGAGGAATATTAAGTTGATATTATACTAGTGGAACAGAGCTAGTAATTTGAGATGCTCATATGCTTTGGCAAGTCAGAAGAACCAGCTTTCCTGTGCAGTCATGTCTGTTGACAGCAATAGTTAAAGTGGAAACAAGAGGAGGTGTATGGGTAGGTGGATCTGCCAGCAGCTGGCAGCCAATTCTGGAACAGGTCTCTCCAGTTAATGAAAAGAATGCTGACTCAAAGTCAAACCAGTTTGGGCTGAGCTAATATTTGCATCTATTTAGAAAAGCTTTTTTAAAAAGTCAAGTTAACTTTGCCATGGTAAGAACATATGCAGAAAAGGATAGTGGTAAAGGAATGCTTGTATGTAAATTTTATTCTCACATAAGTTAAATACAAATATTAATCTTCCATCAAAATGCTAAACATTTATCCTATTATTTTTTCCTGTTTTAGTTTTAGTTAATGCTTTTTAAATAAGTATTATGTAATAGTTTTAAGTAATGATTGTTTTATATAAATAATGTTTTCTTGGATGGTTGTTGACTTCCCAGAGTCACTTTTTGTGAATTGGGTAACTATATAAATTTGATAAATAAATTAAGTATTTGCTATTCAGTTAGATATAGCCAACTCTTCTTCATCTTTTCTTCCTTGTATAATACATGAGCAAAGTAAATGAAGCAGAAATGAATAACATCACAGTGTTGAGTATAGTATATCTTCTCAGAATTTAATTGGACAATGTATGGAAATAATATATCTAGTAGCCTTCTCCAATCTGTTCTCTTCTAAATGTGTTGCTTTACTGTCACCATTCTGAACTGCTACGGTCATATGATTGTAGGCTGAAGTATAGGACTGCAGCCTCAGATGAGGTTCCAAGTATAATAAAATCAAGTTTCTGGTCTGGAAAAGATGTTATGGTTTTCATTAAGAAAATAAAACTTAATTTCCCTCTAAAAGTTCATTTACAGTGGGCAGTTCCTACTGTCATATTTTAGAAAATAACTTTAATCTGGTTTACAAAGTTACTCTGTGCAAATGAATATATACAAAGCAAAATATGCAAAGTATATAATGAATGAAGCATAAAAATGCCAGGTAGTAATAATAATATTAATGACAACAATAAGTTATTAAATGTATATATGCTGCTTGACTCCAAGTGACTCCGAGTGGTCTACAAATGGTTAAAAACATTTAAAAACAGAAAAGCACCTCCCTGTAAAAATAAAAAAAACAAAAAACCCAAATAACAACACAATCAAAGAAACAAAGATAGTAGAGAAATCAAATCTGTAGGGGAACAAAGAAAAGAGGAAAGGGGACATCAGTCATCCTTGTTAAAAGACTCACACAGAGCAATATCTTCAGGGCCTTTTGAATTCCCAGAGGGTGGTGTGTTGTTTTTTTATTTAAATCTTTGGAGGAACCTTATGCCATGGGGCAAGTATTGCTACAGCAGGGGTGTCAAACTCAATTTCATTGAGGGCCACATCAGCATTGTGGTTGCCCTCGGGGGGGGGTGGCGGGTGGGTATGGCCAGGGTGGGCACGGCTTACTGGGTGGGCATGGCTGGAGTGAGTATGGCCTACTGGGTGGGCGTGGCCAGCTCTACATCGTTCGCATCAAGGGTGCCTATGGGGGCCTGGGCAGGAGTGGGACAGATCTGGGGTTCTCTGGCAGAAGGAGGGTCTCTGGGCCAGGGCCAAGGCAGCAGGGGCCGTTCCCTCACTGTTTCAAGAATGGCTTCGTGGGCCACATGGAACCACTTCGCGGGCCGGATCTGACCCCCGGGCCTTGTGTTTGACATGTCTGTGCTACAGTGAAGGCATTCTTCTGGGGTTCTGATTGGTGGCATTGTGTAATTGAAGTAATCCAGACTGGCCAGATCAAACCAACTACTATGGAAGATAGGCCATGCTTCCAAGGAAAGAAATGGGGAACTGAAGAGAGATCCATTAAAAGCAGACTGACAATCATGGGGAATAGTCCAGTCCATTGTCATTCCTCTCCAGACAAGGAGAGGACTCAAGATGAATCACAAATTCCTCATAAAGGAAAACACAAGACAGTGGTCTCTGATGGGTTTACAGCTCTGGGAGATGAGAAAATAGCCATCATTTGCACAAAGTGAAGTTGTCCCTTCAAAAAATACTTCATTTTAAAATCACTTTTGGAAATTTGTGGTTAACTGCTTTTCAGCTACTTGGACCTTTTGGATCAACAGGTTTTACATCGTTGGGTGAGTTTCCTTTAATCCTTAGCAAACAAAGTTTAAATACAAGTTTAAGGACTTATTTTTTTCTTTTGGAATAAACAATAAAGGAGGATTAGAATTTTGATTTTTGGAAAGTTACAAATTGAGTAAGGACTGAAATAAATTTTAAATAAGATCTTTGAATTAATTATAAGGATCCTTCCCACGGGAAAATGCTTCGGTTTTGAATTCTCATTAAAAAATGATAGGATGAGTCTTTGAAGATTGGACACTAGAGGGATCCAGAAGGCACTCAAGATTACAATTAAAGGAGAAGAACACTGGCTCAGGAATTCTGGGAGTTGAAGTCCACGAGTCATAAAAGAGCCAAAGTTGCCGACCCCTGGGCTAGGCAGATACTATGGGAGATGGAAAAAAAAGTGTTCAAAATTAGTGTTAAAGCAATTAAATCCTTAGGTATTTATTTAACTAGAAATAATGAAGTTATTCAAAAACGATTATTTGCATGGTTGGAAGAGTATAATGGCAGATATTCTTAAATGGGAAAATTTGAACGTATCTAGGTTAGGAAGTAAATAGCAAAAATCAACATTCTTCCAGGGGTTAACTTCCTTTTCCAAAATATGCCAGTGAAAATTGATGAAATGATGCAAAATGAGTAACAAAGACAAATAAGCAATTTCATCTTGCTAAGTAACAACTGAGGATTAGATTTAAGGTGTTACAAGATTTAAAAGAAAGAGTGATGCTGGGATATCAAATATGAAGCTATGTTATCGGAACAGATGTTTGGCTTGAATCACAGACCGAATCATAGCTCCATGTGGTTGGATCACATTTATAGAAGGAATAGAATGCACAGAAAGTCTACATAAATATTTTTGGACTGATATAAAAAGTGCAGTAAATATAAGAAATAAATCCATTAAAATTACCTTATTAAAAAGTAATAATAATAATAGAGTTGCAAGAGACCTTGGAGGTCTTCTAGTCCAACCCCCTGCTCAGGCAGAAAACCCTATACCATTTTAGACAAATGTTTGTCCACTCTCTTCTTAAAAACTCCCAGGGTTGGAGCATTCACATCTTCTGGAGGCAGGTTGTTCCACTGATTAATTGTTCTAACTGTCAGGAAATTTCCTCTTAGTTCTAGGTTGATTCTTTCTTTGATTAATTTTCATCTGTTGTTTCTTGTCCTGCCTTCAGGTGCTTTGGAGAATAGCTTGACTCCTTCTTCTTTGTGGCAACCCCTGAGATATTGGAACACTGCTATCATGTCACCCCTCATCCTTCTCTTCATTAGACTAGACATACCCACTTTAGCTTCCAGTCCCCTGATCATCTTTGTTGCTCTTCTCTGTACTCTTTCTAGTATATGGCAAATACAAAAAAAGGAACAAGACCAGAGTTATATGCTCTGTCTTTGATATTAAATATATATTTTCATGAAGAATATGCTAAAAGTTGATCAGTGGTGAGCAATATCTTATAATTTATAAAACTAAATTATCATTCAAACAAAAATATAATAATTTAAGACTCACAGAATGGTCAGAAATGCTTTTGTGGGTTTCAATAGCTGTAAATAAGCAGTATAGGTCAGAAGGAATGATAAAAAAACAGTGGTCAGCCCAGAGATTTGACTAAATTTGAAATACTTATAATACAAAATACAGAACATATGCTAGAATTGTTACTGAAACATGATTTGGAGACTGAACAAGTTAAAGAATGCATTATCAAATGGATACGAACTTAAATGGGACAATGGAAGTTGAAGTCCACAAGTCATAAAAGGGCCAAGTTTGAAGACCCCTGCTCTTGACTATAAGAGCTATCAACCAGTGGAATAAGTTGCTGCATGAAGTAGTGAATTGTCCTTTAATGAAGGTTAGCAAGAAGATGCTGAATGGTTATCTGTCAAGAGGTTGTAGGGGAATCCTACTTTTGTAAGAATTGAACTATATAATTTTGGATTACCTCCCAACATGTTTCTAAATATTCAGGAATCTGCTAAGAATATAGCAAAGTTCTACTATCTTTGCCTTCTCTAAATGTTCATGAAATAGTTAAATATGAAAAGTAATTTAACAGAAATGATATACAGATGTAAGTTCATGTCTATAATTAATAACAGCAGAAGCACTAATTAGCAATAATGGATTACATACTCATTGCTTTAATGATTTAGAAGGACACAACAAAAATACAAACAAATATTGTTATATTCTTCTAAGTTCTACATATAGAGAATATAATCAGGTGGGGAAATGAGGAAATATAATTTTGTGATTAACAATTCTAGGTTCTAATCACAGCTGATTGTTTTACAAAAGCTGTCCAGTCACAAGACATAAGGGTAGCAATATTGTATTAGTTAATATATCACAAACCATTGTAGTATTTAGCACTGGTTGCTATATTTCTCTATCAGAAACAGAAATGTTAACATTTTTAGTGTGGTGATGTTTTTATGAAACTTGAGAAGATGTAACCTTGAGTGCTTCCCTGAAAGGCATTGGATTGTTATAAATCTATGAGAAGACCTTAGATGTATTATATTATTGCATTGATTTCTTTTCCAGTGTTTGGTTATTGTTTCATTTCTTTTTCTCCTTCTCTTTTATTTAAAAAAGGGAGGGATAAAAATTAGGATCCCCACAAGAAAAAAAGTTTGTGCTATTGGATGTTGATTTTTAACATTAGTTTTTAATTAATATTAGTCAGTTATAGAAACAAAAATTCTGGTTTCTGAGCAAGATACAATTTTCAGGACCTAAATGTGAATCCAGGGTGTAACAAACTAATCTTTATAAAGCAGCAAGTTGCATTTCAATCTTGGTCTAGTCATTTGCCTACATTTCTGCAATTTCCAAATATAATATGATTTGTTAGCTCCATCACTCCTCTTTCCACCTGAAGCTCATGGTAACATGCATAGCAGCTGGGGTGTCTTCTGGGCATGGTAAAATAAAGTCAAGGAGGCAGGCAATGATGGTGCAAGCTACATCTGAAGCTACATCTGTTTTTAGGTGTGTTGCATGTACAATGTACAGTAAAACAGCAATCTTCAATTGCACCCTTGCTGTCCTTATCTTGATATTTTTTTGATAATTCCTTGTTGATGCCCCTGCATTTATTTCTTTCTTTCTTTCTCTTTCTTTCTTTCTTTCTTTCTTTCTTTCTTTCTTTCTTTCTTTCTTTCTTTCTTTCTTTCTTTCTTTCTCTCTCTCTCTCTCTCTCTCTCTTTCTTTCTTTACAATTTAGAGACATCTTTTCATTCCTTCATTCATCCATTCATTCAATTTCTATAAACTCCCAACTCAAGTCCCTGTCTTTCTCATAGAGAGATTCTGTGCCCCACCCAGTTCCAATCCTATGAGGTCAGTTGATTGAAAGAGAGTAACCACAGCAGATGGTAGATTTCAGTTTGGCTTTTCCAGATCCTAGTCCCATCACTTTAACCATTTCACCTCATTAGTATACAATTTTTAATTGATTTGAGAAATTGCCCTCCCTATTTTAGGAGTTATAGAAAAAGATGTAAAACAACCCTGCCATACAAAGGGTGAAGTTGTCTGCTTCCTTGGCCACAAATCAAAGGATGGGACAGATAAAGCAGACAAATAGTATCTGATGGTGAAACATGAAAGGAAGAACCACTTTCACTATCAGTATTTCTAATCTTTAATTCTGCATATTGCTAATCAGTACTACTGCTGTTTGTGATTCATACAAGAATCCTCATCTCCAGCTTCTCTGGGCTTTCAGTGACTTTAGAGTAGTTAGAAATTATAGAGGACAGTAATTTAAAGCAAGAATCAGATCTGACAATACACAAAGCCAAGTTCTGCTTTCTTTTCAGCTGAAAAGGCAGATAAAGACTGGCTAGGGGCCAGTCACTGCATAGGCGTGGGACTGAGACCTATCTGGTTCCAGTTGCCCAATGCCAGTGCAATTTCTTGATGCCATATTGCATTAAATGAATGGATTTGTATTTGCAATGCTGTATTTGGTTGTTGCTCCAAGGCATTTGTTGGTTGCAATTAATGCTGATGCCTCCTGGCTTCTTTTGTTCTTTCTCCTTTCCCACCATGTCTGTTCTTTTTGATAAACTTGCCATAGACCTCTTAACTTGACATGGTGCTAACTAATCTTACCTTAACCTTGCCCTGGATTGTGGTGTTTTTTTTTGGTAGCAATTCATTTTGGCCACCATCAAAATTGCATCTTTGGATAATCAGAGCAATGCTCTCATTGATAAGATTAATATTCCATGACAATATAATTATTATTGCTTTAAGCAGTCAGGAATAAATTTTCAACTGAATAAAATAAAATTTTGGTTAGAACAATACATTTTTCTGTCATTCACGTTTTTCCTAAACATCTCAACATTCATATGAGTATCAAATCTTGTTTATTTCATTAGGACAAGGATCTTACATTTTCCTTTAAATTCTGAGGGATTCAAAGTAATATTAAATCTTTGAATGGGGTAAGGATGGTGACGTGCATCATGCAAACTAATCTTTTACTTATCTTTATTGGTTTTTGTATTAATAGGTAAGGTAAAGGTAAAGGTTCCCCCGCACATGCGTGTTAGTCGTTTCCGACTCTAGGGGCTGGTGCTCATCTCCATTTCAAAGCCGAAGAGCCAGCGTTTGTCTGAGGACGTCTCTGTGGTCATGTGGCCAGCATGACTAGACACCAAAGGTGCATGGAACGCTGTTACCTTCCCACCGTAGTGGTCCCTATTTTTCTACTTGCATTTTTATGTGCTTTCGAACTGCTAGGTTGGCAGAAGCTGGGACGAGTAACAGGTGCTTACTCTGTTACACGACACTTGGGATTTGACCCGCCAAACTGCCGACCTTCAGATTGACAAGCTCAGCATCCTAACCCACTGAGCCACCGTGTCCCTTTTTGTATTAATATGAGCATTTAAATTACCAGTAGATTCAGGAAGCTTATCTGAAATGGAATCACTTGCTTTTCAAACAGTAACCAGGTTTGTTGTAAAAGCTAATTCATTTTCTCCTTTGGCAGCTTATTCTAATGATTAATGATGTTATGCTAAGACTTTTTATCTAATTTGAACGGTAATATCTTGGCGCCTTAATAGGGCAGTTCATGCTATATAAGTAATTCACAGAAGCAGATCATAGGCAGGTATTTGTTTTCTCATCTGTGATACTTCAGCTTTTAGCAATATAGGCTTGTTCATACAAGGCTTACAAATTGTTTAAGAGAGGAGGTGAGCATGTATACTATACAGCTGACTGGAAAAGAGAGATCACTATCCTAAAATGCATAGTAATCAACTTACCGTATATACTTGAGTATAAGCCGAATTTTTCAGCCCACTTTTTGGGCTGAAAAATTCCACTTCGGCTTATACTCCAGTCAACAAAAAAACTTACCGAGGACTTGTGCGCGGCCGAGGCTTTGGAGCTTCCGGGATCGCGCGCACCTCTCCCAAGCCACCGCCGTCCGGAGACCTGCCGAAGTTTGGGGAGGTTTGGGGAGGTGCGCGCGCACCTCCCCAAACCTCCCCAAACGAAGCCGGGTCTCCGTTCCTCTGCGCCCTGCCTGCCTGCTTCTTTCCACAGCGGAAAGAAGCAGGCAGGCAGGGGGCGGAGGAACGGAGACCCGGCGACGTTTGGGGAGGTTTGGGCGCCTCCCCAAATATCCCCAAACGTCGCCGGGTCTCCGTTCCTCTGCGCCCTGCCTGCCTGCTTCTTTCCACAGCGGAAGCAAGTGACCACCCGGAGCTTACCGAGGACTTGCTTCGGTGCTTCCAGGATCGCGCGCACCTCTCCCAAGCCGCCGCCGTCCGGAGACCTGCCGAAGTTTGGGGAGGTTTGGGCAGGTGCGCGCGCACCTCTCCAAACCTCCCCAAACGTCGCCGGGTCTCCGTTCCTCCGAGCCCTGCCTGCCTGCTTCTTTCCGCTGTGGAAAGAAGCAGGCAGGCAGGGCGCAGAGGAACCGAGACCCGGCGACGTTTGGGGATATTTGGGGAGGCGCCCAAACCTCCCCAAACGTCGCCGGGTCTCCGTTCCTCCGCCCCCTGCCTGCCTGCTTCTTTCCGCTGTGGAAAGAAGCAGGCAGGCAGGGCGCAGAGGAACGGAGACCCGGCGACGTTTGGGGAGGTTTGGGGAGGCGCCCAAACCTCCCCAAACGTCGCCGGGTCTCCGTTCCTCCGCCCCCTGCCTGCCTGCTTCTTTCCGCTGTGGAAAGAAGCAGGCAGGCAGGGCGCAGAGGAACGGAGACCTGCCGACGTTTGGGGAGGTTTGGAGAGGTGCGCGCGCACCTCCCCAAACCTCCCCAAACTTCGGCAGGTCTCCGGACGGCGGCGGCTTGGGAGAGGTGCGCGCGATCCTGGAAGCACCGAAGCAAGTCCTCGGTAAGCTCCGGGTGGTCACTTGCTTCGCGTCTCCTGAGGGAAGGGGAGGCGACTGGAGCAGGCGTGTTTCCTCGCCTGCTGGGCACCGCGATTTGCCCGGGGAACGCGCGGGCCCCGAATATCAGCGTGGAGCGAGGAAGCGGACAGCCAGGGCTTCCCGGAGAGCCAAGGCCACACAGGGTATTCCTGTGTATTCAGGCTTGCAAAATGGCGGATCGAGCCTCTGCTGGCGGCAGAGGCTTGCAGAACGGCGGATCGGCTTATACTCGAGTCAACAACTTTTTCCAGTTTTTGGGGGTGAAATTGGGGGTCTCGGCTTATACTCGAGTCGGCTTATACTCAAGTATATATGGGTATCTGGTAATTTTTCCTTCTCCAAATGTTTGGACTAAATTTCAGAGTTCCCTCATTCTCTTTCGTCACCCAATATGTCGACACCACTTTGCAACATTAACTTGCAACCAGACCGAGAAACTGAATAATAGATGTGTTTGATTGACAGCCCACGGCAATTTAATTTGTTTCTTTAAAATATTTATATTGCAATTCTTAGTTAACAAGGCACCATAGCAACTTTCAACATAATAGGAAACATGACAGCTTTTGTATTTAGGTTTGTAATCTTTTAAACAAGGGTTCAGAGGAAAATGGAACACAAGAAGGAAAAAAGAACACAAAATTAATTAAAAGTTAGATGTTGTATTCTTAAAATGAAACACAGAGCCTTTATCCTGCTTCTAACCTACGACATTGCAATGGAGAGGGACTACAAGGTGCTAAATAGGACAGAAAAAATGGATTAATAATGGGAACTGGTGCTTTATGAGACTCTTGAAAATCTCAGCTTTTATATTTTAAAATATTCCTCTATAGGATAAGAACATAGGTATTCTCTGTAGAGTTTCTTTCTTTCCCCAGAACTGTATGACTTAACAGCAACAGAAGCAGCCAGCAGAGTTGAAAGGAACCTTGGAGTTCTTCTAGTCCAAACCCCTCCTCAAGCAGGAGATTCTGTACCATTTCAGACAAATGGATGTCCAGTCTCTTTTTTTTTATTGAAAAGTTTTTCAATACATTTTATCTTTAACAACCCCTCCCCCCCACCCCCTACCCAGCCCTTCCTAACCCTCCCCCCTCCCCTTCCCCCTCCCCATCCCCGACTTCCCAGAGCTAAATACAAAGTATAAAAGTAAAAACAATCATAAACAACCATATGCTAACAACAATAAACTATTAAGTCTATCGCACTCTAGCTCATAAAAAATGACTACAAGCAATACTATTATCATATCAAAACTTATTCAAATGCTAAATGAAACTTTTTGGTCCCATATTTGTTCTGGATGTAATCAATCCACTTTTCCCACTCCGTAATATAACGTTGTTGCGAATGATCTTTCAAATAAGCCGATATCTTTGCCATTTCCGCCAGGTCAGAAACTTTTAAAGTCCATTCCTCTATAGTCGGCAGTTCCTCCTTCTTCCAATATTGACCTACTAAAAGTCTTGCTGCCGTAATTAAGTTCAACATCAACTTAGTGTCCACAGCAGTAGTATCTGTAATTATACCCAATAAAAACAATTGCGGACAAAACTTTATCCTTTGCTTAAATATCTTCTGCATATTCCACCAGATTTTAATCCAAAAAGCTTTAACCTTTTTACAGGTCCACCATATATGAAAATATGTTGCGTCTTCGCCACCACATCTCCAACATTTAGGTTGATAGTTCGGATACATACTTGCAAGCTTTTTAGGATCTAAATGCCACCTATAAAACATTTTATAAAAGTTCTCTCTTAAATTTTGAGCTTGCGTAAAGTTTACGTTCCTCACCCAGATCTTTTCCCAAGTGTCCATTGTAATAACTTCTTGAATATTCTGAGCCCACTTTATCATACAATCTTTAACAAGTTCTGTTTCCGAGTCAAATTCTATCAATGCAAGATATATCCGTTTGATATGTGCTGGACCCTGATTTCTAATTTGCTTTACCAGATTTTCATCAGTCATTGAAAAACCAATTTTCTGATCTTCTTTCCACCTGGCCTGTAGTTGCCCATATTGAAACCAAGTTTGAACAATCTTCTCTTCTCTTAAAAAGTTATATGGCTTCAAACACCATATGTTCCTCTCCAAACTTAAGATTTCCTTGTATGTAGTCACATCATGTTTGAACCCAACATTTATGTTTTCTATTGCCTGTTTCGGTATTGCCCATAAAGGTATCTTGTAGTTTAGCTTATGTCTGTACTTTTTCCAAACTCTCAACAAAGCATGTCTTAAAATATGCACCTTAAACACATTATCTACCTTCTTATCATACAATAAATATGCATGCCAGCCAAATAACAAGTCGTGGCCTTCAAGATTTAATAATCTCCCTTGTGTTAAATTAATCCAGTCACTTATCGCTGACAACGCAGCAGCTTCATAGTATAATTTAAAATTGGGCATTTTAAGACCACCTCTTTCACATGTATCCTGCATAATCTTAAATTTAACTCGTGGCCTTTTCCCTGCCCATACAAATTTATTGATACCCCATTGCCATTCCTCCAAATTTGAGTCCTTTTTAAGAATAGGTATCATTTGAAATAAAAATAAAAATTTTGGCAAAACATTCATTTTCACTGCTGCAATTCTTCCCAATAAAGACAATTGTAATTTTTTCCAGCTCTCCAATTCTTTTTGAAATTTTCCCCATAACTTTTCATAATTATTTTTATATAACTTTGCATTTGAGGGCGACAAATACACCCCCAAATATTTAACCCTTTTAACAATCTCAAATCCAGTTAACCCTTCTAAAAGGGCCTTTTGCAATACTGTCATATTTTTAGCCAATATTTTAGTTTTTTGTATATTAACCTTAAATCCAGAAACCTTCCCATATTGCATTATTATCTCCATCAGGTCCACAACAGAATTTTCTGGCTGAGTCACGGTAACAACCAGATCGTCTGCAAACGCCCTCAATCTATAATCCTGATCTCTTATTTGAATTCCCTTATTTTTTTCCGAATTCCGTATTTTAATCAACAATATCTCCAATGTTAAAACAAATAATAAAGGTGATAATGGACACCCTTGCTTTGTGCCTTTTTCAATATGACATACTTCAGTCAAACTATTATTTACTATTATTCGGGCTGTTTGTTTTTGATATAATGCCCTAATTGGTTGTAGGAATTTATCCCCAAAATTCATTTTATCTAATACTTTCATCAAAAATTGCCAATCCAGTTGATCAAAGGCTTTTTCGGCGTCTAGAAAGATCAGTGCCGCAGGGATCTGGTTGTTCCTTTCCAAAAATTCCAACAAGTCTACTATATGCCTCACATTATTTTTCATGTCCAGTCTCTTTTTAAAAGCCTCCAGTGATGGAGCACTCACAACTTCTGAAGCCAAGCCATTCCAACTGGTTTATTGTTCCCACTGCCAAGAAATTTTTCCTTAGTTCTAGGCTGCTTCTCTCCTTGATTAGTTTCCAATGAGAGTGAGTTTCCAATGGCTATATGGTTTTATCAGCTGGCCTGGGAACCATGGATGGAGATCATTGATTTAACTGTGTTGCTGCCACTGTTGGGCTGTCTGTGTGGAGTTTTTATGGGTTTTTATACTGTGTATTTTTAATGTCATAAGCTGCCTGAATATGTGAATTGGGCAGTCATATAAATTTGTTTAATAAATAAAATAAAGGCTATACTTGCCACATTTTCATCTCCTCTGATGTTTTCTTTGTTTCATCCTAGTTAGATCCCTGTGCTAGGTTAGCAGGATACTTTTTGCCCATTACTGGAATAGTCTGGATATTTAACATTTACTTTTTCAGGGAAAACATTTCTATTGAAAAAAATGTTTAGACTAGCAAACTCCACAATATTATTTACTTACTTATTATTATTTACTTATTTACTTACTGTAAATCTATAGCATTCATTTCCAATTATAGAATACTCAAGTAGGCTAACAGTGGAATGCTCACAGTGTCTTGACCATGTTCCCTGCTCCCAGAAACACAAAAATAATCAAAATCAAAATAAGCAATTAAAGCCATACAAAACAATATTATTGTATGAAAGTTGCTGAAACCACTAACAGTGTCTCAGTTGGGGAGATATTCTTCCAAAGACAGGAGGACTGGAGGCTAAATACATCCATAGGGTGTATTGCATAGCCTGGGAGCTATATACTTAAAACATCTAACCAAAACTTGAAAGAGCCAATGTTACAAGAATTTCCATAACAGAGAGGCAGTCACAAAAAGGGCAACTTCCTTGTGAGGACTAATCTGACCATTCTAGTGTTATACACGAAATGATTCATGTGACAATAGGTAGTCTTTCAGCACTGAGTTCATTAAGACTGTAATAATAATCATCAGTACCATAAGCTACAATAAAAATTAAATGGATTTCTACGTAGATGATGCACACAATTGATGTTATGTACTGTCTAAATCCTAGATTACAATAATAATCTGAGCATGAGGTAAGCGCAAGCATCACCCTTACTGGGTGAATGTGCTTCAGGATGCCACTGTTTGTATACCAATGTAATCTGTAGGAATTTTCCCCAAGCTGGAGCAAACTTCTGAGCATCTGAATACAAAGCTGGGCTGAAGAAAGTCTCTCTTCTTTTTCTTTCAGAGGGACTGTAAGCCCACCCAGAGTCAAAAGTGCCAATTTGAATCAGTTTAATCTGATTTTTTCTTAGAAACATATCCATTTTATTTGGATTTATGTTCAGTTTATTGGTTCTTATTCAGATTCCTGTTATTATTCCAAGATGTTTGTTTAGGATATCTATAACCACCTCAGATAACAAAAAATAAGAGTTGGAAGAGGCCTTGGAATACTTCTAGTCTAACTCCTGAACAGGCAGGAACTCCTATACCATTTCAGACAAATAGTTGTCCAATCTCTTCTTAAAAACCTCCAGTGTTTGAGAAACTACAACTTCTGGGAACAAGTCGTTCCACTGATTAATTGTTCTGTCAGGAAATTTCTCTTAATTTTAGGTTGCTTCTCTCCCTGATTAGTTTCCATCCATTGGTTCTTATCCTGCCTTCAGGTGATTTGATGAGACTAGGAGTGGAAAATATAATTGGACACCTTTGTAAGAGTGGTATCTCACCACAAGCCTGGATCTTTCAAATGGTTACAGAAAGGTGCTTAATGCCATTAGAGATTGGAATTTCTGGATAATGCCAAAGGACAATAATAGCCACAGCAAGCAGATATTCTGCAATCTCTCCCTGAGGCGAGATCTAAACTGCTATGGAATGGTTCTTCCTAAATCTATCCATTCCTAACAGTGTATATACAGACCTTGGTGTATGTCATCAGCCATCACTACCAAACACAGCCATACTATAATCTGTTTCTTTCAACATTTGTTACAGGTCTAGTGTCAATCACTGATCTCTCAAATTGAAAATTCAGACCACATGATAATTATTCTAAATGTCAAATATCTTACAGATTTTTCTTCAACATGGGACAAGCTATTGTATCATGCTTAATTGACAGATTGGTCTTCTTACTCCATCTGTCAAAGCAATGAGCCAAAAAGAGTGCCAGAATCAGAGTTATTATAGATAGACACTGGCATCTCATTAAATATTAAAAATACAGAATACAAGTTATATTCAGAAAGGAAAACAATTCATCAATGTGGCTTGCTTCGGCAGCACGTATACTAAAATTGGAACAATATAGAGAAAATGAACAAGAAAATGATCAAGAGGCGGTGGTGAGGCCTCTCCTCAAGAAGCCTGCCTTGGACCCAGCTGTATTGAACAACTTTCGTCCGGTCTCCAACCTTCGCTTTCTTGCGAAGGTTGTTGAGAGTGTGGTGGCGCATCAGCTCCCTTTGGTCCTGGATGAAGCGGATTATCTAGACCCGTACCAATCGGGTTTCAGGCCCGGGCACAGCACGGAGACCGCATTGGTCGCGCTGGTGAATGATCTCTGGAGGGCTCGGGACAGGGGTCATTCCTCTGTTCTAGTCCTATTAGACCTCTCAGCGGCTTTCGATACCATCGACCATGGTATCCTGCTGCAGTGTCTCAGGGGATTGGGAGTGGGAGGCACGGTCTTACAGTGGTTCTCCTCCTATCTCCAGGGACGCTCGCAGTCAGTGTTGACAGGAGGGCAGAGGTCGACCGCGAGGTCTCTCGTTTGTGGAGTTCCTCAGGGGTCGGTCCTCTCGCCTCTCCTGTTCAACATCTACATGAAACCGCTGGGTGAGATCATTCGTGGCTTTGGAGTTGGGTATCATCAGTATGCTGATGATACCCAGCTTTTTCTTTCGACCCCAAACCACCCCAGTGATGCCCTCAACGTGATGTCCCATTGCCTGGAGGCGGTTCGGGTCTGGATGGGGAGGAACAGACTTCAACTCAACCCCGACAAGACCGAGTGGCTTTGCATACCTTCATCCCGGGTCTATTCGGATATTCCATCTCTTCCTATGGGGGGTGAATTATTACCCCCCGTAGATAGGGTTCGCAACTTGGGAGTCCTCCTAGATTCACGGCTCACCTTGGAAGACCACATGGTGGCTGTGACTAGGGGGGCTTTCACCCAGGTTCGCCTGGTGCGCCAGTTGCGGCCCTATCTAAGCCGGGATGATTTATGCACAGTCACTCACGCGCTCGTGACCTCTCGTCTAGACTACTGTAATGCTCTCTACATGGGGCTTCCCTTGAGGACCACCCGGAGGCTCCAACTGGTACAGAATGCAGCCGCGAGAGTTGTGTTGGGAGTCTCCCGATACTCCCATGTCACACCTCTGCTCTGTGAGCTGCATTGGTTGCCAGTTGTCTTCCGGGTGAGATTCAAGGTGCTAGTAATGGTGTTTAAAGCGCTACATGGCAGGGGTCCGGAGTACCTTAGGGAACACCTGCTGCCGGTGTCTACTTCCCTCCGCCCTGTGCGTTCCCACAGAGAGGGCCTCCTCAGGGTGCCACCGGTCAGAGAATGTCGACTGGTGGCCCCCAGGGGGAGATCCTTCTCTGTGGGCGCCCCGGAGCTATGGAACCAGTTACCGGTTGAGCTCCGGACGGCGCCCGATCTTCGCTCCTTTCGCCGCGATCTGAAAACATACTTGTTCGAGCAAGCCGGCCTGGCCTGAGGGGGGATTAGTGGGGTCTTTTTACTATTTTTATTGGGGTTTTTACCATGTATTAATTGTATTTTTAATCGGGCATGTATTTAATTAGCTTTTATTTTTTGTAAATCTCTATGTTTTATTCTTGCCCTGTACACTGCCCTGAGTCCTTCGGGAGAAGGGCGGTATAGAAATATTAATAAATTAAATTAAATTAAATTAGTGGCCAGAAAGCAAAAAGTTATTTTAAGTTCTTTGGAAAAAAAAGCTGTATAAGATGACTTTTAGTAGGGCAATACTGACAGAGAAACATTTTACACATGTGGGTGTCAATACACGCATACACTCACACTCTATCACTACTATAAATTAGGACCAACCATGGATTCCAATAGATATCTTAGAATCAATTTGATTATTCCACCATTTCTTTAGGTTTACAGTCAAAATCTTGAAAAACCAGGATTGATTCTGGCTTTATAGGTTGGTTGAAGATACTCGAGAGTGATTGAATCTATAGCCTCATTCATTCCTGATTCAGTGCCAAAGCTCTTTAGGAGTCTCAGTTGAATACCTGTCATTTTGCCAGTAAAATCCCTATTAAAAATTCCACCCATCTCTGAAGTTGAACCATTAAGTTAGAGGACCCAGTGAGTCTTCTCTGCCAAAACACTTAGTCTCTAGTCTGTTTTTTTATTAGTTGTGAGAAATTATGAAAATAGAATACTGTGGATAGTAATGGATAGCAATACACAATGTTTATACCACAGAGTGTCTAATAAACATACTGAGATAAGAGTGTTTTGTGTTTTTGAAGAAATCCTCTATGGGGTAACTACATTTTTATGATATAGTCTATTTTTAAAATAAATGTTTATTGAAAGTTTTTTCAAGAGCATAAAAACTAACACAAACAAAAAGTAAAAGCAGAAAAGAGAGAAAAAAAGACAAAAATGCAGAAAAAAGAATAAAGTAAAAAGAAGCTTCCAATTTCCTTTACAGCTCATATGAGTACAATTACACAGATATCTCTTACTCTACGATTACAAAAGAAAACTCACTCTTTTCAATTATCTAGTTTTCTCTAACCATCAAAACCATGAAACATAAGTGCATTTTTTCCATTTTATTCAAAAAAATCTACAAGGAATTTCCGGTCAACCATAAATGTAAATATTTTCTCTAATCAAAGAAGCTAATTTAGTCATCTCTAATGCATGTTCTATCATCTTCACAAAAGATTCCTCCATTATAGGTATTGTCAAATGTTACCAGTTTCGAGCATGTAGTAATTTCACTGTAATTGTCATACATACAGTACAAACATTGTCTCTTGATTCTTGTCTAGTTGCCCATTAGTCCTATGATATAGTTTGTCAAAACAGATGAGCTTCTGGATTCAAGAGTTAATGTTCTTCTATAAACATGTTTCCCTCAGCATCTTGGTTATTTTCAAATATCTGATTATTGTGTTCTTCATGCAATGGTACACAGGTAGTCCTCGACTTATGATCACAATTGAGCCCAAAATTTATGTTGCTAAGTGTCAAATTTGTTAAGTGAATGTTGCCTCCTTTTACAACTTTTCTTACCACATTTGTTAAGCGAATCACTCTAGTTATTAAATTAGTAACACCGTTGTTAAGTGAATCTGGCTTTCCCACTGACTTTACTTTCCAGAAGCTCACAAAATGTAATCACATTTATTTATTTTATTTATTTTATTACATTTATATACCGCCCTTTCCCGGAGGACTCAGGGCGGTTTACAGGGTAATTAAAAACCAAAATACAAAAGTTAAAAAACCAAGTTTAAAAAAAATTAAATTTATCCCTGTATAAGTAAAACCCCAGTTAAAATAAAATTAATCCTCAGCCTGGGCCAGAGAGCTCGAAGAGCCAGGTCTTCAGGTCCCGGCGGAATGAACGGAGGTCGGGGGCAGTCCTCAGCTCCACCGGCAGCTGGTTCCAAAGGGCAGGTGCCCCCACTGAGAAGGCCCTATCCCTGGGTGTCGTCCGCCGGCAATCTCTTACCGGTGGCACCCTGAGAAGACCCTCCATGTGGGAGCGCACTGGACGAAGGGAACTTGATGCCGGCAGCAGGTGTTCCCTCAGATATCCTGGACCCAAGCCATGTAGGGCTTTATAGGTCATCACCAGCACCTTGAATTTCACCCGGAGGGCAACCGGAAGCCAATGCAGCTTGCGGAGTAGAGGTGTTACATGGGAGTATCGGGAGACCCCCATCACAACTCGCGCGGCCGCATTCTGCACCAGCTGAAGCCTCTGAGTGGTCCTCAAGGGCAGCCCCATGTAGAGAGCGTTGCAGTAGTCCAAACGGGAGGTCACGAGCGCATGAGTGACTGTGCGTAGGACATCTCGGTCCAGATAGGGTCGCAACTGGTGCACCAGGCGAACCTGGGCAAAAGCCCCCCTGGTCACGGCTCCTATATGGTCTTCAAAATTGAGTCGTGAATCCAGGAGGACGCCCAAGTTGTGAGCCCTATCAACGGGGGGTAACACCTCACCCCCCATCGTTAGAGATGGAATAGTCTGGTTGACCCGAGATGCTGATATGCACAGCCACTCAGTCTTGGCGGGATTGAGACGAAGCCTGTTTCTCCCCATCCAGACCTGGACCGCCTCCAGGCACCGGGACATCACGGCAAGGGCATCGCTGGGTTGGTTTGGGGTGGAAAGAAAAAGTTGGGTATCATCAGTGTACTGATGATACCCCACCCCGAAACCACGAATGACTTTGGGACACAACAACAGTCATAAATATGAACCAGTTGTCAAGCATCCAAATGTAAATCACATGACCATGGGGATGCTTCAAGGGTCACATGTGTGAAAAATGATCATAAGTCTCTTTTTTTCAATGCTGTTGTAATGGTCACTAAAGGAACTGTTGTAAATTGAGGACTACCTGTATTGATATTTTAGAAAAGAAATGTGCCAAAGGGAACTATAGTTAAAATAAAGATGCAAATCCTCTTAAAAAGTTCGTTTTGTAACTCGTCCCCTCCACAAAAAAAGAAAGAAAGAAAGAAAGAGAGAAAGAAAGAAAGAAAGAAAGAAAAGAAGGAAGGAAGGAAGAAAGAAAGAAAGAAAGAAAGAAAGAAAGAAAGAAAGAAAGAAAGAAAGAAAGAAAGAAAGAAAGAATATGAGACAGGTCCTTTTTATGCTCATTCCACCATCCAATCTGGCCTTCATCTAACTAGTTACAAAGGATCATTGTAATTACTAAATTATAAGTCAATATTAATTTCTTTTTTCTATTTACTTATGCTTATTATTTTGATATGATTGCATTCAGTTTTTAATTGCAAAAGCAGGCAAGCAAGCAAGAAGAAAGAGCTTCATCAATATGGAGCCCCAAAATTTTTTTCTCCTGGGAATGTTTTAACCTCAAACTAATATTGTCATTTTTCTGTTGAAAAGTGAGGATTCTGTTGAAAACTTCGGGACTCATCTAAATATGCTTGTCTTTCCATTAAGCTGAGTCAGATTTATAGTATGCATAATCAGCTTTGTTCAACTGCAGAACCCTTTTGAGTTTCATCGACATTTACAAAAGGAAATGGGCATTTCATTCCTTGGCAAATGTTCCTTTGCTCACAGCTGGTCAGAATCCTTAAAGTCTAAATCCAGAGGCTTTACTTGCAATTGTTCAAGCTTTTGAAAAGAGAGAGAGAAGGGGGGGGGCTGGGGGAATATGATTTATTTGGTTATAGATGGAAAGAGCTTTAACAATAAGAAATATTTTTTGTGGAAATAAAAATGATAAGGATACACTGCTGCCCTTAAATTAGAATATATCATTTTTTTAATGAACTTTCAGGGCTGCCATTCATGGAAGAAAATTCTTACTCTTATGTAATGGGGAAAAAATTGTTTAGCAACATCATATGTAGATTGTAGCATTCATAGAAAAAAATCTGTTTCTACTGCAGCCATTACACAAGGCTGGATAGCAAGATGGGTGACATATACATTTAATAAATGTATAATCTCGATCTAATATGTTGTAAAGGGATTCTGAGTCTCAGTAGACAGTTGAAGTATAACTGGTGAAGAAGGAGGAGGAAGAGGAGGAGAAGAAAAAAATGTTGTTTTTAATAGTTTGCAGTCAGAAGGTAATCTTAGATACCAGATCATGTGTCATTTTGTCATGCCATATTAGACATAACTAATCCGTACCATACTGACAAAGATGGAAGACAGTTATGGTCATTATATACATTCATATGTAATTAATCATTCATAACCTTAGTACCTGGCAAGCTTTTTAATAAATAAAACAATTTTCTCACATAAGAGAAAAGGTAACTTGACATTTAAGTTTATATTCTGTTATTAACCTGAAGCATTTAATATTAATAATCTTCCTAATATTTGGTTAAAATCTTAGTGTGCTTATCTTCAAATTTTTCTGACTGATATATAGGCATCTCTGATTGTCATGTTGATTTAAGCATGCATGCTTGACACTATATAGCAAATTAATGTTCACTTTATTTATGTTTTACTGGAAGCAAAGAAATCTAGATTAGGTCTCTTTCCACACCCTGATCTTATTAAAATTACTTGGCATAAAGTTTTGTTTTAGATATCTTTCTCTGAAAGGACATTTATATCCAATTTTGGGACCATCCTATTTTGTCCAAAGTGACAAAATATCATTAGCCTTTTATCCCCCCAGAAATGAATCCTTTTCCAGAAATGACTGAATGGAAACAGTTGATACTATTGTATATTTTTTGTTAAATTAAGAAAAATATGCTTTGATAGACATTTATGACTGATACTGCACTCCTAATCCTAAAGAGCTGAATAAGGGACACAGCAATTAAGTTCCTCTTCTAGCAGATCCCAAAGCATATTTCCATTAAATTTTTCTGTATCATGCTATGATAGCAAAAATGTGCACTAAGGCAACATTTGTAGTTATCATCTACTGAGCAAATCACAGTTAGATGGATTGTCTCTTTGTTCTTTTTAATTTATTGACTTAAAATGGACAAATAACCACTTTGGTGTATTGGTTAAGGCATCAGGTTAGAAGCCAGGAGGCTGTGAATTCTACTTCCATCTTAGGCACCAAACTAGCTGGGTAACCTTGGATCAGTCACCCTCTCTCTCTCTCAGTCCTAAGGAAGAAAGAAATTGCAAGCTATTTCCAAAATCTTGCTAAGAAAACAGCAGGGATTGGTTCAGATAGTTGCCAAAGATACCAAAAACAAAAACCAACCTCCCCGATAAAGAAAATCAGTATAATAGACAAAACCTGCTTAACAAAATAACGAGAAAAAACACTGCACAATGCAGCCTACATACAAGAACCTGATCTACTAACAATCACTGTGATAAGAGTCAATAGTTGTCAAGGGGGCTGGACTAAGGTGTCTTTTGAGGGTGTAGGGACTCCAGACTGATGATGCATTTGACCTCATTCTTGGGCCCAGCCTGATCATCTCCTAGAATGTTCCTTTAGCAACTTTTAGAAAATTCCCATAGGAATAGTTAATCATCTATTCATACTGATATTTAATTCAGCTAGTTTAAAATATTAATATGGATAAAGGAAGAATTTCCTCCAGAAATAATTATTCCAAGATAATATATAACAAATAGCAAAACCTCATTTTTCCCTCTACAAATTTCCATAGGCATTGTAGATTGGAAGCATATCTTCTGTTAAATAACCTGATAGCTAACTAATACATTGTATAACATCTTTCATTTAAGTCATAAACTATGATTTAAAAAACACAATGATGGATTCATATGTTGAACACAATCAAAACATAAACTACATTATGGCTTAGTATGATGTGATGATATGACTCCTGCATGAGGTTCGTTACTAAGTTGAGGTTATGACTGGAGATTATGACTCAAGCTCTTTCTTAATAATGGGTTCTTACTAGTCTGGCTAAGATAAAAAAAGTCTGTGAAAAATCTACTATGATGGTTGAGCAACATAAAGATGATTATGTCCTTTTAGTTTGATTTCAGTGTTGCATTCTATTCACAACTTGAAGGAAGAGGCAGAAAAAAAAACCAACTAGTGGAAGTATGTATTATGTGTGTCATAGATGAGGTCCTACTGTTCATTTTTTAGGAATGTTGCTTCAAGTGGCTCTTGATAATTGTTTCTCAAGTTTGGAAACTTGAAGATGAGTGGCCTTGAACTCTCAGAATGTGGTCTGGGGAATTCTGGGAGTTGAAGTCCACATATCTTCAAGCTGCCAAGGTTGAGAAACACAAGGGAGAGAGAGTGAGAGAGAGAGAGAGAGAGAGAGAGAGAGAGAGAGAGAGAGAGAGAGAGAGAGAGAGAGAGAGGGAGAGAGAGAGAGAGAGAGAGAGAGAGAGAGAGAGAGAGAGAGAGAGAGAGAGAAGTCCTGGAATGTGAAGAATTTGGTGACTTGACACTGGATTTATTGTACTGCCTCTGCAACTTTAGAAGCCAGTGAAATGTAACCTAAGAAGTATTACTTGTTGGAGCTACGGCTAATTTATATTGTGGAGCTAATTTGTAAGGCAACAACAACAGCACTGATGCACTGAGGTTGCATAAACTTTCTTCTCTGAAATATGAGAGCAGGAACTGCTTTTTTACCAATGCTTCCCCCTTTATCTTGTTGTTGTGGAAACTCAGTCCAGCAACTCTTGTGTTTATATATTCACCATGTTTATTGACCTGGGAGTGAAGTGGAAATGAGCCAGAATTTCAGGGGAAAAAAGAGCCCTTTGTGTCTTTAGTTAGAATGCTATATTTGGGTCAAACACTCAGCCAGAAGTTCCCTGTGATAAATGTAATTCATCTGCAAAAATTTAATAATGCCTTGAAAATCCTGGAGGTCGTGAACTGGTGCATGAACTGATGATTGTTTTCCTCCCCAGGAGATGGTGAAAATGAGGGTGTGCAAGAACAAGGTGCAGAAGCCAATTCAATTCCCTGCAGAGGGCCAGATATGCTGCTTTTCTGGAGAACTCTGTGTTGGATTATGACTACATGGAAAGATTTTTAGAATCAACATTTATACTATTGCATTTTTATTTTGCTTTTTCTGCAGAATAGGAGGAGAAGATTTTTTAAAGCATTATTTTCAACAGAAGTGGGGTGAGGGAGAAGTCCAGAATTTTGCCCCTCCCCTCATTCCATTTGGTATGCTTGAAATTCTGTGATTTTTATTTTTAAATTAAGGTGCACCATTTTTGGTTTTTATTTAATATATATAAAGTGATACACATAAGGCTCCTGCCATCTTCGTGACCACCCTGGGAAACAGTGACACATCCACAGTTGCACCATGGTTAAGTCAGGAATCAAACTTAACCTCTTTATCACTGGCCTTGTGATTTTCTGTATATCAGTTCACAGAACTGACCAATCAAACATAGAATACAGCCAGTCCTCAAATTACAACCATTAGTTTAGCAACTGTTCAAAGTTACAATGACACACACAAAAAAAGGTGACTTACAACTGGTCCTTACACTTATGACTATCCTAGCATGGTCCCAGTCAGGTGATCTAAATTTGGGCACTTGGCAACCAGCATATGCTTATGATGGCTGCACCCTCCCAGGGTCGTGTAATCACCATTAGTGACCTTCCCAGATGGCTTCCAACAAGCAAAGTCAATGGGGAAAGCTGGATTCACTTAACAACTGCAGTACTTTGCTTAACAACCATGGCAAAAAAGGCCATAAAATCATGCACAACTCAATCACCTTATTTAGCAATGGAAGTCCCAGTCCCAGTCATGGTTATAAGTTGAGGACCACCTGTATTGTCCATTTGGTCTATTAATAATTCTCCAACTTCTCAGCCACAGGTCCTATTCCCCTGTGGTACCTGAGGTTACAGTGCTTGAGATATGTCCAATACTCATTTGCTAGTTTCCTTATGTTCCAAACCCAGAATATTTCTTGATATTGGCAATGACTACAATCCACAGGAACTCCTTTACTTTTATGCCTACCAAACAGCCATATAGAATATAATCCCCAATTATTGGGAATCTACATAAAGCTTATCCCAGAACAGTTGTAGTGCTAATTCCCTTTATACTTGAAACTGCATACAACAATAGTTATGTAGAGACATAGCTTAGGCATAATGTAAAATAGAATTTGCAGTGAGATCTTTGTATTTGTTGCTGGGAATATTTTACCTACTTTGTCTAATTCTGCACAGGAGTTTTGGACATGATAGGTTGCTGATATTAATAGGGAGCAAATTCTGTTGTAAAATACCTTCATGGTTTATTTAATCCTCAGAACTGTAAATCTGGTGACTGATCTTTGTGCTCTTCCTGCCTTCTATGAATATGCCACATGCAATGCTAGACTTCCATGAAAATGGACCTCTGGCAGCTTTCTTCTATCAAAGGATTATTGTGAGGTTAAAAATAGGAACTTTCATCATTCTGAGTTTCTTGGGGAATAGTAAGAGATGGACACGATTTTTTACATTCAGAGTCTCTAAAATGTAGAGCTTCTTGTGGAACTTGGAGTTTGTTATTCTACTAACAAAATGAAAAACTGTTCCATGTCAAGGCTCAGCAGTTATTTTTCATGGTCTCTTTAGAATGTCATAAGCTGTCTTGAAAATGTTCTTAAATGAAACAGTTGCTGAAAATTTATTAAACTACTTATATAGTAATTTATTTTTTTAACAACCAAAACTTTTTCCTCCACAAAGAGCTCCATGATACACATTATAACCCAAGTGTCTACGGAGATGCTCAGTCATTCAAGTCATGGTTGTCCCAAAAGTGTTTTTCAAAAGGCAACTGGACTTTCTTTGTTTTTGCTTGAAAACATTTTGCTTCTTAATCAAGATGCTTCTTCAGGTTTATAGCACTTGGGTAGGGTATAACCAAGTCAGTGGTGGGATTCAGCTGTTTCACACCAGTTCAGTAGAATTGGTAGCTAATTTTTTGTTGACTTTGGCAAACCGGCTGATGCCTTCTAGCCCTTTTTTGCAAAGCCTCCCCAGTTCTGAACAGATGTCTGGAAGTGGTGTCCATGCACTTCTGGCTGTTCTGGGCCTGGGACGCCTCCCCAGCTCCAAATGGACTTCTGGAAGTAGCATCCACACACTTCCAGTGGGCCGTTCTGGGGCTGGGAGGCCTCCCCAGCTCAGAACGGACTTCTGGAAGTGCATCCATGCAGAGAACCAGTTGTTCAGGTATTTGAATCCCACCACTGAACCAAGTGCTATAAAGCTTTCCCATCATTAAGGAACTTTTCCCCCACTCTTCATTTGATGCCATGCATTTTGCACACTGGATCCCTCTATAACCTGAGAACTGAAACTTTTCTGAGTAGCTGCACTTATTTCTATTTGCTTAACTTGAATTTAGAAGGAGGAAATTGTGCTGATTTTTAATATTTCTGCCTGCTTATGAATAAAGCAGTTGGACATACCTTTAAAGCCATCCTCTCTTATCTAATCTCTCTAGCAAGACAGTCAAGTGTTTACATAAACCCAGTCTGATCACTGGACTCTCTGCTTGATTTTAAGGGTGTCCATGGTTGGGCAAGGCTGTTGTTGGATTTCAGAAAGCCAGCTACAAAGAGAAACAACAACTATGCTTGAGGAATCTGTCCTCCACAATTTTCTTTATTTAGCAGATCAGTCACTGTCTCACAGTCTGACCTTCAGGTCTCTCTTGATTAGATAGTCTATGAGCATCATGACATTTCAGAACTGAAATAGTCAACATTTTCATTGATATCCACTCCCTCCCTGTGCCCACAGAACTTCTGGAGACTTTCATAGAGACACAGAGTTGATAAACAATACCTATCAGTTAACAAAGAAAGACATAACACAGAATGATACACAATCCTAGGAATTCCTACCCCAAAGACAGTACTAGGACAAGAAAAGGTAATAAGAAGATAAGGTGCTACAGGCTAGATAATCTCTTACAGTTTTTCTTTTGATCAATGCTCAGCCAGACAGGGTTGGAATCATCACTGAATGATGCTGAAACTAGTCATATATCAAATAGGAGTGTATGTTGCCAAAACGTGATGAGGAACTCTTGGTAACTCTGTTGTCAGGTATCAGGTATTTTCCTGAGCAAAAACCTTAGGTTTGAATTAAATCTAGAAAGGATCCAAATGTCAATCTGATCCAAGAAAACCTGGCATTATTCCCCAGCTTATGACTTTACTTAAAAAAAAATTGAATACAAGATGTTAATTTTCTAGAGTAGGACTGATGGATGCTTCCTCTGTTTGTAGATGGTACTGTGTATTTATACAATTATAGCCATGGAAAGAGACTTGTCAGACACAAGTAACCAGTTACAGGAGTTTAGTTCAAAGCACTTCAAGTTTATTACATACTACCTATATGCTCTTGTGGAAGCGTAGCAACTCCAAACTAATTATATGTTTGACTCCACCCTCGGGTTCAAGCTGGTCATCTCCTACAAGCATCACAGGATGATAAGGTGTGAAACATACTTTCTCATTCTCTTCAGGTTTATTTGTCCTATGGAAGTAAAGTTTAGAAAAGTCACAAAAAACTATTTTAGAACTGCTTATTCCTTTATAGATCTGGGGGAACACTCTAGATTCCTTTTTGGATTGCATGATCTCTGTCTTAACTAATGAATGTATCACATGCTTCATTCTGTTACCCTTCAGATGCCAAGTTATTTAGTAAGTGATGAAGCTGTGGTGTTTCAGATTCCCACCCAGTCTCTGAAGGTTTGCATTTTACTGCCAAGAGAAAAAACAACATAAATCATTTTTATAATCCCAAATACTTTGGTCTATTTTGCAGATTCAGGGTGGAGCATGAAGACACAATGTCCAATGTTACAAAGAGAAAGAAAAAAAATCCTTTTTTTAGTTCCAGTTCAGCCTGGGGGAGGGGGGAGGCAGCTTCCGCTGGCCTTATCCATGGCAGATGTGCTGACTAATTCTTAGAAATGTAAGAGTGGGGGGAGACAGTCTGGGGAGTTGACCCATTGCAGCAGGAGTGTCTCCTCCTGGCTTCCAATGAGATGTAAATGCATTTTGCCTAAAATTCATCATATCAGATGATGTCATGACATGATGAGACATAAGATCATAAATTCAAGAAGAAAAAGTCCCCACTGCGGGTCAGATGCTGGCAGTCAATCCAGAAAAGTTTACTCCAAGCTTGCTTTATTTTCTTTCTCTCCCCTGTCTGTTTTTTTTTAAAGGCGAGGATCTGGTGAAAAGCAGATGTTTTCCATCTGCACACTTTGCAGATGTTATGACACATCTCATCAGCTATCACTGCTCCTCACGTTCTAACAGCCTCTCAGGGTGGACTCCTTCTGCCCTCTCTTTCTCTTCTCTGTTGTTAGGGTGTGTGTGTGGGGGTGTTACTCTGAACTCTGCTTTCTGGTCATGCATCATTTCCTTCTGATGCTGGGATGCAACAGAGCAAAGGGGCTACTTTTTAAAAAAATCGATGCTGAGGCAGCAATTGCTTGATAAGCTGAGCCTTCCCCCCCCCAAGTAAACACTAATAAATCAAGGTTATGATGCCTGCATCTTGCAAGACGGAAAGCCATAACTTAGAATAGCATTATAACTCACCTTGCATTTAACAACAACAACAAAAAAAACAGCAACACTCCTCTCTGTTAGATAATCTCTGGGTGTGATGCTGACGTTGCCCTTGGATCATAAGAGGGCAATTTCTAAGCAAATGTACAAAATATCTGGGTTGTTTTCAGATATCTTGGAAAAGAATACCACAAATAGTTATTTTTATGTTTTGTTTTAACACCAATGCTGATGCAACAGAGAAATCAGTATCTTGGTGAATGAATGGATGGTAAAAACCTGGATTCCTCTCTTGAGTCTCTCTGATCTAGTTCTTCCCCAGATACTATACATCTTGTCCTTCCATCACGTAAGTCAACCCAATTTGGTAAATCAAAGAGTTGGCCTCTTATAACACCAATCACAGAGTTGGAAGGGAGGTCAAAGTTCCAACTCCCCACCCCAATTCTCCACGTTTTACAGTAACTCTAGTTTCTGTGCCTTTGTAGAAAGGAATGTCTGAGAGACTGTGCTTGAGCAGATGTGTAATTTATTTGTGGCTGCAATCTGTATATTTCAGGCAAATTGAGACTCTCAAATATGTCACTTTGGATCAACTTGTTTCCTTTGTGGTCACTTTTAAAACTAAAAGCTGTGCCTACTCTACCTCAGAATGCTTGCGGGAAATTTATTCATCCCAAACATTTATTAGCTCAGCATTTTGTGCCACTTCTGAAACTCCACCTTCGTCATTAAATTTGATTTTTTTTAACCCATGTACCTAGGGCATAACTTATTTTTCTCCAGAAACATATGGAAGTAGATATCAATTTTATTTATGAACTTTAAGATATCACACTAAAATTTTGTATTCTGCTCAGCAGTAAAATGCAATTAAAACCACAAAAATATCTATTTTGAATTTTTTTTGAATACTTAAGCAAATGTTTAAAAAGACTGGCAATAGGCTTGTTAGGCGAATAATTTGGAAGTAGATTACTGAGTGACATAGCTTGTACTTAGTCATAGTTTTTTTATTTGAAATTCATGGAATTGTTAGTATATGAGAGAGTCAATTTGGTCTAGTGATTAAGGTTTTATGCTAGAAAGGAGGAGACTGTGAGTTCTAGTCCCGCCTTAATCATGAAAACCGGCTGGGTGACTTTGGGCAAGTCACTCTCTCTCAGCCCAACCCACCTCACAGGATTATTGTTGTGGGGAAATAGGAGGCGGAAGGAGTATTAGGTATGTTCTCCGCCTTGAATTACTTATAAAGTAATAAAGGTGGGATTAAAAATCTAATAAATAAATCTAATAAAATGAATTTTTCCCTCCTTCATACTGAAAATTAAGAACACTTTGAAACAGGATGTAGCTAACATAACCATTGTACAATACTGGGAAGATAAATCCACCTCTCGTTTGAGCAATGAATAGCTGACATGTGTTCTCTGTAAACATTTCATTTGGCACTTTTTCAACAGAAAGTCTAGAAAACGTACTTTGAAGTGATCTGGTCTAATTTAACATTTTCTAGATTTTTTCCCTTCTATTTCATTTTCTCTCTTTTTTTGGGGGGGGGGTTACACAAACTGATGTATTAGATTACATTTAAAATTATTGTATTATTAATTTAAAATGTTGGCCCATATGATATTTGTTTATGTGTTTGGATAGTTTGCTAGTTTAAAAAAAGAAAAAGGAGCTACTTAGATCAGATAGGTATGCAGTAAACATACTATGTCAAAGAGCAGATGTATTTTGGAACTAATGGGGTATCTTAAATGGAAGCCAGCCGTTTATCTTAGGTATATTAGTCAATTTAGTCAAAACTGGATTATATCACCACTTGTGCTAGGTGTGCATCAGTTCAAGAAAGTTGTAACTCAATATTTAAACATAATGAAGCTAAATGGTCCTTAGGAACAGGGTCTTTACTTAGAAAATTGCTATACATGATACTACAGAACATTGAGCCAGAACATTTACCATGTCTTTTGGAAGAGTTTGGTTAGTTGGTGAAAATGCTAATGATTGTTTTACTGAACTTCAAAGTCAATTTTATGGCTATGACTTTATCTGAAAAACTTAAAGACATTAAAAATATAAAAAGCGTTACAGTAGTTGTTTACACATATTTGTGATATGTCTGATCTATCTATCTATCTATCTATCTATCTATCTATCTATCTATCTATCTATCTATCTATCTATCCATCCATTCATCCATCCATCATTATCATCTATCATCTCTCTCCTCTCTCTCTCTTTCTTTCTATCATTAAAAAGCAGCTACTTCTGCCTTTCATATGAAAATTTCATTCTGTCTCTTACACAGGTTGTTATAAATAAATAAATATTTATTATCTCAGTTCCAGGGAGGGAAAGATCAACACTACTGTATATTTGATGAATAGAAAAACAGGAAAGGGAATATGCCAAATAAGATCATAGATGGATATGTACTTAAAATGCTAGATGATAGTAGAGTCAGTACAATAAATTGGAGAATTAGTCCATATTCTTTTTTAGAATTGGAAGAGAAAGAACTGCTTTAGCAGAAATAAGGAATAAAGTAGTTTGTTAAGAAACATTATAATGTGTCAAAATGTTTGCGTAAGTGAGAGTAGGGCTGTTGGTAAAAGGTTACAGCTGGGGGAAAGTTGAAGGTTACTAAGCATTGGAATGGAGTTAAGATTTAATAGCTGCCCCCCCTTGAAGTCTAGGGGTGGGGACTACCAAGATAACTAAGAGGTTAAAGCAGCAGTTGCTGAATGAACAAAATTACCCCCACCTCTTTCATTTTAGTTCTAAGTTCAGTCCCAGGTTAACAGCTCTGAGGATGTGGTTGCAACCATAGTGGGTTCAAGAGTTAACTCTTTTCTAAATATAAGTTTCATTTAATTTAGTAAAGGATAACTCTGGGCTATTATGTTCCAAGAGGGCAAAACGAATGATCAAAGAAAAGGAGTAATGCCTGAGTTCTTATAACAACAACAACAACAATAGTAATAGCAGAAAAATTGAAGAAAGAGACAGAAGGGTTAATTCTGGCTGTGTAAGACTAACCTTAAGAACAAATGCATACAAAGCCAGAATTGAAAAGATAACAGACAGCAAGTGCTGCCTCTGCAAAGATGCTGAAGACTTAACAATTGTCAATAAGAAAGACAAAAACGTATGGATAGTGGATGTGGCAGTACTTGGAAACAACAGAAAAGGAGAGCAAAACTGGAGAAGATAACAGAAGACCTACAAATAGAAGTAGAATGATTGTGGCAAAATAAAGTAAAGGTAGTAGCAATAGTAATAAGCACCTTGGGTGCGATCTCAAAACAATTGGAACACCTTTGGCATTGACAAACTCACTGTCAGTTGCAAAAGGTAGCTTTACCCAGAGCAGCTTACAATCGTGCGACAATATCGACAATATCGTTAACACCATCAAACATCCACATCTGCTTATCCCTGATCCTTGGGAAGAATTCAAGAGGTGAATTAAAATGCTAAATCCAGTCTAAACAACTGACTGGCCATGTGATGAATTAGGATAATAAGAAGAACTGAATTTGTGGATAAGGGAAATATACCTGGATTTCAGTCTGCTAGAAAGTTGAGCATTGCTTCACCAAAACTCACATCAGACTAGAGTCTGATTGCGATTTTGGATATTGAATGCATATGTTATTTTATATGGAGATGAAAAAGAACTGAAATGGAAGCATGGAGTACATGCCTCTCTCTATGCATTGTAGCAGGGATGAGTAGAAATTGAAACATGCAGTAGTCTTATAATGGTTTCTAGCTCCCGATTTTTAAATAATGAGCTATTCTGAAAGTCTAAATTAGAAATTCTTGATCCAGAGTATCCGAAATCTAGATTTCTATATGCAGACACTCCCAAACTCAGTGGTGCAGTATCGCATCAACTACATTCCTAAGACAGTATTCTGCTTTTGGGAGTACCTTGGAGGTTCAGTTGAAAATAAAAGTAAATTCTCTAAGCCTGGAGACAGGAATGAGGAACTGTTTACACCAGACCTCCCTAGTCTAGCAACTGCAGATGCATTGGATTACAAAGCCCATATCTAAACACAACAAATGGTGACTCTCATATTGGCATTTGTTAATGAGTATTATACCATGCATCTAGAGCAGGAGTCCCCCACCCCCAGTCTGTGGACTGGTACTGGTTTGTGGCATGCCAGCAACCAGTCCACACAAACAAGCAAAGCCCCATCCTTGGGATGCAGGCAGCACACAAAACCACACACTCTGTGGTCCATGGAAAAACCTTTCTCCACAGAACTGGTCTCCAGTGCCCGAAAGGTTGGGGACCTCTGATCTAGAGGGCTACGGGGTGAAAAAGCAGACTGACTCTGACTGATGCAGGATCTCCAGACACATGTCTTCCATGGTACCCTAACTGGAATGTTAGGGATTGTCTTAGAGCAGGGGTCTGTAAACTTGATAACTTTAAGACTTGTGGACTTCAGCTCCCAGAATTCCTCAGCCAGTATAGCTGAGGAATTCTGGGAGCTGAAATCCACAAGTCTTAAAGTTGTCAAGGTTGCAGACCCCTGTCTTAGAGCAAGGAAAATATGACACAGAGGACAGCACCTGTAATAACAGCTCTGCTTTCCTCCCAGCCATTTCTAGCTGTGTGAGATATTGAATGATCTAATAGGCTGCTGAAATTATATTATTTGACCCTAAATCCTGAGTTTTCCTGACATAGACATCCTCCTAAAACATGAATTTGTTATCCTGAGAATACCCATGTGTCCCAAAATGTTTTAAGTGGTCCTTATTTTTATTTATTTCCACATGGCTCCCATCCTAATAATGTTTCAAAACTCTTTGAAAACCTGACAGTTCTCCCAGGCTGCAGGTTGTTTTTTGTTGCTAAGTTTGCTTTTTTTTTCCCCTGGACAATTCGGATCTGTTTAATTTTTTTTTATTGTTCCTGCTTTTAAAGTGTAATCTTTCCATGGTTGTTTGGAGACAGACAGCCTTAAATTAGGAATAAATACATATAGATAAAAAGATGGAAATGAGCATTAGTTTCTGGAGAGTTTCAGAGGCTGACTGTGCTGTGTGTTGGTGGTTCTTGGCTTATACCTGAAGAACTAGAGGGAACTTGTGATGAAACTTTCCTGAAGAATCTCTCTTTAACCCTCATTACTTTCCAGCAAGTGAGGCTACAAAGAGGAACCATCCCCAATCTGTTGTTTATGAGCACTGCAACAATTTCTCCAACTTTTCTAAGGTGCAAGATTGAATCTTAGCTTTAGGTCGAAGCTAAAAATGAAGGATCACTTTTGATAACAGCAGCACGGTTACTGGTGGGACAATACTGGAAGAAGGATAGTTTGCCTACTATAGAAGAATGGGTATTTAAAGTATCGAATCTTGCAGAAATGTCTAAGATTTCTGCTTATTTGAAGGATCATTCACAAGAAAGATATATTTCAGTTTGGAGGAGATGGATAGATTATATTCAGAATAAATATGGGACTAAAAAGTTCCATTTACCGTATTTTTCGGACCATAAGACGCACTTTTTCCCCCCAAAAGTGTGGGGGGGAAACGAGGGAGCGTGTTATGGTCCGAAGGTGATCCGTATGGCTAGCCCCAACCTCTGCAAGTGGAGCACGAATCGGCACGTGCTGAGAAACGCCGATCTCATGCTCCTGCAATCTGCCTCGCTCAGTTTCAGCTTCCCTTGCTACAAGAGAAAGCAGGCTGAAACGGAGTGAGGGAGATTGCCAGGAATGCGAATCGGCTGATCTCACTCTGCTGCAATCTCCCTCGTTTCAGCCTGCTTTCTCTTGTAGCAAGGGAAGCTGAAACGAGCGAGGGAGTTTGCAGGAGCGCGAGATCGGCCGATTCGCATTTCTGGCAATCTCCCTCACTCTGTTTCAGCTTGCTTTCTGCAAGAGAAAGCCGGGGCTGCAGGGCCGCCTCCGCGGGTACTGCTCTAATGCAGAAAGGGAAGGACAAAGAGGGAGGGAAGGAAGGAAGGAAGGAAGGAAGGAAGGAAGGAAGGAAGGAAGGAAGGAAGGAAGGGACAATGGGAGAGGGAGGGAGAGAGAGAAAGAGAGAGAGAGAGAAAGAGAGGGAGAGAGAGAAAAGGAGAAAGAAATAGGGAGGGAGAGAAAGAGGGAGAGAGAGAGGAGAAAGAAAGGGAGAGAAATAGAGGGAGAGAAAGAGGGAGAGGAAAAGAGAGAGGGAGAGAAAGAAAGGGAGAGAGAGAGAAAGAGGGAAAGAGAGAAGGAGAAAGAAAGAGGAAGGGAAATAGAGGGAGAGAGAGAAGGGAGAAAGAGAGGGAAAGAAAAATAGAGAGGGAGAGAAAGAGGGAGAGAGAGAGGAGAAAGAAAGGGAGGGAAATAGAGGGAGAGAGAGAAAGGGAGAGATAGAGGGAAAGAGAAAAATAGGGAGAGAAAGAGGGAGATGGAGAGAAAGGGAGAGAGAGAGAGGAGAGAGAAAGAAAGAGGGAGGGGGAGAGAGGGAGAGAAAGAGAAGGAGAGAAAAAAATTAAATTAGTAACATGATTGTTAAGTGAATCTGGTTTCCCCACTAACTTTGCTTCTCAGAAGGTTGCAAAAGGCTATCACATGACCCTGGAACAATGTAACCATCATAAATATGAATCGATTGCCAAGCATCCGAATGTAAATCACATGACCCTGGGGATGCTGCAACGATCATAAGTGTGAAAAATGGTCATAAGTCACTTTTTTCAGTGCTGTCGTAACTTTGAACAGTCACTAAGTGAATCATTGTAAGTCAAGGACTACCTGTACTTTATCATTTTTTTTCCTTTTTTGGTGGGGGATCACGCTTTTGACACCTTGCTGGGCGACTGGTGGTACTTGGACATTGCCTTGTCCTAAAAGTGGTACAATGGATGAAAAGGTTGAAAAGCCCTGTTTTAGTATACCGGTACTATTTGGTTCAGAATTTTTTTTCTTGTTTGCCTGCTCTAAAAACTGGGTGCGTCTTATGGTCCAAAAAATACGGTAGCTTATGAATAGATTTTAGAGGGATATTGTTATTAATATATTATCATTATGTTTTTAATACCTTGTATGTATCTATGTTAAAGGGGAGTTAAAGCACATTATGAATTTGGTTAATTTTATATTATGGATAATTTTAGTTAGAATATGATTATTATATCTATAACCCTGTATTCAGCTCTGGGAAGTGGGGGGGGGAAAGGGGGGTGGTTTGGGGTGGGTGGGTTTTGGGGATATGTATTGTAAAATCTTTTTTTGTAAAACTCTTTAATAAAAAAAATGGAGGATCACTTTTCCTGGCATTTTTCAAGGAAGAGAAACTAACTTCTTAGTGTCTATGGTGATTCTCATTTATCCAGGTCATGGTTGTCCCAAAAGTGCTTTTTCAAAAGGGAACTGGACTTGTTTTTTCCTTGAAGACGTTTCCCTTCTCATCCAAGAAGCTTCTTCAGAACTGAAGAAGTCTCTTGGATGAGAAGCGAAACGTCTTCAAGGAAAAAAAACAAATCCAGTTCCCTTTTGAAAAAGTGCTTCTGGGACAACTTCTTAGGTTTTCTCATAGTCATTTCCATTTATTATTAACAAAATTGGACTAAGACTTCCCTAAGGTTCTATGGTCTCTGGAAGTCTTCCCTACATGTGATACTTAAGAAGTGGAGCTTGTCAGCCAGCATTATTATTGGCCATGGTGCAGGGATGTTGGAAGTTGTAATCCAACACATCTGGTCACTGGAGAAGACAGCATGTAATATAGATATGTTGACAACCACCACCATTAGATAACCTAGCAAATATGTGGGTTTTTTTAGTACCTATGTGTTGCACTGATCCTTGCTGTGCCTTTCTGAGTTGATAACTTGTGACAAACTCCAGGCATCTCAGTGCCTTGATAACATTAAAATCTCCACTCTATTTCAGAGTCCTAATTGCCCCTAATTTACATGTTTTTCTTCACAGTGAAACACTAGACTGCTGATGATAACATCACAAGTGACAGAAGCGGGTATCTGTTATTAATTACCGGGAAACATGATGGACAAGGCAAACAAGGGGGGGCCAGCATAATCTTTTTTCAGAGTTGCTTTCCTACCCATTCAAATATGGGCTGAATACAATGGCTTCCATGTTCTGTTTTGCTCAGGGCAATTTCTTTTAAGTAGAGTCATCAGGGAAGTTTTTGAAGGACAGAACAGCTAAAAGGGAACTAGGGGCTTCAGCTACGAGGAAATAGTTTTTTTGTAAGCTTCCTAGACCCAGGGATGTTTTCAGGAAAGTTCAGTAAAGGCAAGGAAGTTTGTGGCTTGGCTAGTCTCGAGGAATAAATGCATAGAGTGTACACTTATGATTCCCAAACACAGTATTGCCTTTGTACCCTTTTTCATATTTATCTCCCTTTTCCTGAACTAATGAGCTATTCTGAGACTATGAAGTAGTCAGAGTTCTCCAGGACAAATTCAAGACCAGATTAAAATAATGTGATCTGAGTATGCAGCGTATATCTTAATGCAGGTAGTCCTTAACGTAAGACCACAACTGAGCCCAAAATTTATGTTCTTAAGGGAAATTTGTTAAGAAATTTGTTAAGTGAGTTTTGCTCCATTTTATGACTTTTATTGCCACGATTGTTAAGTGAATTAGTGCAGTGGTTAAGTGAGTAACATGGTTGTTACATGAATCTGGTTTCCCCATTGACTTTGCTTGTCCAAAGGTCGCAAAAGGTAATCACATGACCCTGGGACAGTGCAACCATCATACATGTGTCAGTTACCAAGCATCTGAATGTAAATCACATGACCATGGGGATGCTGCAATGGTCACAAGTGTGAAAAATGGTAATAAGTCACTTTTTTCAGTGCTTTGAATGGTCACAAGGCAAACTACCTGTCTATCAGCATACAGTCGACAACCTTTATCCACTGAAATATGTCTTAAATGCTAAAATATAATGGTATATATAGCAGGCATTAAAAATTTCAAGGAAGTAGTTTTCAGGAAGCATGATCTGGAGTCCCAGTTCAGTTCCAAAAGAAAAGAACCTATAAAAAATGTGTCTTGCCCAATGTGTATTTTCCTGTGATAATCAGCCTGTATTTGCTTTTAAATGAATCTGGCCCTAGGCCTTTTCTTTTGATAATACACAATTCCTTAAAAGCTTCAGTTTATGTTCCCAGACATCAACATGAATACTCCTCTAAAGAGAATTGGCAATCCTAGTTTGCATCCCATAATGTGGGCAGTTCACCTTTGATCTTTTAAGAAGATTTCTTGGGGCTGTTTACTCAGCCTGGAAAATCTTCTGGTGCCTTTTGAATGCTGTGGCTGGGGATGTATTGAAAAAAAAATGGGTGGGGTTAGAACAACACTAAATTTGCTTGCCATTTTCATGGAATTAAAGTTAATATGATTTCTCTGCAATCAGTAACTTCTGTCTGTAATCATATTATAAGTTGTAATTTGGTGACATTCCTAGTTGGAAGGCCTCTGAGATTGACATGCAATGCATTCATGAGGATAGCATGACAAGCTCTTGCATCTTTGCTTTAATAGTTGAGTGATCTGGAGTAAGAAATTGATAAGGCTTCCTGAAGTTATCTGGCATTGCCGGAAAGAAATTATTGAACTAGATTTGCTTTGGTTTGATCAGTTGAGTCCTCTGATCTCCTTGTCCATAGTAGAAATCTAGGGGAATTTTGGAGTATCCAAACAGTACTTATTAGAACATTAATCCAAGTGTTCAGTGATATATATATTTAGTCAGCACATTTTCAAGGAAAGTTGTGTCAAGCACAATAAACTAACCACCTTGGTCTTCCTGTAAGCTCATGCTTTCATTGTTAAAGCTCTTGATTTGCACTTCTATCTGCCAAACACATTTCTGGCATCTTCCTTACCTACACATGTGTGTTCCTACTCTGCGATAAGTAAAATAAACAGATGGCAAAGAAACTGTCTTTTCCACATCAGAACACACCAGGTAAAATTACACAAGGAAATAACACCAAAACCCTCTTAGCACATAGACTTGGATCAGATCTCCTGCCAAGATGACAGTAAAAGAGCATTTGGTAAAGCAACAGTCACTTATATTTAAGGCAGTGCCTCCGCAAGAAATTTTCTTGGGCGACTGGTGCAAGAGGTCAGCTGGTGGCTTGATGAAGACAGTGGGGTCCCCTGTACTAGCTTCATCCCCAGAGAGAAGCAATGTGGAGATTAGAGGACAATTCGCTAAATTATCAGCTGTGTTGAAGAGAGTCTCTAGTTGCAGAAAGAGAAGGGAAGGGTGATTTATGTGTCCCTTGCTCACTCCTGACACAAATTTCAATAGCCTTTTTCAGCTTTCTTAATTTATGGCCTTGTCATCACAAACTTGAAGGTCCTACAGGATTCTTTGTTGATTAAAGGGTCTCAGTGCAAACTCAAAGACATTTTGAGGAAAAAGCCAGACTTGATTTAACTGGGATTGATACAATAAATTGGAGTCCAACATAAAAACAATCCCATAATTGTAAGCATTTTGCCATTTAATTAGAGAGAAACTTTTTTATATATATAAAAGTGAGATTTCCCAATGTCACATTGAAATATATCTTTATATGAAAGCTTGTAATCTGGTACCAGAAAGTTTATTAAGATTTTGGAGAACTAGCCATCAATCTATACTTTTCATGGCAAGTATATCTGATGCTACAAATTTACTTCAGTATGCAGAGTATATCAACAAACAGAATTCCAGATCACATGAGAAGCCTAAACCATGTAACTTGAAGGAGAATGGGTAAATTATGATGGCAAGATTATAGCCTACTATTATGCTACTTTCCCCGGAAATAACACCAGGATCCTCAAAGAGAAGCTTCCGTACCTGGGCACTTAAGTGGGTGTTCCATAATGGACCAAAATTTAATTCAACATAGTGTGCATTTAGACCAAAACCTTAAAATGGTAACAGTGGATTCTGCAATATTATTTAATGTTCGGGGTTAAAACTGAGTTTCTCTGGGAGCTAAGTACTCAGCAATTTTTCCCCCCATATTCCTTTGGAATCTCCTGGAAAAGCTATATCCTTAGGACTCAAAACAGTAAAAATGCTCTGTTTGGAACAATGGATTTTTTGCTATAATAACAACTCAAGATTATGTGTGTGTGTATGTGTGTGTGTGTGAAATTATTCATCCTCAAGGCGAATGTTTATTGGAAAGTAGACACTTAATAGAGATGATCAACTATGGATGTGAAGTGTTTATAGCTAATTGTCATGAACTTAATGAGATCTTCAAAGACGAAGAAGTAGACCTATCATTTTTATTTTTCAATATGCCCAAGAAATCTATGGGTATACTGCTAGCTAGTTTACTTTAGCAGAAATCAGATAAGAAGTGCAAGAGATATATATTCCACCAAGAACTCAAGGCTCTGCAACCTTTTGCTTCCTTTCCTATCATAATTTGTAACCCGAGAATAATTTTGTTCCTTGAAATGATTGGTATGAATTTCTATATTTGCTATTCCTAGACAAGGCTGTCCATAAAAAGAAAAAGAGGCTGTCTATACAAAGAAAGAGAGATGGAAGACTGTTAAATCCTTTTCATATATTATGAACTTTAATTGTCCTATCCTCAAGCAACACTGCTTATTTCTTCTGGACTGAGTTTATATAAAACCATAGCTTCTATCATTAATGTGAACTCATTAGTTTGACAGAGAAAAGGATTACTTTAAAGTGGAATGGATAAAACTGGGTTCTGGAACAGAGCCCAGTGGCTTCTTTTCAACCCTTTCACAAATGCTTCCAAGAGAAAAAAATAATGAAATTGAATCAAAAAGAACATTTCCCCTGCTGTAAGTGAGACATAAATTAGTGCTCTGATACACTTTATTAAATTTTATTTTACCATCAGGATTTCTTTTCTTCTGTAAATTCATGTCTGATTCTTGGAGGCTGCCTGAACAAGTCCCTGTGGTTTTCTTGATAAGGTTTTTCAGAAGTGGTTTGCCATTGCCTCTTTGGTAGGGCTGAGAGAGAGTGACTGGCCCAAGGTCACCCAGTTAGCTTTGTGCCTAAGGCAGAATTAGAACTCACGATCTCCCAGTTTCTAGCCTGCTATCTTAACCACTACGTGGAATTAGTTCTTGTCATAATACATTTCTCATAATAGAATTTTGCAAATACTGTATAGGATTTTAAAGGCAGAATGTTATATAGCCTTTGAAACCAACACAATGTATCTTAGGTATGGAATCAAAGCTGTATGTAAACTTACAACTTAATAGGTAGTGAAGGTTTGGTTATAAAAAAGGATAACATATCTAAAGGTAGATACAAATCAGGTTAAGATTTTTGTGATAAAGTATCTACAAACAGCACATCCAAATGAATAGAAGTGTCAAATGTCATAGACGTTTTTAACAATACTGAGATATTCCAGTACCTGGAAACCTTTTCTGTATATGACTTGGTCTATATCCTGTCTTTTCCAACAGGAAATGAGAGGAATGAGCAAATATGGCTGATGAAAGCGGTGTTGCTCCATGTTCTCTGAGACAGAAGTTCTTGTAGAACGTGGATGAGGAACTTGTTTCTTTGATCCCTCTCTACTGACATTATATACCACTTTGAGAAGCCTGGAAAATAATTTTGGAGATAACTAATCAGATTTTGCACCTCACAGCTTGTAATGTATTGGGCTTGTTTTGTTAAGGGAAAACCACGTGGGTAATTGCTAGAAGGTTGCTTGAGCAGGGAAGCTGGCTAACAGCTCCCAGCTCCTCAGACAACCCATCTCCAGTGCCGCTATTGGTTGCCTGTAGGGCGGCAATAGGTTGCTTTAAACCTATTGGCCGCAGCCTAGAGGTCAGGGTATAAATTGCTGCATTCGCAGCCCTGTTCCTCAGTTCAGATCCTGCAAGCAATAAACAATGGTCTTTGCTGAACTCACTCGCCTCATCTTCGTCATTAAGCAACGAATCCAGTAATTAACACAGCTTATTAAAATGTTAACCTTGAAATACAAAAAAGATACTTTAGGATTTTATTGATCATGTTCATAGTCTACCAGTAAGGGATGCAGAGACATTTCTTCAGACTCTGTTTCAAATTTCATACATATGTACACACACACACACACAGAGAGAGAGAGAGAGAGAGAGAGAGAGAGATCTTATGGTAATCTTTTAAAAAATAAATCTCAATATAGGAATGAACTAGCAAATAAATTAAGATGCTATTCAAATTATTTATTGCAAATTTAAGGCAATGAAAAAGGTACGGTTTTCTTCTTAACATTTTCTGTCATAAACAGGTGAAGATGGGAGTTAATAATTGGAACCAGTGTATTTTATACAAGGGTGAATAGGAATTTGAAGCAGACTTCAATCCAGTTGGAGTCAATTATACCACCATGTTGGCATTTGATTATTTAAAATTAAAAGTAGGAATTAGTTCAAAACTGAAACTATAATTTTATAACTAAAGTAGAATGTCACGTAATATCACTTCCATCCATCCTTCCTTCCCACTGCTTCAATGAACTCAGTAAAACTGTGTTATCAAACCCACTGAGTTTGCATTATTCTTCCATTTTGAATTAGCAGAGTGATTTTTGATGAAATAGATTCTATTGCATTCTTGGGTGGATCATATAGATCTCTTGCGGTCCAACCATGATTGTTGTTCATAAGTAAACTGTGTAAAATATTGGATGCGATGGTGATCAGGCTGCAACATCTGCTCTCCATTGATTGCTAGGGTTGATTTGGCTGATCTGGCTTGGGATGTCCCCTTCCTTCTTCACAGTTCCATATGCACTCCTCCCAAAGCTATATGCTTTATGGAAGAGGGCAACTGTCCCAGATAGAAGGACTGAATTAGTCTTCAGTCAAAGGTATATGATAGTTATATTTGCATGCTAGAACCAAGAAAGAAAAAGAAAGAAAGAAAGAAAGAAAGAAAGAAAGAAAGAAAGAAAGAAAGAGAAAAGAAAGAAAAGAAAAGAAAAACTATTGATGCCTTTTCTGTCTTGGTTTGAATATGCACACCCAACAATCTCAATTAGTCTCTGAATATTTGGGGATTAAATGGTATAACCTGTAATATGACTGGACAGCATACAAATGGCTTGGCGCTTGTATAATTTTCATTCACTTAACATCAGCACATGTCTTCAGCAACACTATGGAAACCACTAGTGACCACTGTCTGCTTCCATGGAAACCCCTTTGCCTTTTCTATTAATGCACAGAAACTACTGGAATCTTGATGTAATAGTCAGCATCTTCAATGAGGAGAAGCCTCAAAGCTTAAGGCTCCTGGTGTCAGAAATAAATTAAATCTTCGTAAAGAATGAGGATAAGATTGCTGCCTTCACAGCCTGAGATTACACCCTGAATCAATGGGGATTCTTAGAACTTTTTGGACAGCTTTGTGGCAGCTCTAAATCTGGCCACCCACCCTCCCAGTGGGCAAATAAAAAGCCAGGATCTATAAGTAAATGATTGCACTGAGCACAAAGTCAAATTAAAGCCTGGAATTATTGACTGTCTTATTAACAGAGGAGCTAAAGCCTGAGAAAAGCTATCAAAAAGCAAATATCATGAACTCTGATCTTGCTAAGAAAATATAATAAAAGGTGACATAGTGGTCAATGACACTGCACGCTGCACTTTCTCAGGCACTGTGTGGTAGACCCATACTTGCATACAGACAATTACCTAGCCTGAAACAGATTTTCACAAGTAACAAGAAATGGTAGGACGGTGTTGCTACTATGGGAAGCAGACCCTTCAATAAATCCAGAGATCTGCTCGGCTTCACTTCCACTAATATTACCATCACAGTCCCCAATAAGAACAATCAAAAGATTAGAGATGCCTTCACATGTTCTTTCTCTAATGCACAGGTGTCAAACTTGATTGCATCACGTGACGTATCGTGATGTATTGTGACATTTTTTTGCCTTTGTGGAGCCAGGGTGGGCATGGCCTGCATGGGATGCATCTGGCCCATGGGCCACCAGTTTGACACCCCTGCTCTAATGTGATATATGCCACCATTTGAAATCAAACCTTTCTCACAAAATGATTATTGAACGTAAATCTGACATCATTACTCAAAACAAGGAAAAATAATAATAGGGTATCTCAACTTCCCAGATCTCAGAACAGACTTCAAGGTGACTGTCTTGAATAGCTTGGGGGTGGGTGGGTAAAGTATCTAAAATAATATCTCCTCTATAAGTACTGGGACATTGCAGTAATTTTTTAATACTCTTCTCCAGAGACCTTTGTAAAATACCACTTGAGAGTCAGTTATAAGAGAGTCAGTTTTTGCAATTGTACTGTATCACAATTTCTTTCCCGTCCAAGAATATTTACTTGGCATCCACACTGCTAAATGAAAATGTGTCTCTTCCTCCAAGTATCCTATGCATAGTATATAGTTTAATTTAGCCATGTGTAGTAGCTACTATATAATATCTTGCTGCATATTAGTCCATTTGTATATTTTTGTTTTCTTGTTTTCCAATTAAATAGTAGTATTGCTGATAAATTAACAGCATACACACTTATTTAATCCTACAAATTAAGAAAACAGCTATTGGAGCAGCAATTCTTCAGCAGCTTGCCAGACACCAAATGTTTAGAGAAGTTCAGTTTCTCAATGCTTTGATGAAGTCTTGTGGCTGCCTTTGGAATTGCTTAACATCTAAGGAAACGTTCTTTGCACGTATCCCTGCAAAAGAGGAACTGGGATTATCTGAAGAAGTCATGTAATTGACACCGAGTGCAACAACTGCAAAACCATTCTCATTAGAAATGTTTGTAGACTGTGGTGAACTATGTGACACACTGAAAATGGATATGGCTGAGATCTTGGCTCTCTCCTTCTGTGGGATATCCAAAGAAGAAAGGGAGACAGGGGTATATTTTACAGACATGTTGGGGATCCAAATACAGACAAAGAATGAAGATGGTTCCTAACTGTCCACCAGGCTTCCTTCTCCCAATAAAAAAAAACTTCTAGGTGATTAATCACTTCCCATTTGGCTCTTTTGTTCATTCATTGACTAGGGCCTTAAGGCTGGTGCCCTGCTCGGACTATAAAAGCAAGTGGCAGATGACTTATAAATGAATAGACACAAAGTCACACAAACTTTTAGAAGGCATTCATTATTATCTTTCCCATTTCCTATTATCATGAGATGCTAAAACTAGAAGGGGAAAAATCCTGGTGTGATGCAGTAAAAAATTAAGTGTCTTAACAGCTCTGTTTCATTGGGTGTTACTTTTTAAAGTTTAGAAATGGCTGAATTTAAAACATGTGTGATCTAAAGGTATCAAAACGTCGAACAGACTTGTAGGACCGAGTTCACTGGCAGTTTAGTGGTTCACAACAAGTGTATTTACTGTAGAGAAGATATCCGTTTTTCTACTGATATCTTAAAGGCAAAGAACTAGGAAGCTCACAAGCTGCTTTCCATTCGAACAAAATATGTGTACCCCATACAGTACCTATTTTCAAAACATGTGCCTTCATTTGGTTTCCCCAAGTCTGATATTCTCTGGGGGGGTTTCTATGGTTTTAGGCTATGACTTCTGCCACACTCACTAATAATAGAAATGTAAACATTACTGTTAGGCATATGGCGTTAGCCTACAATGTTGGGTTGAAAATATATTAACCATGATGTTATGTCTTTAAGAAGTTAATTGGCCAATGGGTGTGTAAGTGTTCTCATGGCCATAAGAGGGAGCTAGTAACGTAGCTTCTCTCTCTCTCTGAATTCACTGCTCTCTACTATTACTGTTTTTGCTCTGTTACCTGAACTGTGTATTGACTTCTGGACCGGTAAGAAGACTTTTGTATTTTGGATTGCTACTTGGACTGTTTATTTTTGACTGTGCATTTTTTGTTTTTACACCACCTCAAAAGTAAACTTTTTGCTTTTACAACTCAGTGTACTCTTGTGTTTACTGTGTGACTCTTGCTGCTCTCAGTACCCTTTCTTGTCTGTGCAACTCTTTGGTAGCACAAGGAGACCTCTGCACAACAAATTCCTTAACAATTACATTTCTTAATACTATATTGAACTATATACCAAAGCACTGTTTATCATGAATTTTGATTGTATCAAGCATGGAAGGGAGAAAATCACATTGAGAAATTGAAAATATTTTATTATTCCAGATATCAAGGAATGGTTGTCAAAAATGTGTGATTCACCCATTTTGGAAAAGACAATATTTCTACTACTGCGTTACCATGATGGTAACTCAGTGTGTCATCAACACTGTGTTGATGATATTTGATAATACTATTTTGTACTATTTACATTGTAGCATATTGTACATAGTTACATTGGTTGCATTGGTTACCGGTTGCCCTCCAGGTGAGATTTAAGGTGCTGGTTCTTACCTTTAAAGCCCTACATGGCTTGGGCCTGGGATACCTGCAGCACCGTCTGTTCCCAGGAATGACTTCCCATCGCCCTGTGTGCTCACACAGAGAGGGCCTTCTCAGGGTGCCGTCGGCCAGACAATGTCGGCTGGTGACCCCCAGGGGGAGGGCCTTCTCTGTGGGGGCACCTGCCCTGTGGAATCAGCTTCCCCTGGAGCTCCGGATGACCCCAGACCTCCGGTCCTTTCGTCGTGACCTTAAGACATTTCTTTTTCAACAGGCCGACCTGGACTGATGATAAGGGGTTTTTTAAATGGTTTTAAGGTTTTTATTGGTTGTTGTTGGGGCTATGGATATAGTTTACTTTTAATTTTAATATTTGTATTTTACTTGTATTTTATTGTTAGCCGCCCTGAGTCCTTTGGGAGATAGGGCGGCATATAAGTCCCATTAAATAAATAAATAAATAGTACAGTTAGTCCTCAGCTTACAACAGTTCATTTAGTGACCATTCAAAGTCACAACAGCACTGAAAAAAGTGACTTAAGACTGTTTTTCACATGTACGACTTTTTTAACATCCTTGAAATCATGTGATCAAAATTTAGACACTTGGCAACGGGTTCATATTGATGATGGTTGCAGTGCCATGGAGTCATGTGATCACCTCTTGCAACCTCCTGACAAGCAAAGTCAATGGGGAAGCCAGATTGACTTAGCAACTAATTTAACAACTGCAGCGATTCACTTAACAACTCGGGCAAGAAAGGTTGTGAAATGGGGCAAAATTCAATTATTTTTATTTTTTTTAATTTTAATTCCATTTATATCCCACCCTTCTCTGAAGACTCAGGGCGGCTTACAAGCTTAGCAGTAGCCTTCATTCTATGTATATGCCTGCTTATTAGGGCTTTCACACACACCCCAAGCGGCATTATTACAAAGTCAGCTTAATTGCCCCCAACAATTTGGGTCCTCATTTTACCTACCTCGGAAGGATGGAAGGCTGAGTCAACCTTGAGCCTGGTGGGATGCGAACCTGCACTAATTGCAGGCAGCTGGTGTTACTTAAGGAGGCATTAGCCCACTGCTCCATCAAGGCTTACTTAACAACAGAAATTTTGAGCTCAATTCTGATCATAATTTGAGGACTACCTGTATATAGCAGTATATACAATCACTATATCAGTGAGATGGGCAGCATAGAAAATAAATAAATAAATGAATATTCGTTACTAAATCAGTGAATATTGTAAGCACAGAATTTAAAGTACAGATTTTTTTTTCTCTCTTGGCATGATTTTTTGTTTTGTTTGGGGTTTTGTTTCAAAGTTTAAAGATTGCTTTATTAATTGTCTGTGCGTACAATTTTAATTTTTTGTAGTGTGAAGTTGAGGATGATTGCTTGAGAGCCTTTTAACATGTCTTCAGATGTTGAAATTGTTAAAAAAACAAAAGCAGTCTCTTTATGGCTCCAACAGCTCTTCTTTAAAATTCTGCTAGAACCACTTTTAGATTTTGTGAATATCATTGAGCCGTGTACATGTTTAATAAATAAATATATAAATTTCTGGCAGCCTTGGAACAAAGGACACTTTCTCTCCTTTGATTTTTCTTTCTCTCAGAGGAAGAGGGTTTCATGTTCCTTAGGTGTTTTGTTTTATGCTGAAACTGTTGCTTTTGAAGAGAAATGCAACTCCTTATTTATAAGGAGTTACAAGTAAGGCAATATCACTTAGGAAGAATGCAGCCCAGTACTTTCCTGCTACGCGGTGGAAATAAGACATTTGTTACTTCACCAGCTCATAGTACTTGCTGGAAGTGAGCACTCCATGTGTGATGACATAAAGAGCAGCTTCTGTCTAACAAACAGCGTGAAGATCAATCAATCAGAATAGAGCTGGAAGGGACCTTGGAGGTCTTCTAGTCCAGCCCCCTGCTCAAGCAGGAGACCGTATATCATTTCGGACAAGTGGCTGTCCAGTCTCTTCTTAAAAACCTCGAGTGATGAAGCACCCACAACATCTGAAGGCAAGCTGTTCCACTGGTTTAATTGTCCTTGGTCTTAGGAAGTTTCTCCTTAATTCCAGGTTGCTTCTCTCCTTAATTAGTTTCCATCCATTGCTTCTTGTTCTGCCTTTTGGTGCTTTGCAAAATAAAGACCTTTAGATTCTAATCCTTGCTGGATTAGAATTACAGAATTATTGGAGCCAATTCTGCAATTCAGTATATAAGGTTAAGGAAGGTTAAATCTGTCTTCCCAGACTTGGCAAGCTTCAAATTTATTAAATTTCTGTGTTCATAATCCCAGGCTAAGCTGGATGGACATTATGAGAGCTGGTCTAACGTTATCTGGAGGATGTCTTGCTGTGGACGCTGCTCTGAACCAAGCAGAAGATAATCTTGGCACTGAAAATTAATTCAGCCCAACATACGTCAGAACAGTTGGCTTCTGGCTTTTGCTGGCTTTCCAAATTACTACCTTGTTTTCCTCCTTGTTCATTATCTACCCAGAGAACCATTTCCATAGTTAGATACTTTGTTGGTTAAAAAGAGAGTGGTATTTAAGAAGTAAAAATGGGCATGTGGGCACACTGCAGAGCTACTACAAACAAGGTAGGCAAAATATCTCTCTACAGAAGTTATAAAAATGACCTGTGACTTAACAAAGTTGTTGTTTTTCAAAGCTGTTCTTGTTTGCTTCTGATGGAATCATCAATGTTCAAGAATTAACCATAGACTAATTTGGTATAGTGGTTAAGGCACCAGGCTAGAAACCAGGAAACTGTGGTTTCAAGTCCCACCTTAGGCATGAAAGCCAGCTGGGTGACTTTGGGCTAGTCACTCTCTCTCAGCCTAACCCACCTCAGAGGGTTGTTGTGGTAGGGAAAATGGAAGAGGGAAGGAGCATTCGGTATGTTTGCCACTTTGAGTTATTTATAAAAAATAAATACAGTTTTCTTCTCAAGTAGTGAAGTTGTTTTAATTGTAGCCTTAGTCTACAGTTCTGAGATTTCCTGGTAGTCTCCCATCCCAGTGCTAAACTTCTCTAAGTTACTTATTTTTCTTTTTCAACCAACATCAGCTAAATGCTTTCTCCTGGTCTGAGTCCTGTTCTAAATAATGATCCGAATTAAAGTGCATTTATCAAATGGATGCCCAGCTTCTATTTCAATGCATTCAAAGGCTTCACTAATTAATTGGTTCCATAGTGAAGCTGCTCTTACTATTAAGATATTTTGCCACTACCATTCCATAAAAAAACAAAAACAAAAAAGAAGCCCTCCTGTTTTTCTATAACTTAACTATTCTGTACCCTGCACTTTACTAAAGAGCAGATCTTGCCCATCTTGTGTGAGGTCCCTTCAGCATCTGAAGAGTGCTACCTATCCCATCTCACTCTGTTCCTGCCAAGGTAAACATAACTGGTACCCATCCTTGGTCATCCTTGTTGTCCTGCTTTGAACCTGATCCTATTTTTTTTTAACCTTCTTAAGTGTACTACCCAGAAACGGACACTATACTGGAGAAAAAGATCTATAATTAATCTGACTAGAGAAGCAAAGGGATGCAGTGGCTCAGTGGGTTAGGACGCTGAGCTTGTCGATCAGAAGGTTGGCAGTTTGGCGGGTCGAATCCCGAGTGCCGCGTAGCAGAGTGAGCGCCTGTTACTCGTCCCAGCTTCTGCCAACCTAGCAGTTCGAAAGCACGTAAAAATGCAAGTAGAAAAATAGGGACCACTACAGTGGGAAGGTAACAGCATTCCGTGCGCCTTTGGCGTCTTGTCATGCCAACCACATGACCACGGAGACGTCCTCGGACAAGCGCTGGCTCTTCGGCTTTGAAACGGAGATGAGCACTGGCCCCTAGAGTCGGAAATGACTAGCATGCATGTGCGGGGGAACCTTTACCTTTACCCTTTACCTTTAGAGAAGCAATGTCATACAAAAATATACTTAAATTAAGTAGCTTCTTGATTGTGAATGGATTACTGTCATGCATTTTTTGTGTCCATATATACCCCAAGAAGAGAGAAGGTGCAATAGACTTTTTATGAGTGTTTGCCAAAGAGGTTCTGCTTGCTGCTGTTCTCTAATAGCAAAATAATACAACCATTTGTTTAGCAACTGTTTGAAGTTACAACCACATGGAAAAAAGTGATGTCCTTACACTTATCCCCATGGTCACATGATCAACATTTGGGTACTTGGCAACTAGCATGAATTTATAGAGATCACTGTAAGAGAATCGCTGGCAGAGCTGGGGGTGGAGTTAAGCACCTCATCAGTTTAGACTTGTTACATTCCCACAAATGGTCCCAATCTTGCACCTCCTGCATTCTGTTTACCCTTATGTGGTGCCAATTCAGTGTTGAACTTTAGTTGAATAGATTGTTGTGTATAGGCTTGAATAAATTTATGCAGCAACTTAATGGATAGTCCTGATCCTTTGTGCCTGACCTCAGATAGGACCTCCCCCTCCCAAAACCTTACCACCACTTTGAGGAGGAACATAATAGGCCCGTGGTGGCAAAGCTATGGCATGCATGCCACAGGTGGCACGCAGAGCCTTCTCTGTGGGCATGTGTCCCATCGCTCCAGTTCTAGGCTTTCAGCTGGGTTTTATAAAACCTTTTTGCTTTAGGCCCTTGCTGCCATATGCAAAAAAAAAGGTTCAATCAATTTCAACTTCTCATGGGAAAAAAAAATCTCACTAAGTTGGAATTGATTGATTGAACTTTTTAGTCCCACCCAGTCTGCCGTTACCACTGCACCCACGCCCACCTAATTGGCCACACCCCACCCAATGGGCCACGCCCCCCAGCTCCCAATGATACATAAGTGGGTTTTGGGTTGCACTTTGGGCACTCAGTCTCTGAAACGTTCGCCATCACTGTAATAGGCTTTACTGCCCATAAGTGGGAGAGAGTAGATTACGGTTTTCCATTCCTTCCAGGCCTAAGAATTGTGGGAATGGTAATTCTTCCAGTCTGAAGATTGTGCTTCACTGGTAATAACCTCACAGGTCTCAAAAATAAAATTTTCCTGGCATATGTGGTAAAGAATTGCGTCAGGGAAGGTAAAGGCAAAGGCAGATTTATCTTCTGATGGCTTCATGAGCAGATCCATGTGGGTTTCCTGGGCATTATTCTGCCTTCTTCTGGGATGATTCCAAAGTTCCTAGCCTTATGTATAGTTCATATTCTGGATCAAGCTGTCGTATAATGATTTTTCCCCTTGCTAAAACCACTGTGCTGGTCTGTATAGGCAGATTCTATCATTGATAACAGCTCTTGCCAGATAGCAGAACTCATGGAAAGTATCTTTTATCATCCAGAAATACTTTTATTTGCATGCAGAGTAGATTACAGCAGATGAGGTGAATTAGATGATAACGCACAATATTTCCAAGGTCAAAAGACAGTATCGACTCACAGTGTCTGCACATGTGTCTGCCGGTTATGGAGGAGCACATGTATCTGCCGGTTATGGAGGAGGAGAGTCCCCAGGGAGAAGAAGGAGGAAGTCCATCCCAGAAAGGGGAGGGGTGTAAGGCACATGATCAGGAGAAGGAGGAAATATGTCATAGGGAAGGAGGAGTTGGCTGACCAGGTCAAGATAGCATATTATAATTTCCCCAAACAACCACATGGTGGCAGCACAGTCTGGGTATTTACTAGAGGTGTCCCATCTTAGTCCTAACTAGATCCAAGTTTATTTAGCTTTTAAGTTGACCAAAAGCAGCTGAGAGCAGGGTAAATGTTAATGCTGTGTGGAGTTTGAAAGAGGCAGTTTAATTCAGGAAATCCTCAGTGGAATTGCCCCTCCCCCAAGGAAAAGTGCCAAATAGAAGTGACTTTCATTTGGTGTAGAACAGCTAACCCCTTTTAAACGTGACATTTTCCCCTCGGCTGGGATGGACATGGACATGCTGCTACCCGCTGGGAAGTGATGCAATAAATCTGAAAAAAAACTAGACATTATCAATCTGACCCATAGAGGTTGCAGTCTTTGGAATAATTCTTCCAAAGGTGTGTTATGTCATAATGTCAGGAAAAATCTGGTGGGACCCAAAAGAATGGCCTTCTCTGTGGTGGCTCCCTCCCTTTGGAACATCATCCCTGCAGAGATTAGACTGCTCCCACTTTGACACTCTTTTGCAAGGCCCTGAGCACCTGGTTTTCCCAAGGGGGCTGTGGAACCCTGCATGGGATGGAGCCCACAAAGTGGCTTGTTTGACTGATTGCTATTGCCAGAGTGGTGAGGAGGGTTATTGTTTTTTATGGTTATATATTGGAGTTTTTATTTTTTGCAAGCTGGCCAGAGTCACTGAGAGTGAGAGGGTGGCCATAGAAATTTTCCAAGTAAACAAATAAATGAAAATAATAAAGGCAATGTATCTTAACACTAATAGAATTCATGTTTTTGTTATTATTTTCATGTACATTAATTATTCCATAAACACTAGTGCATAAAAAAAATCCTATGTTTTTCCTTCTTAAGAAATTATGGTTGCTCTTTCTACAGTTGCTCCCTTGTCTTAAGCAAATTAAATTAAATTGTTATGGTTTCTCTCCAAAGACCTCCTAGGTGATCAACTCTGACCTTTTTTTTTCCTTGATGGCAGCATGCTGGCATTAATTTTTGCTTCTGAGGGCAAGACAATGAAAACTATATGGCTTTTATGACCTTTCGGTCATTATTGCATTGATTGATTACATTGACTTGGCTGTGACTCAGAAGCGCTTTGGCTCTGGATGTTCCAACTACATCTGTTCCTTGTTGTCCTACTTGCTTTAGTGACATCATATCAAATGTACTATTCCAATCTATTCAGTTTGAGATGGCCCTGAAAAGCTTTAAATGGTGGAGAATGCTGTTGCTTTTATAATGGCAAGGCACGGCATCCTTATGTCGAATTAGCTCTGTGCATTCCACTAGTGAGAGACAATGTTTTGCCTCCTATCTCCACTTGTAGTGAACTATAGCAGAAACACTATGATATCTTATTTTCTGTTGCAAGGGCCCCCTGATAGTGCTGTTATCTCATCCTCAGGAGGAGGCTGGCTTTCATCATCCTGAACTGGATGTCAAAGAAATGTTTTCCTTCTTGTTCCTATGCAATCCCAGAGTGGCCTCTAGGTATGTACAACCTTAATCATACATAATCTTGGAGGGAAGTCTGGTGACTGGCAGTATGTCGGCCCTTTGAGGTAGGCCAAGGCAGGGAACAGATTTCAGAAATTTGATTGGAACTTTACTTTATTGATATATGCTTTAATCACCGAATCTTAAAAGACTGGCTATGTTTTTTCCTTGTTTTCCTCTTACGCTATACAACAAGATGCAGTTCAGTAGTGAGAAAAGTAAGATCCTGCACTTAGGCAAAAACACCCCCCCCAATGCATAAGTATAGAATAGGAGGTATCTGACTCAACAGTAGTGCCTGTGAGAGGGATCTAGGTATCCTGTGGACCACCACTTAAATATGACTCAGCAGTGTGCTAAGAGTGAGAACAATAGCCTGCCTCCAGTGGCTGCTCCATCACTGGAGGGTTTCAAGAAAAACTTAGACAACCATTTGTCTGAAATGATATAAAGACTCCTGCCTTGGACAGGGATTTGGACTGGAAGACTACAAGGTCCCTCCCAGCTCTATGATTCTAAACACCCCACGGAATTAGGGTAGAGTCAGACTGAGCTTGTTTCTGTTATGTACTGGGCTTGTGGTGTTACACCACGTGCGTTGCTGGAGCAAATAACGGCTCTCCAGTAACCTAGACTAGCTGTCTCCGGTCCTGTAATTGGCTAGCCCCAGGCGGCAAGAGTGGGTTCAAACCTATTGGCTGCTGCCTAGGGGCTAGACTATATATTGTGGCTGGCTGCAGCCCAAGCTTCAGTACAGTTCTAGCAAGAATAAAGAATGTGTTATTTTGTACTCAGCCTCGTGTCTTCCTTCCTGCACCCAAGAGCCCACGACTTAACAGTTCCCAATGTTTTTTTCCCCTTCTCTTTCCTGGGCTTCAGTTATGCTTTGGTTTTTGTAGTTGTTCTGTATAGGATCATAGCTCTTTATATACAGTGACTGGGAACAGAGGCAGAAAAGGCAGGATAGGGACAGCAAATTTCATCTAGAATGGTTTTCTACCAGCTGAAGAATGATCAGTCATGAGGACCCTCTTAGGGACACACTGAGGACAGTGTCAGTAAAATTCAAGATGACAAGCTTCAGAAAAAATAAGAATATTCTGGTCACAATATTGTCAATTACAAGCAAGCATAAAATTTGGTGCAGTGACATCCAGAGGCTTTTGCTGTCAAGCTCATTCTGATAAAAATAGCACTGGAGCTATAAGCTTTGCCCCTTCTTGGTACCTATGTGATACTGAAATTCATGTGAAAAAGGGTCAGAGCTTGCCATGGTGTCACTTATATCACCCTAATCACCTTTACCCTTTGTCCCATCTGTAGATGTTGCTGGTCTGGTACGACATTGTGTTTGGACCAAGTACTGTGGCTTGAGATTTTACTGAAGCTTAGAAATCCAGTGTGCCTATAGAACAGTGGAAAGATGACTGAAGAGCAAAAGGAAGGATTATCTGTCATTGTTCACACTGGAAATTAAAGGAAGTGCATTGTTCACTTTGGAATGAAAGAAAATGCACAAATATTTCACTTTAGGATTCCATTAGCATTTTGCTAAAATTTGTTGACTTTGTGTGTCCCGGGAAGAGAAGAAAGATAATGTTTCCATGAACCTGAATGAGAATTATTGTTAAAATTGCAGAAGAAACTTTCAACAAAGCACTAAAACAAATAGTCTGTGTAGCCTGATAAAGGCATTGCCATGTGTCCTTTGTTTTTTATGGCATTCAAACTGACCCAGCAGGGATGGTTTAGAAATAACAAAATCCTGGGCATTGCACATTTAAAATCTTTACTTCCTTTCCAGATTCTTATCAATATAGTTCAATTCCTGGTTCTGTTTTCTTTTTACCTTTTAAAAAAAGACATGCCAGATATGTTTGATATGATGAAATATATATTATATTAATAGCATAAAACTTTATTTGATGTGCAAAACTGTGTTGGAAAACAGGCAAAAATTCCTGATAAAACCTTGGCAACAGTGTCCCATCTAGTTGACTGCTTTGTCTTATATCCAAATACCACCAACTCTCGCTGCATTTATCAGCCAAATATATATTATTTCCATCCATTGTATATTTTCTATTTAAAGAATAGGAAAACTTGAGCTCCTACCGAAGAGCACGTAAATTACTAAAACTGATGTACTTATCTAACTTATTTTTCAAAGTTCCACCAGACACTACCAGGATTAGAACTGATATATAAACTCTATGAAGGAAGGTCAATTAACACAGTGGGATTTAATCTTGAGAAAATATACATGGAACCAGAAATATCTGCTGGGGAATCAAAAAAAGTCAACATGGCAGTTGCAATAGTGTGATTGAAGTTCTGCTCCTTTTGTATGTGTGTTAGTGACTTATGGACATGCAAAGGAGTGGGTATTTGACTATGCTACTGTGACGACCATTTTGATTTTTTTTATCCAACCCTACCATGAAGATACCACTGGTATGATTCTGGTATATCAGTTGTAAACCAGAATGTTCATGTTCTCTCATCTCAATCATAAATTTTATCTGAATATGTTAAGAGAAGCTCCATTTGCATTACTGATATAATAATGGCATTAACGAGATTTGGGTAACAGTTGTTGAGACAATATATGTAAAAGACTTTGTACACTACTTCTGCTTCTCAATCATTTTGCTTCATCTGTTATTTACTTCATTGTAACCATACCATAAATGAAAAAAACCTCTCCTCTTTCATAATTTGGGACTTCAGTTATTGCAAAAAATAGGACCATTTTCCAAACCAGATGTTTTTTTAAAATGTGTTAGAATATGTGAGAACATAAATTTCATTGTTCCTGGCCATCAGACTATTGAATGTGAAGGTTGAAAATGACAAGAATTAGATTTCACAACTTGGAAGGTTCTCAAATAAGGAATATTGGAATACGAGATGCTTCAGTTACAATGATCTTTGATTAAATAAAGATGTTGGCATTAGAATGTGATTTATGAGATGTGATAGTTTCAACACATTGAGGATAACAAATTGGAGAAAGGTGTACTGTACAAAGATATAAAACTTTTGCTCTTATAAGAATTTCCCAGAGTGAACTGCAAAGGGCATGTGCTTCATAGCAATACTACACTTGCATACTTATTTTAGTTAGACATTTGTAACCCATTATATTTTCACTGCCATATCGCTTCCACCACTCGTACATCATGCTCCTTTTTAACAAGTATTGCTTCAAGAGTTTGACATTTGTTTAACTTCATGATACTAAACGTAAAATTCACCCATCATCTGAATTACTGACAGAAGGTAATTGCCCATGATATCCCATCACAAGCCAACTTTGTAGCATTAGTCATGTTATCAGTATTATTCTGATACAGAAAAACCTTCCTGATGGTTACTACTAGCTTAGTGTGGTGAAAAAGCTCAGTAACTCCAATGTCCTTACAACATTTTCAGGAGGTCAAGATCAGGAGGCAAAATTAAATAGAGAGAAGGAAATTATGAGTAACCCACATTTTAATAATTAGACAAGTTTGGATATTAACAGATGAGACCTTCTGGTTCAAAAGACAGTCATTCATTAACGGGGAAAGATGTATAAATATAACATGCATAAGGTAAGGAGGAGGTGATATCAAAGCCAAAGGAAGTCTAGTCTGTGTTGAAAGAAGAGTTCTTCACTTTACAATAACCTGTTCATTTGGATTGTAGAATGTGAAGAGCCTTGAAATTGAACAACCTTGAAATTGTCCAAACAGAAAGGAGTACTTAGGTGGACCTCTTCAGTGGGATGAGAGGGTTTTTAGGGGTATAGTTAATAGTTTTTTAATTGACTGAACTTCTTTAGAAAAAAAAATAGTCAAGAACACCACTTCAAGCCTTAAGTACATAGTGGCTGACACAGGGGCGGTGGCCATAGCTAAGACAAGGGAGCATGGTGGAGAGAAGCAGGAGGGAAGGACAAAGCTGATAGATGTAACTGACAAGAGAATGGAATCTCAAGCAAAGGGATTAGAAAGCTCCTGGAGAGACATGGAAATGAAGAAGAAAAGAGAAGAATGAAGGAAATGGTCATTGCTGACAAAGGTGGAAGAATGTAGAGGGGTAGGGGAAAGAGCCTACTGATGTGGAGAACAAGTGCAGAGTGGGGAGATACTTGGATAATGAAACAAAGATTATTTACAGCATGTGAAGCTAGTCCTTTTGTTGTAGATTCCAAAAGAAAAGATAAAATACGTTACTGTGTTTCTTAAAGTGAACCAAATTAAAACCAGCCTGCCTATCATTGCAGAACAGAGATCTGGTTTAGGGATGAAGATGCTGATGATGAATGCAGAAGACTTATCCATTGCAAAAAGTAGACTATCTGAAATTCCAGATGATTGGTCTCAAATCCAGGGACAACATTTTAAGAGCGCATAGAAATAGGCATTAAAAACTAGTGTATGCTCAAAACATTAAGGGTTTGGATCCAGAGAAAGAGAAGTATCTCCATATGTCCATTGGCATCTGTTGCAAAACTGTCATGAAGAAAAATTGTGAAATGTGCTTTGTGATGTCAGAACATAAATCCCAGCCTTTTGCATTTCCATCTCAAAATTGGCTCCTAATATACAAGTTACTTTCGATGTGACTCACAATGAACGTCTCCTCACTTAGCTCCTTTGCCCTCCCCACAGTGGATGTCAGTGCCGCTGTCTAGTGAATGGATAAATTGTCTTGTGCATGGAAAAATCTTTATAATGTCTGCGAGCAACTTTAAAGAAGAAGGTTGAAAACATGTGCCATTGACTGCGTATTTTTAAAGAAAATTATTATTATTTTTTTAAAAAAATATATAATTGCCTTCAGTTTTCATTTGTGATTTTTGGCAAATTGTATAGTTGGAAGCATTAAAAAAATTTCTCATTTTATGTATGCCTAATTAGTGAGATTATGTTTTGTATTTTATACAAATATTTGTTCATGGATACTTTCAACATTTTATAACTAAGAGTATCTTGTTATAAGCTGACAGCAACCCTACTGGGTCGACCAGAACGGACCACTAATTCAAATGATTATAGGATATATTATTACTATTTGAGACATGAGATCATATGAAAAAGGGGCAATAATACTGAAAAAAGGACTTTGCTAAGTATAAATTTGGTTGTGATCTAATACATTTACACTTAATTTATGCGAAAGAGAACCAAGGGGGTTAGGAAAAAAGATATTCCTAAAATTTCCCCAAAGAGGAAAATATCTAAATTGCTTTCAGAATAAGTCAGGGAAAATAGAACATGAAAGTCTTTGGTAACAGAATGATAAAAAATAACCGAATAACTGAAGATGGATTTCCAACATCCATATAAAAAGGGACAAAGAAAGATATCTACAACAATATATTAAATGAAGGAAGGTGTGGAAATAAGAACAGAAATGAGAGAGTTTCTCGTAAAAATCAAAGAAATAAAAAAAATTACTAGCTGTAGAAATAAGTTAACATAACTGTGGGAAAAAACCTGATGGAAGAAAAGTGTCAGAGAAAGATACAAGGACTACACTGAAACTCTATACCAGGGGTGTCAAGCTCAATTTCATTGAGGGCTGCATCAGCATTGCGGTTGCCCTCAGGGGGCTGGGTGGGTGTGGCCTGGGTGGGCATGGCCTACTGGGTGGGCGTGGCTAGAGTGTGTATGGCCTACTGGGTGGGCGTGGCCAGCTCTACATCATTCGCATCAAGGGTGCCTATGGGGGCCTGGGCAGGAGTGGGAGAGATCTGAGGGTCTCTGGCAGAAGGAGGGTCTCTGGGCCAGGGTCAAGGCAGTGGGGGCCGTTCCCTCACTGTTTCCAGGATGGCTTTGCGGGCCGCATGAAATCACTTTGTGGGCCGGATCTGGCCCCCGGGCCTTGTGTTTGACATGTCTGCTCTATACAAATGGGATTACAGAACTATTTGTAGGGACAGAATATATTTACAAACTGATTCCAGTAGAAAAATGGGGTGCCATGGATAATAGACCACCTGCCAGGTACGAATTGTTCACTGAACTCTTTAAAACTATAGGAGAAGAAGCAGCTAAAATGTTAATCATTATACATCAACAAATATGTGGTTTAGATCATTGTACATCTACACTGAGGGTTGGAAATGCAAGAGAATATACAAATTGCAAACAATTGCAGTATTTCCCTGGGCAAGCAATGTTGCAGGATCCAATCTTCTAAATTCCCTGAGAAGGGGCTCCAGCACAAGTCTGGAAGCTCAGAAGGCAAAATCTCTGGTCCCAGTGAAAGACTCAGATTGGATCCTGTAACATTATCTTGGGACAGGTATATTTGCCTTCATTTTTCCCCTCAAAAGAACAGAACCATGAGATATGCCGAATAAGCAGGTTTCAGAAAAGGCAAAGGGGAGCAAGATCAGATAGCTAACATTAGGTGGATAATGAAGAAAGCAAGAAAATTCAAGAATAAACATTTGTTTATATACAGCAAAGGCTTTGTCTGTCTATATTATGCCAGAATGTGGCATATCTTAAGGCTAATGGGGTGTGCCAGAACCCCCAGTTATTCTTCTGAGGAATCTTTAGAATGAGCACAACATTACTGAATAGAACAGAAGCTTTATTGATTTAGTCATTTGACTAAAACTATAGTAAAAAAATATACAAGTAGATGCAAAGAAAACAATAGAACGTGGTCATTGTAAATGGTCTCCCCTGTAGTCAATCCCAATCAGATCTAAATGTTCCATCCTCTTCAAAATGGCCCTTGTTATAAAGAGTGTGTTCTTACTAGTGATGTGCAAGTTTGTTCCATGAAAGAAGCAAGTCAGTTTCTCCCAGGTCCTGCGAAAATGTTTTAGTGTTTAAGTTTTTAAGTAAGAATCTGAATAAGAAGCCCTTTTTGCTGAGTAAAATTTGCAGTTGAAAAGGATATGCCCAATGTCTTCAACAGCTGGTGCTCCTTAAATACAGAGTCTTTCTCAAATGGAAAAATGGTTGAGAATAGGGAAGGAAAGGCATCAAGAATGCCTATTGTCCCCATATCTCTTTAATCTAAAACAGCAGAAGTAAAAATGGCAGGAATGAAGGTGATGGCAGTTGGAATCAATATTAGAGGTGGAAAGAATAACCATCTGAGGTATGCAAATGATCCCACTTTATTAGCCAAGAGTAAAGAAGACTTCAACAAACCTATTCGTGAAATAAAACAATGAAAATTGAAAAATCTGAGTTGATGTTAAATTTGGGAGGGGGGGAGTAATGTCAACCTGCAAGCTTAGTAAGCTTATAGTTGGCAAAGAAATGAGGAAGATCACATTTTGTTTTCTTGGTTTTAAGAATAAAGATGGACAGTATTCTGGAGAAGCAAAGTGGAAATTAATCCTAGAGATGATCTGAAAGACATTAGACAGTTTTATGATCGCAAAAGTCAGAATAGTTAAAGTAGAAAACTTTCTAGTGATAAAATACAGCTGTGAAAGTTTGATTGTGAAAAAGAGAAAAAGAAAATCGAAACCTCCAATGATGGGTTTGGGTAATGCTGTTGATTACTAAGAGTGCCCATGGTAATGCTGTTGATTACTAAGAGTGCCAAAATAGCAAAACATGTATTGTGACATCATAAGATAAATTCTGGTACTGTGACATCAGACAGAAGTACTGTATGAAAGGGGCATAATTTGCCTTGTGATGTTGTGATATGCATTTTGTCACCTACTTTTCCCTCTCACTGCACAAGAATATAAATTTCCTGAAGTCACTTACTTTGGCTACTAAACTAGCACAAAATTAAAAATAGTTTCTCAAAAAGATGCAGAATTGATTCTAATGCTTTCCCAGTGCAAAGTCAAATTGAACATTAAAAAAAAAACAGTGTTTCTTTCAGGGCAAAGCAGAATAAAAGTTCTATGGGGTTCCTATAATCCTTTAATGTATTGACTAATTTCTCCTTCTTTGAAGAACTTTGATGGGGTGGTTGTTTTCTGTGTACACATGAGTGTAGCAGCTCTTCAGAAACCCTTTGCCAAGCAAAGGATTGTCCCCTTTCTATTTCGTGCTGAAGGGTCCATGCACCAAAACTGCTATTCAGAAGATGATCGGGAAAGTGAGGTGGATCAGTCTACATCCAGTGACTGTTGAAGCACTGTATCATGTCTCCATCATATGTTTGTCACCTCAAGATTGGGCAAGGTGATTCTGCAAGATCAAAATGGAAAGCCTGAAGTTGCGTACACTTATGAAATTCTCCAGTGATGCAATTTTGTAATTACTGACAATAGTAATTTGTTCTTGAATACATTTCTAGTCTTTGCAATCTTCTGGGTGATTAATTGTGGGATTGTGAAAGGTACGCAAGTGCAGCTACATCTTTTAGCAAGCACATCTTAATGCTCCTCCAGCATTCTGAATCATGTAGACAGATGGGATAAGTTAGTTTTATTTCTATCACCTTTTTCCAGAAAGACCATATCTCAAGCAGCCAGGGAAAAATTCTCTCTTCTCTTCTCTTCTCTTCTCTTCTCTTCTCTTCTCTTCTCTTCTCTTCTCTTCTCTTCTCTTCTCTTCTCTTCTCTTCTCTTCTCTTCTCTTCTCTCCTCTCCTCTCCTCTCCTCTCCTCTCCTCTCCTCTCCTCTCCTCTCCTCTCCTCTCCTCTCCTCTCCTCTCCTCTCCTCTCCTCTCCTCTCCTCTCCTCTCCTCTCCTTTTCTCTCTTCTCCCCCCCCTCTCTCCAGTGGTGGGATTCAGATATCTGAACAACCAGTTTTCTGTGTGGACTTCTGGAAGTCCGTCCTGAGCCTGGGAAACCTGGGGAGGGCCTCCCCAGCTCAGAATGGACTTCTGGAAGTGGCATCCACATACTTATGGTGGGCTGTGCTGGGCCTGGGAGGCCTCCCCGGCTCAGAACGGACTTCTGAAAGTGATGTCCATGCACTTCCAGCAGTCTGATCTGGGCCTGGCAAAAAAGGGCTAGGGCATCAGCTGGTTCACAGAAGTCAACAAAAAATTAGCTACCAGTTCTACTGAACCAGTGCGAACCAACTGAATCCCACCACTCTATCTATCTATCTATCTATCTATCTATCTATCTATCTATCTATCTATCTATCTATCTATCATCTATCTATCTATCTATCTATCTATCTATCTATCTATCTATTTATCTATCTATCATCTATCTATCATCTATCTATCTATCATCTATCTTTCTATCAAATATCTATCTATCTGTCAAATCAAATGACTCTCTTCCTATGTATGAAACTATTGGATGGAAATATATGAAAATTCCAGCTTCTATGATGAATGTGCCTGGAGGAATGTTGTCCATAGGGTCGCGATGGGTCGGACATGACTTCGCAGCTAACAACAACAACAATGATGAATGTAGAATGAATAATTCCTTGACCATAGATTGAATGTGACCTTCAACCACTTGAATTTGCCCAAAATTACATGGTCAAAATTTGGCAGCCAACCATCAAAATCCAGTAGTGCAATTTTCTGAGTTTATTTAAATAACAAAATAATAAACAAAATACATGCATTAATTATCCAAGAGAGTTTTGCTCCTTCAGAGTATAAACTGACCAACCAACCTAAGCTAGAACAGGAAGGCAGGAGCAATTTAGCCCTGCTCTTTGGAAAGATTAATTCAAAACTGCCATTACTGTTACCTGATCCAGTTTATGTGAATTGAATATTCGACTTTCCATTTGATAGATACTTCAGCAGGCACTCCTTGGCTCTGTTTCTATAGCTACCTCACTGGGATCATGAGTAAAATGTACGTGTCATGCATCCCTTAGGTCAGGATTTTTGTTTTCTTCATTGAAGTAATAGGCCACTTGAACAGGAAAAGAAAATGTCTTCAAATGCATGGGATTGGGATCGTGGTGATGGTGGTTGTGGGGTTGTGTAACAGCCGTGCCGCAGTCAGAAGGAATAGAGCAGTGCATCACATTTGATCATCTGAAAAGATTGCTTTGTCCTTGCTGCGTCAGGTTTAAAAGAGAAAAAAAACTTTGCCTGAAAGCATACAAAGAAAAGTGCAGATAGTCCTTACAACAGTTCATTTAGTGACCGTTGAAAGTTGCAATGACACTGAGAAAAGTGACTTATGACCGTTTTTCACAGCTTACGGTCTTTCCAGCATCTCCATGATCACGTGATCAAAATTCAGACGCTTGGCAGCCGGTTCATATTTATGACTGTTGCTGTGTCCCAAGATCATGTGATCCCCTTTTGCGACCTTCGGACAAGCAAAGTCCATGGGGAAGCCAGGTTCACTCAACAACCGGGTTACTAACTTATCAACTGCAGTGGTTCGTTTAACAACTGAGGTAAGAAAGGACGTAAAATGGGGCAAAATTCATTTAACAAATATTATTTATTTATTTATTTATTAATTCAATTTGTATACCGCCCTTCTCCCGAAGGACTCAGGGCGGTGAACAGGGCAATACATAATAAAAACAAGATACAAAAATTAAAAATATCTCATTTAACAACAAAAATTTTGTTACTCAGTTGTGGTTGTAAGTCGAGGACCGCCTGTACTGCTGGCCAACAGCATCTGAAGACACCAGAAGCAGAGTCTGGGTGACTTGTACAGTTACTGAGGATTATCCCTGTGATGAATAAACATGCTATTGATTTGCACTCTTATATGGACTCAGAAAAATAGAAGGAAGCAAGGGCATCTGTTGGGCAATGGTAGTAGTAGTGGATGAGTATCATGGCATTTTACATAAATAAACAACGTATCTTCCTTACTTATATTATTTGGGTCATAGATCAGGAATGCGAAAGAAATTCAAGATTGTTCCTAGTGCCAACTATCTGGCTAGCCATAAGAGATAAATTTTATTGAATACATACCCAGAACTGAAGAAGCAAAATCAACTCTAATTTTCCCATGTGAAAATCTAGTTAGTTAACAATAGCTTTTCATAACCCCCACCCACCAAATGTTCACATTGCCCAATCACATCTCTTTGGTTTTCTATGGGAACTATCCATTTCTCCATGAGACTCCTGCTTTTATGACCTTGGGTCTCATGGTCCATGGACAGCTACTTGAAACTCTCGTTTCTTTCCCAGGCTGTCCCTCCCTACCTGTTTTTATGGCAAGTTGAGTAGCAACAGAGGTTGGGAAGCATCTTAGCAATTCAACCTTGGCACCTGACTACAATCTGAATGTTCAAAGAACTGAGTAGCCATTACAACAAGAGAGTCAGATGGTGGAACATGTCTCAGATGTTGCCTACTTCAAATATCTCAAAGTGTGGGTGCTTCTGGGCTGGTCCACTAGGACACTTCCTGGGTTGCTTGGCTGGAATGGTGATTTGTTGCAAGATAAGTCTTCTTGATGAAGCAGTAGGCGTGAGCCTAAATTGACTCCAGAAGATGGTAGAGGACAGGAAGGCCTGGAGGAACATTGTCCATGGGGTCGCGATAGGTCGGACACAACTTTGCAACTAACAACAATAAAGTCTTCTTGCATATCTGAATTTCGACAGAGTCTTTTGAGTTTAATAGGTGCATGGGAGAAACATAGATAATTGCTAGCATCTAGGGCAGGGGTCCCTAAACTCCTGGTCCGTGGACCAGTACTGGGCTGCAGCATGCCAGGAACTGGTCCGCACAAACAAGCAAAGCCCCATTCGCAAGTTGCAGACAGCACACAAAACCACGCACTCTGCAGTCCTCAGAAAAACCTCTCTCCACAGAACCTGGTGCCCAAAAGGTTGGGGAATTTTGATCTAGGGTATTTCCTTTCTTTTGGCTGCTTCCCAATCCTTTGCTCTGGATTGTTTCGCCAAAATGTAACAACCACCTCCCCCAAATATGCCTAAGACTGAACATGCCTGTAATAGTAGGCACATGCTGGGAGTCAACAAGAAATATGCATGACAAGGTTTACTTCTAAGTAGACATATGTAGGATTGGTCATTAATAGTAGCAAAAGGAAGGGTCATTAAATAGCGATCAGGAAACTTATATGTCTGATACATATTAACAGTAGCCCTTCCCCTTAAGAACTTGCAAGTTGATATTTCATCAGGACTGGAAAGATTTCAGTTATCCACAGTTCATCCAAATTCATCAGTGACATCTTGGCAAGACAGCTGGAAATTTCAAAAATTATTCTTTAATACAGTTTCCACTCATTTGGGGGGACTTGGCCAAGCTGCAACTCTTTATACATTTCAGCTTCAGGTACCAGCCAAAGCCACAGAGTTGGTTAGAGGCATGGAAAAAAAATCTTAAAATCAGAGCAAGGTTGCTGTTTTTAAAACAGAGCATGTTGAATCTTTGGGGAAGAACTGGGTTCACATTCAAAACTGGCTTGCTCATTTTCGGCTTCACTGGTAAAATCAGACTGAGGATTACAAGGAACTCTGCAGGAGGAAGATGTTTGAGCAGCCAAATTGCTTCTTGACCTCAGAGCAGGGATGGATTTCTCAATGAATATCCACGTGGAAATTTAATTTTACCAGTCCCACGGAGAAGGGGTTTTTTTTGGGGTGGGGGTGGGGGGGTAAAAGAGTATTGTATTGCTTTCTAGCTCTCCAGGAAAAGACAGATGTAATCCCTTCTAAGGTTGTATCTAGCCTACCAGGATCATTTCTTTCCTTTTGGAAACCGATACTTTTTCTTGGCAGCCATTCAAATGCTGCTCTGATTCTCTAATCCCACCCAAAAAAATACAAAGCGAGGTGATTTGGTATGGGAAGGTAACAGCGTTCCGTGCACCTTTGGCGTCTAGTCATGCCGGCCACATGACCACGGAGACGTCCTCGGACAAGCGCTGGCTCTCTCTCTCTCTCTCTCTCTCTCTCTCTCTCTCTCTCTCTCTCTCTCTATATATATATATATATATATATATATATATATATATATATATATATGGATCTTTGGTTATTCGGGGTTTTCCCCGCGTAGAACTAAAGGTGTAGGGGTGACGTTTCGATGGAATCCCATCCGTCATCATCAGGCTGGTGGCTTCTGCTTCCTTCTTCTGGGAGAAGCATGTGGGTGTTTGTTCCTCTTTTTTAAACTGCCAGAGGGGGTGTGTTCTGTGGGTGGAGGTGTGCTCTGATTGGGTGGGGGAGTAAGTGTGTTCTGATTGGGTGGGAGTGTGTTTTGAATGGTGGGTGTGTTCTGATTGGGTGGGGGTGTGTTTTGAGTAGATGGGCTAGTCTCAGCTGCCAGCCTTAGACCTGAGCTGGTGAGTTGTGCTGCTTTTGTTCGGCTTCGTGTTTGTGGTGGTGCCATGTTTTTATAGTGGGTGTCAGTTTGCTTATTGTGTGGTTTGGAGGGGTTTAAAGTGGCTGATGTTGCAGCTGTAGTTAGGTTTTTGTTTTGTGGTTGTGCCTCATTATCATTGTGGGTTCGGATTTGCTTTTTGAATGGTTGTCTGGTGGTGATGTCCTGTGGTGTTATCATGACTTTGGGTCTATCATTCTTGGTGGTTGGGACTCGTCTGTCAATCAAGGCGGGTTTCCAAATGGTTGGTAGGCGAGAGGTATCATCTCGTTTGTTTATGCTGTGGGGGCGTTTTTCTATCTCAATGGCTTCTCTGATTATTCTGTTGTTAAAATGTTCAATTTTGGCGATAGTTTTGGTTTTTTTAAAATCAATTTCATGTCCCGTGGCTTCAAAGTGTTGGACCAGGGATGAAGTTTGTTCTCCTTTTCTGAGTGAGTTTTTGTGCTCTTCAATGCGTGCACTTATTCTTCTGTTGGTCTGTCCGATGTATGTGGTGGGGCAGGTGGTGCATGGGATTTCGTATACTCCTTGGTTTTCTAAGCCAATTATGTCCTTGGGGTTTCTTAGGATGGTGGATATTTTTCTGTCTGTGTAGAATGCTGTTTTGATGTTGTGTTTTTGGAGGACCTTGCTGATTCTGTCTGTGGTCCCTTTTAAGTATGGGAGGAGGGCTTTGCCATTTTCTTGTTCTCTGTCTTGGGTTTTTGTGGGTGTCTCTCTTCGGATTAAGTTGGTAATCGTGTTTCTTTGGAATCCATTGGCTGTTAGTACATTAGTGAGAGTGTGTAGTTCGGTTTTTTGGTGTTGTTCGTCAGCTAGGTGTTTTGTTCTGGAGATGAGTGTCTTGGCTACGGAGTTGATCTGTGCTGGGTGGTGGTGTGAGAGTGCGTTCAGATAGCGGTTTGTGTGTGTTTTTTTATGGTAGATAGTGTGTCCTAGGGAGCCGTTGGATTTCTTGTAGACTAAGACATCAAGGAAGGGAAGTTGATTGTTAGCTTCTGTTTCCATGGTGAATTGTATTTTGGGGTGTAGGCTATTGAGGTGTGTGAGGAAGTCATCCAGTTTTTCTTTGCCGTGTGGCCAGATTACGAAGGTGTCATCTACGTATCTGAGCCAGAGTTTGGGTTTGTGGTTGGATTTTTGGGTTTGTGGTTGGATATAAATTTTTTTGGCTTGATTTGTCCCATGTCTGGGACCAAGCAAGTGTACAAATATATATGTATGTGTGTGTGTGTGTGTGTGTGTATACACACATATACATATACATGTATACATGTATACATCTATATCTATATCTATATCTATATCTATCTATCTATCTATCTATCTATCTATCTATCTATCTATCTATCTATCTATACATATATTTGTTAAGCAGAGTGAGTGCCTGTTACTCGTCCCAGCTTCTGCCAACCTAGCAGTTCAAAAGCACGTAAAAATGCAAGTAGAAAAATAGGGACCACTCCAGTGGGAAGGTAACAGCGTTCTGTGAGCCTTTGGTGTCTAGTCATGCCGGCCACATGACCACGGAAGACGTCCTCGGACAAGCGCTGGCTCTTCGGCTTTGAAACGGAGATGAGCACCTTCGGGTTTTTTCTCGCGTAGAATTGAAGGTGTAGGAGCAACGTTTCGACGGAATCCCATCCGTCATCCTCAGGCTGGTGGCTTCAGCTTCCTTCTTCTGGGAGAAGCATGTGAACATGTGAACAGAAACATGCTTCTCCCAGAAGAAGGAAGCTGAAGCCACCAGCCTGAGGATGACGGATGGGATTCCGTCGAAACGTTGCTCCTACACCTTCAATTCTATGCGGGGAAAAACCTGAATGACCAAAGATCCACATACAAACACCCGCAAAAACCTCAGAAAACATATATATATATATATGTTTATATATGATTTGGTATATATGATTTGGTATACACACACACACACACATACACACACACACACACACACACACATATTGGTCCTAGACCAATCTCAGGTTTTTCACAGTGGCTATTCAGAAGGGAAGCCCACAAGCATGATGTGAGATCAATATCCTTCTCTGGTATTCTGTCCAAGCACAGCCAATATGATCTGAAGGTGCAGGCAATGATCATCCAATTGAATAAGATATACACAACATAAATCTTGAATGAATCAGACAGACTGCAGCATTGCTCATTCAGAATGTTGAATATTCATGACTAATAATATTCTAACTAACTAACTAACTAATATTCATGACTAATAAACAATAATGTGGTGACATTATTGGTGACTTTTACGTATTGGTGTGCTACTAAGTAAGAAGTATATTAGGCTGCCATATTTGGGCTATACAAATCTAGACAATAACTCAGTAAAAGCAAAAACATTGCTTTCCTCTGGTTGGCTAGAGGTTTTGCAGGATAGCTTTACATGTATGCTGTGTCTATTAGTAGTGGCTGAAATATTTTCTTCTCTTCATATTAACTGGATTTTTCCCCTACTGGATTATTCATAACCATTCTACTAAGAATGATGTAACACACCAACACCCTTCCCTCTTTTCTTGGAATGAAAAGTTGCATGGGAGAAATGTTTTAAGTTTCATCCAAATGCTGAGCTAAGGCTGAAAGCTTCTGCTATCTGTTCTTAATCTGATGAAATGGGGTATGAGGGTTGTGAGTGCTGAAGTTCAACATATAGGAAAGATAAGAGTTTAGAAAAGTCTGCGATAACAAATTATATATTTGCGCTAAGTGGGAGACTTTTCAGAACTTTGCAGAACAAACAAATAAAAGTACTACTTAGCTACCATTATGTCTTTGGGATCATGTTTAAAAGATAACAAAAGGACCCCAAAATTCCTTATGATCCACAAACACTGGTTGAGGAAGCTGAGTAGTGTGTGTGTGTGTGTGTGTGTGTGTGTGTGTGTGAATCTCAAGACAACAATGCATATTAAAAAAATGCACGGGGTCACATTGACCATGAAAAACCTATATCAGCTACTTTGGTTATTACTTTCTAATTTTATACCTTCTTTTCACAGAAATAATTCAGTAATATGGTTTTTATTTTATATGAAGAACTGAATACTAAACAACTCTTAGCCCTTGATGCACAGCTATATTACAGTCCAACATTTCTTCCTATACTCCAAAGTTTGTCAGCTGTCCTCACTGGACCAGGAATGCACATGCTGATAATTTGATCTAATTATCACTCCCTTAGCCTGTGGCTGCCATGTCAAGAGCTCTGCTTGCTGAGATCCATTCTCCACATGCTTGGAGTGCTTGCAAGACCTTCTGCAATGGAAAGTGAAAAGGAAAGAACTTTCACAGGGACAATTAAGCTCTGGAATGCAGAGCAGGCAAAGATCCATATCAAGGCCCTTGGGGATACTGTAATGGGCAATACCAAATCACCCTTGCAGAATTATGGAGATGCAAAAGAAGGCATAGCCCCCTCAGGAAGAAAAATGAGGATTTGTGTTGAGTATTCATGATCTCAATAAGCAGAATGTGATGACACTGCTGGCGACTTCTACAAATTGGAGCCATAAGAAGTATTTTATGCTGCCATATTTGGACAAAAAACAAAATCTAGATGATGACTTCAATAGAAGTAAAAATCTGGTTGTTGGGATTTTTTGTAGACCAGATCTGGAGCCTTGGTGGAGCAGTGGGCTAATGCCTCCTTAAGTAACACCAGCTGCCTGCAATTAGTGCAGGTTCGCATCCCACCAGGCTCAAGGTTGACTCAGCCTTCCATCCTTCCGAGGTAGGTAAAATGAGGACCCAGATTGTTGGGGGCAATAAGCTGACTTTGTAATAATGCTGCTTGGGGGCCCTCCAAAAGCCCTAATAAGCAGGGCATATACATAGAATGAAGGCTATTGCTAAGCACATTGATTTGTGCTTTAGATTGTAAGCTGCCCTGAGTCGGGAAAGAGAAAGGACCAGCAAGGGCTTATGTAGCATCAGTCAGTACAAGACAGATGAGTAGACATAAAATATTCCCACTCCATGCAAAATAATTAATTGAAAGTAGATGGCCTTAATTGAGACTTCCATTTTCTGGGCACTTTTGCATTGCATCAAAGGATGGGTTAAGTGCAGTGATAATAGTAACATGAAAGCAGGAACACAGATGCTATATAACAACAACTTTATTGATTAGCCCTTGGGCCATATCAAAGTACAAAGTTCCAGCAACAAACCGTCACCGAAAATGCTATATAAATGAATACACTTTTGCACCAAGGGGGGTGGGTGGGAATGATCTCACTACAAGAAGGAAAGGAGAAGTCCATCCATCCTGAAGGTAGGATGATGCAGATGTATCAGTGGAGAGCTTTTTCTGATGAGGCCTAATTCCTCACTGCTTCCAATGGGAGTGATGTGAAAAAAAAAGTTAAGTCTGCCTCACCCACCACCTGCCTTGGTTGGTGAGCATCAGAAGAGCTTTGAAAGCAGCAGGGGCTTGCTAAGTAAATCACATGTGGAGAGAATGCTGCCTTCCAGATGTAGACATAGGCTCCACCCTCTCCACTCTTTGAAGCAGTTAATCTGTGTTTCAGAAAGGGGTGGGTGGACAGGGGTGGGGGGGTGTAGAACTAAAGCTTTCTTTAGGCATGTATTGCTTGCATGTGTTGAAATGGTGAAATTGCTTCCTGCTAGCTCAAACACTGATGAGGAAATTGTCATGCAGTATTATCGTTACAACCTTACAAGACTGTGAAGTTGCACTCTTTAATTTTATCAAGTTTATTGGCTGATCCGGGCCTGGCTCTGTTGCAATTGTTAAGTTTTTGCCAGTAAGGAGAAAGTTGGATAATGGTAGATAAATTAGCCATGGTGTGTTCACTCAGCAAATGGCTTCTGTCCATTTTCAGATCATGTAATAAGCTTTCTTGGACAGCTGGAATGTTGGCTAAGATCCTTTGCACTAAAATGCAAAACATCAGCATTGTGAGCTTTTGACATTTCATCCACAAATCCTGAATAGTAAATGGCAGCTGATGGCAAAAGAACTATGCAGCAGGCAATAGCTTTCAGCTATTAAGGGAGTTTCAAAGAAAACAGAACCGAAGTTCCTGACTCTAGTCACAATAAAATACTAAAGTAGAAAGAAGGGGAGCTAAACCATGAATATATAAATAGCAGAGAGCAGTGTGTAAAAGAACTCTGTATTAATCTTTCCTCAGCATTCATTGCTTTGAAATTTCCCATCAGGAGAAAAAACCCTATCTGGAATAATACCATTATAACACAGAAAGGATGTAGATTGACCTCTATGAATCCCAAAGAAAACTTGTCAAGTGGGCCTCCACATAGGTAAGAGTGCTTAAATCCTGATCCATCCTCCAAGGTGTAGCAGTTGATTCTGAGCAGGCAAAATGAAAAAAAAACATCCTATGAGTTAGAACACACCGCAGCAGGCTTGAACTCTATGGGAGTCTTCTTAGTCACCTAAGGTATTCCTTACCCGCATTCCAGTGTGGCCTTTATCTCAAGGGGAGACCCTCTCTCCCTCCGTCTTTTGGAATTGCAATAAGCATTCCTTCACTTCCTCTCATAAGACACCCACATGAACACACAGGTAGACATTTAGTCATTCCTCAAAGGTGGCAATACCTGGGCTGCAACTTTCCAGGTAGTACAAAGGAAATGTCCTGTATTTTTCTTGGTTGCCATCTAGTAGTCACCTGGATTCTTTCAGCCTTGATGTAGCACCTCTATTCTTCTCTTGTTCATCTTCTTGTCACCAGCAGGAGCAGGAAGAAAATGAAAGAGGAAAGCAATGCCAGGGAGCTGCCAGGGACTTCGGCTGTAGAGGTGACAGTTGATTTGGGAATCGCAGTAGAAGGAGATAGCAAATTGCAGCAGCAGAAGTCATAACCAGTGGTGGGATTCAGCCAGTTCGTACCACTTCAGCAGAACCGGTAGCTAATTTTTTTGTTGTCCAGGCCCAGAATCAACTTCCAGAAGTGGCATCCACACAGACAACTGGTCATTCACATATTTGAATCCCACCACTGGTCGTAACCCTTCCTTCCTTCCTTCCTTCCTTCCTTCCTTCCTTCCTTCCTTCCTTCCTTCCTTCCTTCCTTCCTTCCTTCCTTCCTTCCTTCCTTCCTTCCTTCCGTGCTTCTGTCTTTGCCTGCCATGGTTCCAGATGCAATGCCATGTTTGGGCCTCAGGATTTGCCCTGGAAAATTCTGCACAACCACTAGCTATGCAGATGGCAATTTTGTGTCATCTAAAAGTGTTTAGTTTTGTAGCCCAAATATGTTGAGTTATGAGATATGTTGAAGGAGTGAGTCAAAGAGCAGTCAGCTGGGGAAACTGCAAGCTTCAAGGCAGCTGCCTCCCCTGTCTTTGCTGTATGTCCACTGAAAGGACCCTAATTAATGCAAAATAAATCTAAATGTAAATCACAAGAGAATCCAAACAAGATAGAAAAATCAGTAATCGAACTGCAACAATGCATCAGCATATAGAAGTAATAACAACAACAAAAATTGTGGTATACATTTGTGGTATACATTTTTAAAAAATGTAAATGGTCTATGATCTGTGAAAGTTTATGCAGTAATAAATTAGTTTGTTTTTGTACACAAGAGTCTTTACTGTTTCTGCAGTTTGCTGAGGTTAGGGTTATCACAACAGGCCTACAGAAATCCAAATGACCATTGGATGGCAGCAAGGAGATGCAGAAAATTATTTTTGTTGTCACCTTGTGGTCACCTGGATTTGGACATGAGAATCAAGTGTCCACCCACTCTTCACTCAAAGAAGCAGGCCAGAACTGATAGCTCACCAATTATATATGAAATAATGCAATAATTCATTACAAAAAACCAACAAGTAATTTTTTTTGTTTTAGCCAAAAATATATCCTTCAGATAGCTTACAAAATCAATTGGCAAATCACACATATTGTAGAAAAGATCAAATTATTCCATGGCCTGCAGAATCTAAAGTTTACATTCATTATGGTTAGTGTTGTTTTAGTAGCACTCTTTCTTTAGGTCTTCCAAATTGAAATAAAGAGGCAGGCTGAAAAGCAAGAAGTAGTTATTTAAGTGTTCAGATGAGGCTTTTGTGACCTATGTTGTACAGATGCAGATTTTATGACTAATTCAATGATGGAGACTGAGTTGAGTTAAACTTACACCCCCTACCCTCTTAGAGTATCTCAGGATATTCTGCTATTTAGCTGGGATTACCCAATTAAGGCAAATTAGGAGATTTTGCTGTTAACCTCATGTCTGTAAAGCAGACTCTGAAAGGCAATATGGAGTGACTGAAAAATAATATCAGTGGGGGGAAAAAAATCTTAAACAGCGTATAAAAATTCCATCAGATTATACTCAAGGATTTTAACTCAAGTGGATGTGTGTCTATCCACATACATCTAAATACATCTCAATATCTCACTTTTGCCTATGTTGTGCCTTATGTCTTCACATGATTGCTGAATGTGTATAGTTAGCCTGGTGGTGGAGCTAGCAGAGATTTTAACATTTTGGTGGATGCTAAAATCTTCACTAGCTCCCACCTACTCACCTCATAAAAAATTAAATGATAGGAAATCTTAGTATGGTAAACATGGAGCATAACATAGAAGAAAGAATATCACGAATCCGTCTAGTTACAAATGAGGAACATTGGTAGACATGCATGTAACTCTTCAAAACATTTCAGTGGCGATCCCTCCCTCGTCCCTTTTGTCCCAGAGATCTCTCCCAGCTCCTCTAAAATATTGTGTTCTATGCTTGCTCTTCCAATTACAGTTTCCAGATTGTTATTCATTACCTGCACTCTCTGTAAGGCTAGTTTTACCGCTGAAAATTCTTGTAAAAGTGGGGCACACACCTCCCCCATTGATAAAATGGCTCAAGCCTGCCCCTCCCAAATGAAAAACAGCCAACTTCAATTAAATGTTGGGGTCCTGGCTCAGCCCTGTGGAGAGAATGAAGCTTCGCTTCTTGATTCAGAGCCTGTGGAGCAGGTCTGCTTGTCTCCAGAGAGTTGTCATGGTTATTCTGCAAATAGCTGATGTCATCCTCCTTTATGTAGCAGCAAGATCTTTTCAGCTGATCAGCTCTGGGGAGAACAGTTTAACATGTGAAGACATCCAGAATCTCAGCCCCTAAAATGGCAATTGCAAGGAAAACCAATAAAAGGAAGGAGGGAAGCAAGAGGAGTGAAATAAAAGATGGGAATCAGATGGACTCTCAGGCTGGGTGAAAACTGATGAGAAAGCAATGCGACAGACACCAAAGCTCTTGCTGGTAACAATGATAGGACTCATAGCAGAAAAAGAATGAAAATCAATAAGGAAGCTTAGTGAAGTAAATGAATAGGGCCTGGAGAGAAAAGCAGTCAAAATTATACAAAATGAAGGAATAAGCTGTTTGCGTTGTGACTTAGGAACTGAAAAGTAGGATAAGCATCCCAGGCTTTAAATGCATTCCAAATAGTCGGTGTCATATGTCTAATGTTGACAGCTGACATTCATCTATACATTGATTAAACAATGCACAAGACCCAACAGTTAGCAAGACGCAACACTTGCTCATTTATGGCCATATTCTAAACCTCTTATTCATATTAATTAGCATTTTAATCCTTCAATGGGCACATTAAAATAGATGCCAGTCTGACAAAGCTACTTTGTTTAGGGTGAAAAGGGATGCAAAACATGCCCCTTCTGAGTTTTGCAAAAATGAAATGCTTTTCACCAAAATGCAGCCAGAGATTCAGTAGTGTAAATCAAAGGGTGCAGATTCACAAGGGATGGTATTTTTAGGGCTTCTCTACATTCCAGAATGTACCTATCATATAGTGGAAACCAAACTTCAGAGTTATTTCTATAGATAATCAGGTTTGGCTTGCAGCTCAATGTTGTATACTATGCAGCCCACTCTGTTCTGAAGGACCTGTTGAAATAGGAAGTTTCTAGGCATATTATCCAAGATCTTGTACTTGAATATAAGTCTGAAGAAGTGAATTAGAGACATTTGTATTCTATCACTGAGTTATGATCAAAGAACTTTAAATATATTAGGCTTGCATTTGCCATCACTCGTTGGATTTGAATCTATGACCTCATGAATGGTGACATATTTGGGTTATGTGCCATCACGTCAGCATCGTCTGTTGGCAACCACATGAATAGATTTTTCACTAGGAAGACCTAGCTCCACTCTGGACTTTCAAGTCTTTTATCAGAACATCCATCACTGCTATGATTGAGGCCATCCACCCTGCATTAGATTGTCCTCTTTTCTTTCTTTCTGCTTTTCCCAGAGTTATAGACTTCTCAAGAGAGCTAGATAGTTGCATACTTGTGTCCAAAATATGATAATTTGAGCCCGGTCATTTGTGCCTCAAGTCAGAACTCTGACTGATTCAATGAACCATTTGTTTGTCTTCTACCCATGGTATTCTCAAGAACCATCTTTTTCTATCCTGCTTCTTCAAAGTCCAAGCAGACATATTTTATAATCCTGTTTTTGGAGACAGAGAAAATTGCCTCAAACATCTTGTGGGTTAGACTTTGCATAGAAGTAGCCAAACTATTTAGTTTGAAACATGGCATTGTATCTGAAGGAACAGCCTATTTTTCCCACTTAACTTTCACTAATCATGGGTTAGTTTTACTCTAAGCTCCCCAGTAAACAGCTGGACTCTAGTCTGAGGACATTAATAAGAAATTCAAACTGAATTCTGATCTCTTTGCCCTGAGCTTCTGCTTTAAACTGGGTCATTCCCAGGAAACTGACAAAAATATCTCTGCCACGATCATTCACTATCCCACACTTGTGCTTCAAAATAGACTCCTGTGTTTTTGTTTGGTTGCCTACAAGACTTCTCTCCCTGCCCCTTGAATTCTTACACTTCTTATATGTATGAATTTATCACTCCCTTGATCCCAAAATAGCTCTGATATTTTGGGACATCTTTGGAACACTCAAGTGTCTGGAGGAATGCAGTTGTGGGCAATCCAAGGCCATCGATCATAAAGCTGAACTCAGGCCACAGAAGAAGCTGTTGGAAAAGTTCAACATAACTTTCAAGTGGCATAATAACCCGACTGTGTATGTGTGTATGTGAGCATATGCTTGTGTTATCAAGCTATCCTAAAAGTGCTCCTTCATCATTTTGAGTGAACAAAAGGATTTAAAACATTGAGCTCATTCATTTTCACAGAAAAATAAGGCCAGTCTTGCTGGATATATTTGTGTAAAACTCCCCTTCTACATTTTTGTAAATTTGTGTACATTGCTGTGCCTGCCTAAAGCCAGGATCCAGAAAATTTAAGGAAACCATGCCTCCTGGGCTCTGATCCTTTAGCCTCCCTCAATGATTCATTGCTCAGTACCCTTGTTCTTTTTTAGTCTTTGTTTTCTTTGTAAGATAGTTTTATTGTGATTTATTTAATACAATGTTCATGGGTAAACAAGATAGTTTTATTGTGATTTATTTAATACAATGTTCATGGCTAAGCAAGATAGTTTTATTGTGATTTATTTAATACAATGTTCATGGGTAACTTCAACTAGGTAACATTTACAAATTTGAGTCATGTAGAAATGATGCGCCTTCTGTATGAAAGGAGTGGATGGAGCAATAGACCACTGCTAGGTGAAAGGAAAAGGGTTTGATGAGGCTATGAATGAGAGACAATGATTTCCCTAAGGAGTTTCTTTATTCATGGCGAAGGCAGGACAGGTGAACATTGAACCACCCATTGGCATAGCAGTAGCATCTTTTAAAGTTGATAGTGTTCTATTACTGATCAGTGGTTGTGGGCCCAGGAGTGTATAACAATGAGGCTTGGCGTCATGCTCAAAGCCAACTGCACAATCCATGAAAACAAGCATATAAAGTATATAAAAGAGCTGGTGGCACAGTTGTTAGAATGCAGTATTGCAGGTTGATTCTGCTGAAGGCTGACTGCCAGCGATTTGGCAGTTTGATTTCTCACTGGCTTAAGGTTGACTCAGCCTTCCATCCCTCCTAGGTCAGTGTAATGAGGACAGAATGTTGAGGGCAATATGCTGACTCAGTAAACCACTTAGAGAGGGCTGTAAAGCACTGTGAAATGGTATATAAATCTAAGTGCTATTGCTAGTAATATATATTGGTTCATTCCTTAAATTTCTCATTGAAGTGGGAGAATTAGTTAAAAGACTTAGAGCATTCTCAAACAGCCAGTTTGATCATGCTCTCTCTCTCTCTCTCTCTCTCTCTCTCTCTCTCTCTCTCTCTCTCTCTCTCTCTCTCTCTCTCTCTCTCTCTCTCTCTCTCTCACACACACACACACACACACACACACACACACACACTGCTACTGGAACAGCCATATTTTTTCCCCAAATCAAAATGTTTGCCAAGCACCAATGAACAATCACAGCTTGATTTTCTTGGCTAACTATCCAGCTGGAAATATCTCAATAAACAAACAAACAAAAAAAAATCCCAAACAAACAACCTAGTAATTGGGGAAGTTCTTTAGAATAGCAAAGAAGCTATTTCTTTTGGCCCTGTTGCCCCACCATGGTTCCATGATCATGCTGAACTTGTGGAATTTGGAAAGACAGCAAGCAAGTCATCTCCGAGGACTATTAAGACTGTCCTGTGCAATCCAGTTTAAAGCTACACTGGCCTAAAATCAAGAGACTGTGTAAAGCTTGTCTGGCCTAAATTCAAGAAACTGTTTTTGTTTTGTTAGTGCAGGAAGTAAGAACCAGATCACATATGATGCTAAGTATCCAGATGAGCACCAGGTGATTAGAGATGTACATTATTGAATAATCTGATCATAGACCACAATGGCTGAGTTCATAGCTAGTTCATAGCAACATAGCTAAAATTAAACAATCCTTATTATATTTAGCTAGGAGCAACCATGAGAGGAGAGGGTGACAAAAAGGTCAAGATGACATTTATGATTACTTGATCAAAGCAGTCATCTTGACTTTTTGGCCTATTTTTGTCTTATAAAAGTGCCTGGACACAGGAGCAGCAGTACTATAAAGGAATTTTCTTGTTCAACGTAGGGTATATTCTGCCATTAAACTTTATTTCAGACTATCTACGTAACATACTGTGTTGCAAAGAGGTCTTTCATAATCCAGTGCTACCAAACAGCTGCAGTTCATGTCAGAGGGTAACCTTGGTAGGGTAATAATCTGGTGACATATTCTTGGATGCTGTGTCTCCATGTGGTTGTATTTTTACCATAGCCTGAGGGCAAAGGATAGGCTTTGTACACAAAAGAGTCCTAGATCCAAAGGAAAAGATCAAGTAGCATTAAAAGGTCCTTGGACCAAATCATTGGAGAGCTGCTGCCAGTCAACATAATGACTAGATGAACAAATTGCCTAATGGTAGAAGGCAGATTTTAGTGTTCTCCAAGATGACCAGGTGTTCTAAGTGGTGGTACCAGTGTCTCCTTCACTTTCCTATCATGTGGCATATGTCTCAGAGGACTTGTGTGTTAAATCCTCAGATGCATTACAAGAACCATCTACACGCAGGCTTTAGACAAGTCTCTGGGGACTGCATAAATTCGCCAGCCAGTCTCCGGTTTCTCTTCCTGAAAGGAGATGAGATGTGTATTCCCCTGCTCCTCGGTCTTATTAATTGGAAAATCTTTTAGCCTTCTGCTAACCATTCTTGGTATGTGTTTACCACATCCTAGATCCAGTTCTGTGCCCTAAAGAAATTCAATCCATCATATAATCCATCATATAAGCCACATGCATTTTTCTTTTTATGGAAATATGTACATTAATCTTGAATTACTTTTGCTCTTCCCTCCATTTGCAGGCTGCCATTCAGCAAATTCCCTGTGCAAAACTTCCAAATTTTGCTGTTCTGGGTTTCATTTAATGCACTGTGGGATCATCGCCAAATTCCACTGCTAGTGGGTATCATTCAATAGGATTCTCATAGTTGCATTGGCCATCTGATCTTAGCTAGAATAACCCTTTTATCTTGACACTGTGCATGTATTTTTTCCAGTATAAATCAGACTGTTGTCTCTCAAGGAAATACTTAATTAGATGTTAGGTAGGACAAGTAGTCCTTGCTGGGCTTTTTTTTTTAGCAATCTTCTTAATGAGATTCTGTTGTACCTTTGCCTACTATTATTGGCTATTAGTTTAGAGGATAATGAAATGATGGTACCAACCACACAGAAATAATGACACATCCATACTGTATTTATCACGGATTCAAAGGTACAAATATTGGTGCTATCTCCAAGAGGCTTGCAATTTCTGATAAGTTCCAAAGTGTGTGTATTACGTTTGTATAGTGCAAAATTGGATTGGGCTGATAAGGCTAGGCAAATCAGATCTCATGTCACCCATGTTGCTAGAATATTCACACTATTCCTGTATTGTATGAGGGCAATTCAGAAATAAACCCTTGTATAAATGACAGACGCTCGCAGATACAGAAGTTTTATTATACACATTAGAAAACTACAACACTATGTTACTTTTTGACATAATCGCCATTCAAATTGAGGCACTTGTCATAACATCTTACAAGGTTTGAAATTCCTTAGTAGTAGTTGCTCAGCACCAAATCTGAGCTATCGGGGGGGGGGGGGGGGGGGTCATCAAAAACATCCCAAAGGAACTGCCTCAAAAGTTCTTGGATGCGTCTAATGGTGTGCAAGGGAGCCTTATCGTGAACCAACACCACACTGGAAGTGGTACCATAGAAAATCCCACCATATGTGAAGATGCCAAAGGAGTATTGCTAGTAAGTTCATGCAGCGTGGTTTGACCATCAGTTACGAAGTCTACTCTGAAACGTTATGAAAACTCAGATGAGCCATCCATAACAAGCATCGGGACATGTAGTGTTGGTTCACGATAATGCTCGCCCATACACTGCTAGACACACCCAAGAACTTTTGAAGCAGTTCCGTTGGGATGTTTTTGATCACCGCCCCACACCGCCATAGCCCAGATTTGGCACCGAGCGACTACTACTAAGGAATTTCAAACCTTGTAAGACGTTATGACAAGTGCCTCAACTTGAATGGCAATTATGTTGAAAAATAATGTAATGTTGTAGTTTTCTAATGTATAATAAAAGTACTGTATCTGTGAGTGTGTGCCATTGACAACCAAATGGAGGTTTATTTCCGAATTGCTCTCATATTATCTGAACTGTAAAAAACTTAACCTTAAATATTTATTCTGCCCCAGATTCTACACATTTGACAGCACTGGAGTTCTTTTACTTTTCCCATTCTCATTTGCTAATATTATGCATGTAGGCTTTCAGTCTATAACTTAGAAACCCAGACTAGAGAGAACCAGAAATTGTCTTTCCAATGATTCTAGGAACATGAGGGGCTGGGCAACAGGAATTACTACACTGGGCAGAGTCACCAGATCTGACTTGTGAAAGTCTAGATGATGACCACTAGAGGTCAGCAAAGAGAGATAGAATTTTTTTTTTTTTTGGTGCCACGTAGAGGATGGTGGCTCAGTGGGTTAGGACGCTGAGCTTGTTGATCAGATGGTCGGCAGTTTGGCGGGTCGAATCCCAAGTGCCGCATAACAGAGTGAGTGCCTGTTACTTGTCCCAGCTTCTGCCAACCTAGCAGTTCGAAAGCACGTAAAAAATGCAAGTAGAAAAATAGGGACCACTACGGTGGGAAGGTAACAGCGTTCCGTGCACCTCTGGCATTTAGTCATGCCGGCCACATGACCACGGAGACATCCTCGGACAAGCGCTGGCTCTTTGGCTTTGAAACGGAGATGAGCACCGGCCCCTAGAGTCGGAAACGACTAGCACGCATGTGCGGGGGAACCTTTACCTTTTTAGAGGATGTCTAATTTTATTTTCAGGTCTTCAGATCTAGTAGCCCTACCCCAGGGGGAGGAACAAGATAGAGACTGAATAGGAGAACAGATTAGAACTTTAGGATCTGCTTTAAAGTTTCCTGTGAAAAGGAAGGAGAAATCTAGGACAGGTACATTGGAGGTGTGAATAGACAAAGGAAGACCAACTTTTTTGAGAATCCTAATAAACATTTGTTTTATTCTGTATCAGCCTAGGCTATATCAATTGTAGCTGTAGACCAATAACTTTTGAGGAGATTTCCTGTTCCACCTTGCTGTGAATCAATACTGAAAATGTATATCATATGATGCAGCTGTTAAAGCTGTTAAAGTTGGTTTTGCTCATTGTAATAATTCATTATTTTGCTAACCATGCTCTAATGAATAAACCATAATTGTGATGTGGTTTGTCGCATCATGCAATGTGTGATGGAATGTAGTGAGAAGACGGACTCCAAGGAGAGAGGGGATGCATTCCCTCAGGAATAAAAGGCAACTCGACCATGGATGAGAGAAAGTGGGTGAAGACAGTCCCACCCCAATAATTCACAGAGTATATTGTAGATGCTCACAGTAGAGTCCTCAGTCTGGCAAGAGTTTGTTTGGTACCTTGGTGGTTTTCTTGGTGAACTGTTATGCTGATGACGATGCCTAGTTTTCTAACAAAACATCTGCAAGAAAATCAAACTCAGAGAGTACCGGGGACCCCACAAACAGGTATATACTTGGAAAAACTGATTTTTGCCAAGCGAACTGAATAGATCAAATCCTTCATTCATCTAGATCAGGGGGAGGCAACCTCGGCTCTTTTATGACTCATGAACTTCAACTCCCAGAATTCCTGAGTCAGCATAGCCTACCCCCGATCTAGGTCGATGTTGCCTTATTTGGCAATCATTTTCTAAAAATTCATAAAGGGAAATCACATTGCCTTTCTTTTTTTTCAAAAAAAAAATTAAATTAAGTTTATCAAGGTATAAAATACAAAAGAAAATGAAAATAATGAGAAAAAGGGGTAGAAAAAAGGGAAGAGAAAGAAGTGTAGGGTAAAAGGGAAAAAAGGAAGGAAAGCATTGACTTCCAACTCTTTATAGCACAGAAGGATAAGATAGTAACATTAGAGCCTCAATGTTTTACTTTTTAGGTATAAATCTATAACAACAAAGTTGTCTAATCAGCAACGTGCATAGTTTCATTTTTCCCCCGTTTCAAGCACAAAATCCAGAAGCTTTGTTTCCAAGTAGAAACAGTGTTATTTTCTTTGATTAAAGCAGTCAGTTTAGCCATTTCTGCTAGTTCCATCAGTTTTTTTTCAGCCATTATTCTACTGTATATAAATGAAATTATTATTATTTTATTATTATTATTATTATTATTATTATTATTATTATTATTATTATTATTATTATTATTATTATTATTATTATTATTACTGGGGGATTAAAATATCTTTCCATTTTTGTCCATTTTTTGGCTTGCTAACAAAGAATAAAGGGAGACTGATATGATCATTTCAAACTTATCATATCAAAATGATCATATTGGTCTCCTTTTATTCTTTGTTAGCAAGCCAAAAAATTTACACAAATATGAGCTGCCACTGCTGTGGCTACTGCCTGTAGATGGCCTTGGGCTAGGCTGAAACAGGAAATAAGATTTGTCCCGTGTCTGGGACTAAGCAAGTGTATTCTGAATGCTTAACAAACATTTAACACACACACACACACACACACACACACACACACGTGTGTGTGTGTGTGTGTGTGTGTATGTATATATATATATGCATTGCCTATCTTCTGATCCTTCAAATAATGATTTTAAAATAAAAATAAAAATGGGACTGTTGACAAGCAGAATGCATGCCCTATCATTAAGCTATGCTATGCCTGACATAATTTTGCTATCTTCTCTGATGATAAATATGCCAGAATTCAACAGGTAGTCAGTCTCACAATGTCAACTGATATGGACTGCCAAACAGATTTATTTGAAAACAGAGCAAAGCTCATCTTTCCTTTTTAAAGGCTTCATCTCTGAAATACTAGTGGATGGTCCATTTTCTTAGTTGCAAGACCAACACTGTCTTGAGGTTCCTAGACCTTTCCCCATTTCTGCCTTGTGTTGCTTCAATGTGCTTTTTTGTTTTTTGGGTGACTTTCTGTAGACCTCATTTAAAAGTGTTTATCACTCCCCCCGCCATTCCAGTTACTAGAGTTACAGCAGGGAAAATTCCTAGTCTCAGAACTGCCAGTGCTATTATTTCACCTTCACTGTTTGGAAGAGTATTTTAAATGCAGGCAAAATAGTTGTTTTGCAGCCAAAAAAGTTATTTTCATTGATGCTGATCAGATTTTTATGTTATCTCATCTTACATCTTAATTTTATGCTTTTAGACAGGATCAGACAAGTGAAAATAGCAGACACTGAGATAGATAGATAGATAGATAGATAGATAGATAGATAGATAGATAGATAGATAGATAGATAGATAGACAGACAGACAGACAGACAGACAGACAGACAGACAGACAGACAGACAGACAGACAGACGATTGTGTGTGTGTGTTGAGGGGAGCAACAATGCATTTTGTGTGGAATGTGAATAAGGGATTGTTCCAGAATCTAAAGTAACTCAGGGGGTGCGATGTTGATTCTGATGTTTATAGTGTTGGTCCTCTGTTATTGGTTGGCTGGAGGAAAAGAGGATGAATTCTGATTGGTGCTTGTTTTCTCCATGTTCTCAGCATTTTAGAAAAGAATGATTGCAAGTTGGCTTCAAAAATAAAGAGATCAAGGAGTCATTGTGCTACCAACCTGAGGATTAATTTATTTTAATTGGGGGTTTTATTATACAGGGATAAATTTAATCTTTTTAAACTTGGTTTTTAACTTTTGTATTTTTGGTTTTTAATTACCCTGTAAACCGCCCTGAGTCCTCCGGGAAAGGGCGGTATAGAAATGTAATAAAATAAAATAAATAAATAAAATTGCAAAAATTGGGACAACTGCTAGATATCAGACTGAGATATCATCTGGATTCTTGCAGTCCTAGGTTTTGGAAGTGGTAATGGCGTGGAATGATTTGTTATTTCCTAGGAGCTCCTCAGAAAGCAGAATGAAGCATTCATTCAGATTTTCATCACAGGCAGGTTTAACTATTTAAAATTCCATTTTCAAGGCTTGGTGACACACCAGAGGAGTCTGAGGATGCAAGATGTTGTTGTTTAACGTTTTTGGAACCAGACGGAATAGCAGGAAACAACTCCAGCTGCCAACTTTGATCATTGCTCTGATCAAATCTTAGAGCAGTGGTCATGTGGTTGGCACTTTCATTTGTGTTAATGGGGTTCCAAGCCAGAGTTTGAGGCAGCAGAGCCAAAATCTTCACTCTTTACTGAAACAGTGATGAAACAGAGATGGTTTCAGTCTCTTTGAGCTGCCAGCTAGTTTTCTGCTGCTACTCAGTTAGCAAAGAGGGACTGAAGAACAATAGAGAATGGGCTGTCAAAATACATACCCAAGAACAGAATGGTGGGAGGGAGAATGCTTAATAGATGTTTCCTACACATGTTTACAAAGAGAGGCATTGATATCCCACTATGCTGGGTGCCTCTGAGGTCACTGGCACAGAAGGATGTGATAAAAGAATCACTGTCAGTGTAACAGCCCCAGGATGGAAGGAATTTCCACTGTAGGGTTATGGAAATCAGAGATACTTACTCTGATGTTACAAGTTTCCATCTTTCTGGTAGCGGGAAAATATCTGGGTGTGGGATGTGGCAAGATGTTAAGACAAAATAGTATCACTCATAAAAATACCCTGATTTCTATTGTTGCAATCTACATGCCACAAAATGCTACAAACATTTGGCAGAAGATGGATCCTGATCTACTGGAAGATTGTAGGGCAATTTTCAGAAAATCAGTTTCTCCCCCCTCGTTTTCCACCATTTAGTAACAATAACTACAAAGCTCCCTATAACTGTGCCCTATGTACATCTGCCCCCCATCTCTCTCTCTCTCTCTCTCTCTCTCTCTCTCTCTCTCTCTCTCTCTCTCTCTCTCTCTCTCTCTCTCTCTCAAAAAGAAGATACAAACTAGTGCAAACTAATATAAGAAAAAGAAATCAAAGAGAAATCTAAAGTTTAGGAAAGGAAAAATAAAGTACCGTAAAAGAAAAATGGAAAAGAAAAAAGTTACAAAGAAATAGCTTCCAATTTTCTATACAGCAATTATAAGTGCAGTTCTAAATTTATCTCTTACTCTATGATTACAACACAACTCTATTCTTTCTATAGTCTATGCTGTATAGTAATCAAAATCATAGATCATATGTTCATTTTTTTCTGTTTCATGCAAAAGGTCTACAAGTGATTTCCCATCAGCAAGAAACATAGATTTTATCTTTCCTCTGATCAAAAAAGTCAATTTTATCATCTCAGCAATTCCATCATTTTCATCACCATTCCTTCATTGTGGGTACTGAATCTTTTCAGCTTTGTGCATTCAATAATCTCCCTGCAGTTATCGTATACTGTACATAAATATAGTTCCATAACTTTTTTCAAAGTATTTGTCCATCAATCCCAAAAGATTAACTCTGGTCTTGATGATGATGATGATGATGATGATGATGATGATGATGATGATAATAATAATAATAATAATAATAATAATAATAATAATAATAATAATAATAATAATAATATAATGATGATGATGATGTGCCTAGAAATAACAGGAGTCAGTAGAAAAATCAGAAAATTTGTGCAAAGATTGATGGCACAATGGAAGACACAGTTGGTCAATGGTGAAATACTAGGAGAGGTTAATATCAAGAGAGGAATATTTCAAGGAGATTCATTACCACCACTACTATTTGTTATTGCACTGTTTCCTCTGTCAACAATACTGAATAACTCAGGACATGGCTAACAAACATCAAAAACATCTGCCAGACTCTCCCACCTCCTTTACATGGATGATCTGAAGCTGTATGGAAAAACATCATCTGAAATAGAATTGATGCTGAACACTGTCCATATATATAGCCAAGATATTGCAATGGAGTTTGGCGTGCACAAATTACTCTCAAACAAGGAAAAATAGTGAAAACTGAAGGAACCAAGATACCCCACAAAAATACATTAAAAGTCTGGATAAGGAAGATTACTACAAATACTTGGGTATCCTTCAAGCTGACAACATCAAGCACACTGAAGTCAAGAAAAAGATTAGAGGTGAATACATTAAGAGAGTGAAGAAGATCTTAAAGTCCAAACTCAATGGAGGAAATACTGTGAAGGCAATCAACACCTGGGCAATTCCATTCATTAGATACACAGCTGGAATAGTGGACTGGACTCAAGCAGAACTAAAAGCAATGGATAGCAAGACCAAAAAAATAATGCCCTTCATCCACGCAGTGACATAATCTGTCTACCAAGGCAAATAGGTGGACCTGGAATGTTACAAGTACATCAGATGGTTGAAGAAGAAAAAATGGCTTTGGAAGAATATCTGAAGGACAATGATGAAGATGCACTGAAATTAGTATATCAGGAAGGCTTACTGACTACTGGAGAGACCAAACTGGCCTACAAGAAGGACTAAATGAAGAACAGAATAGAGGCATGGGAAGACAAAGCACTACATGGCCAGTACATTAAAAAAGTAGCTGGGAAAGCAGATAATAACAAGACCTGGCAATGGCTAAGAGCAGGAAAGTTGAAGAAAGAGACTGAGGGACTAATTTTGACTGCACAATACCAAGTCTTAAGGATAAATGCATACAAAGTCAAAATTGAGAAGACAGCAACAGACAGTAAGTGCCCCCTATTCAAAGAAGCTGAAGAAACATTGGACCACCTGGTAAGCTGCTGCAAGAAGATCGCATAGACTGACTACAAGCAGCGGCATGACAAAGTGCATTGGAAGATCTGCAAGAAATATCATTAGCCTGTAAGCAAGAACTGGTGGGATCATAAAATAGAGAAAGTCATAGAAAATGATAAAGTTAAACTGCTCTGGGACTTCAGAATTCAAACAGACAAGCACCTGCAACATAACACCCTGGACTTAACAATTACGATAAGAAAGACAAAAAAGTCTGGATAGTGGACGTGGCAGTGCCTGGAGACAGCAGAATAGATGAGAAAGAACTGGAGAAGTTAACAAAATACAAAGACCTACAAATAGAAATAGAAAGACTGTGGCAAAGACAAGCAAGGGTAGTACCAATAGTAATAGGTGCCTTGGGTGCAATCCCAAAACAACTGGAGCACCACTTGAACACCACTGGCATTGACAAATTCACCATTAGTCAATCGCAAAAGGCAGCCTTCCTAGGAACTGCTTCCATCCTGCGACAATATCTACAATACCATAAAACATCCACATCTGCTTATCCCAGGTCCTTGGTAAGCACTCGATAGGTAGACAAAAATGCCAAATCCAGTATGAACATCTGGCTGACTGTGCGATGATGATAATGATGATGATGATGATGATGATGATTAATGAAGTTGGAAGGGACCTTGGAGGTCATCTAGTCCAACCCCCTGCTCATGCAGGAAACCCTATACAATTTCAGACTGTCCAGTCTCTTCTTAAAAACTTCCAGTGTTGGAGCATTCACCGCTTCTGGAGGCAGGTTGTTCCACTGGTTAATTGTTCTAACTGTCAGGAAATTTCTCCTTAATTCTAGGTTGCTTCTCTCCTTGATTAGTTTCCATCCGTTGCTTTTTGTCCTGCCTTCGGGAACTTTGGAGAATAGCTTGACTCCCTCTTCTTTGTGGCAACCCCTGAGATATTGGAACACTGGTATCATGTCACCCCTCACCCTTCTCTTCATTAAACTACACATACCCAATTCCAGCAACCGTTCCTTATGTTTTAGCCTCCAGTCCTTTAATCATCTTTGTTGCTCTTCTCTGTACTCTTTCTAGAGACTCAACATCTTTTTTACATCGTGGTGACCAAAACTGGAAGCAGTATTCCAAGTGTGGCCTTACCAAGGCATGATCTTAATTCTATCCCTCTGTTAATGCAGCCTAGCACTGTGTTGGCTTTTTGGCAGCTGCAGCACACTGCTGGCTCACATTTAAGTGATTATCCACTAGGACTCCAAGATCCCTCTCACATCCACCAAACATGATAAAATGTCCATTCTTGCTCACATTTCCAGCATAAACCTGAAGTATCTTTATGCACTCTAAACAATTTTCTGGTGATATATACCAATGGAACATCAATTCATAAAAATTCTCTTCACGATTAATGCATAGTGTAAATTTCTCTCTTTAGTTACATATTTTCCCACTGATCTCTACAACCAAATATATTAGCCCACTTTATCATACGTTCTTTCACTTGTTCTTTTCAATAAAATTTTGTACATTTTAGCAATTTTATGCTCATCATTTGCACATAACTCTATTTCAAACTAAGCCTTTTAATGTTCAAAACTGGAACATATCTTGTCTGTTTCAATTCTTTTCAATAATTGTAAATAAAAGAACCATTGACAACTATATCCCTTTGCCAACAGTTCTTCTCTTGATTTTATTTTATATTTCTCTTAAAAAAATAGTATCTCAGGTTAAGTTAGCTATGTGTGTTTGTCTATTATTTCTAGTCTATAAAGCTGTTTCTTGTGCTAAGAGCCACAAATGTGTCTTCACATTTATCATGACATTTATTTATTCTATACTCTCCATTTGGCAGATCTACCATAATGATTTTAAAATCCACATTAACCTTGACTTTATTGTACTATAGATATCCATGTCAACCAAATCTCAAACTGGGTCCTTCTAATTCCAAAAATTTTCTATTTCTCAGCAATACCCACTAATTTATCCAAACCAGATGAATGCAAATCAGGTAAACACAATTGTCCTCTTTCCTTTGCATTTTGTAATATCTTATATTTAACTCATGTTTTTCCCCCATGCCATATGTTGTGTAGTGAGTTCTTTGGAGGCAGAAAGTGAGACGAGAGATTGAAAGCAGGAACATTGCTTTATTGAGGCAAACAGGAACAAAATTGAATCAGAGGCTTCTTATACGGTTGGCCACTAGGCAGCAGCCAATAGGTTTAAAGGAACCCATTACCGCCCCAAATCACCCAATGATCTTCTTGGAGACTGCATGTCTGGATAGTCAGCGACTGTTACACAGACACCTCAATTGAGCAACCACAAGCAGCATTCAAAAGACACGTGAGAGCAGTTCAAGTAAAATCCCAATACATTACACCATACAAATTTAGATATATCCTTCTGCCACCGCTTAAATGATGCATCAGTTGTCAAAACAAGTATTGTCTGAAACAAAAATATTATTCTAGGCAAGACATTCATTTTTATCATAGAAATTCTCTCCAACAATGACAGTTGCAGTTTCTCCCATCACAACGTATCTTTTAAAACTTTGTTCCATGTCTTAATATAGCTACTTTGAAATAATATCCAATTCATATTTGTCATAGCCAGATATTTTATTTCCTTCTCAATCCTAAACTTTATTCATCAGTACTAATTCATCTTCTATTTTTATATTTTGTTAGCATCTTTGTCTTCTGTTTAGTAATCTTGAGATCTGCAAATACACTACATTCTTACATTGGCCATAAATATTTCAGTCTTTTTTAACAGATTTTTCAGAACTATCACCAAGTCATCTGCAAGAACCCCTAACTTAAACATTTCTTTTTTTCAATCTTTACTCCCACAATCCCCTCATCTTGTCTTATAGCTCTATTCAGTATTTCAAGAACCAAAATAAACAAGAGAGGAGACAGTGGGCATCTCTGTCTTGTTCGTTTTGTAACCACATTATCCAAATGAGTCTGCAGCAGCTTTTAACATCTTCAGAACATGACTCAGTGTCAGTAAAAGTTTGAGCAATAAACATATGTCCATTCTTTATGTGTAAAAGTTGCAGAATTGTAGCCGTCATTTTTGCTTCTCTTGCCCAAAGATCCATTTCTTCCTCTGACCTTTGTGCCTATAATTCTATTTTTGTCAGCGATCCAAACAAGTACATACTACCATATTTGTCACTTCCTTCAACACTAAAATACTGTATAACTTTGATCTACTTGCCTCATCTTTATTCCCAGTACATGCTGTGGAACAAATTTCAAGAATGCAATTGATATGTACTTCTTTACAATAAACTCCACAGAAAGCTCTTGGAAAATTATTTTCAAGCAGGCAAATGTTTTTAATGTGTACTTTATTGGATCAGAGAGATAAGAAATAATCAACAAAATCAAAGCATCTAGGGAAGGGAAAAAATAATGATTTTCTTCTACTGTGGAAAGATGCATTGGAAAACCTTAATTCTATTGTACCCCTGTTGGTGCCAAACATGCATTTGTTTTCATTCATATCTTGTTATCCTTGCTATTTCCTTCTCCTACTCTCTCCCTTTGTTGCTCCCCTCCTATCTCACTGACTATGTATATCTCAAGCTCTGAGCTTTTGTGCTTCTTAAGTTTATTTTTAACAGTTCTCAATACTGTTCCAGCAAACTGACAAGAGAGAATTTTCCATTCCCCTTTGCAAAGCTCAGGTCATCCTCCATGAAGTACGATAATCTAATCTATTATTGTCAATCAGCAGTATTAAATTAATCCTTGATAGATTTTGAAAAAATATTTTGGGCCACAATTACAGTTAGCCAAGTGAATATCACGTAGCCCACCTCATGCTGTGTTCTAAAATGAAGTGGCTACTTTCCATTGATTATTCAATGGATTGTTAATTATTCCTCGATCATTAACAGTAGAAAAATTAAGTGGGGAAAGAAGGAACTATCTCTATGGAGAAGGGAGGCTACTCTGATTTCTTTCTCCTTGACATCTGGTTCAAAATTTTTGGAAGAGATAGCTCTGCCTCAGAATCTAAGACTTCTAAACTTTTTTGTTCCGGCCAAGATGACAGAAGAAAGCAAATTCCTCTTTGGTTTGCCTGTAAGATGAGGAAACAGGAAAAGATACCGATCAGTGTCTGACCCAATGCTCAGGGCCAAAAAAGTGTTCTCTCTACAGGCAACAGCTGGGGGCTCTCCTAACTTTTTCTTAAGATTGGGAATGATGGCCAAGAATTAGGTATTTTGTTCCATTATATTAATTGCAGATCTTTTAAATAAATAAGAATTCTGAGGGAAGAGATATTCTTTTTAAATGTCTTCTAAAAATCTTGCAATAATATTCCCTATATTTTACTTTGTGTTTATAATTTCACAATGGCCATCTCCAAGTTTCTGAAGCTCAAACCCCATCTTTGGGTGTCCCTGGTTGACCATTCAGCATACTGAAATAATTGTGGCCAGTTGGGTTAATTCTAATTTTTTCTTCCAGGGTACAGCAGCAAAAGCAGTATTTTAAAATATTTCCACAGCTGTCTAAAAGAGAAAATTTATATACGTTTCATGTTGATAAATACACATTTGCAAATGTCAAGTGTATCACAAACCAGATCTGAGAAGAGAAAATGAAAAGGCATCAAAGACATTTCACATCTTCTTATTTTTGTTGTTGTTAGTTGCGAAGTCGTGTCCGACCCATCACGACCCTATGGACAATGTTCCTCCAGGCCTTCCTGTCCTCTACCATCTTCTGGAGTCCATTTAAGTTCACGTCTACTGCTTCAGTGACTCCATCCAGCCACCTCATTCTCTGTCGTCCCCTTCTTCTATTGCCCTCAATCTTTCCCAGCATTAGGCTCTTCTCCAGTGAGTCCTTCCTTCTCATTAGGTGGCCAAAGTATTTGAGTTTTAGCTTCAGGATCTGGCCTTCTAAAGAGCAGTCAGGGTTGATCTCCTCTAGGACTGACCGGTCCAATAGTAGAAATAGTAGGAAGTAAAAGGCGCCATCTTTTTGAAGAGCAGAAATTACCTTCAAGTCAACGTTTTATTTTGCACACATTACTAACATTTGGGAACTGATTAGTCGTTATACTTAATGGAACCTTGATGTATACAATCAGAGCACCATTAAAACCAGAGGCTGCTTGCCATATTCACTATGCCCTTTTTGTGAACTTGAAAAGGCAATTCTTTAAGACAGTTTCCTCTCCAATGATTTACAACATCATTAATATGGCCTGGCAAGCTCTGTTCTAGCCTCTGTTCACTTGAAGCTGAATCTGTCTTGCCCCAGGTCTTGATTTGAACTATCTTATTCTATTGCTTTGGATTCAAGAAATTATCTGATTCCCCCTTCCTTATCTTGCCACTCTTTTGGCCCAGCACAGGATGATGGAATCAAATTGGAAGGGACACAAGAATCATCTAGTTTAACTGTCTGCAGGGTGCAGGAAAACCAAATTAAATTACATACAAGGTGTGGCTGTCTAGTCTCTTCTTACAAACCTCCAGAGATGGCAAACCCATCATCTCCATCATGGTGTGGGGAAAAAAAAACCTGCAGCAGTTTTCTTCTTTGAGGCACTTGTCATAACGTCTTACAAGGTTTGAAATTCCTTAGTAGTAGCTGCTCGGTGCCAAATCTGGGCTATGGGGTGTGTGTGATCAAAAGCATCCCAACAGAACTGCTTCAAAAGTTCTTGGGTGCATCTAGCAGTGTGTGGGCGAGCATTATTAAGAACCAATACCACATCGGAAGTCAGCATGTCCTGCTGCTTGCTATCGATGGTTCGTCTGTGTTTTCGTAACGTTTCACAGTAGACATTTGAGTTGATGGTTGAACCACACTCCATGAGCTATATAATAAACTATATAATATATAATAAATGTATAATAAAAGTTCTGTATCTATGAGTGTCTGTCACTGATAACCAAACAGAGGTTTATTTCCAAATTGCCCTCATATTATAACATTATAGTCATAGAATCTTGCAAGTTTGAATGGGTTTCCCTCTTCCCTCCATTTTTATTCATGATAATAGTGAGAAACACTTTCTCAGATTACAAATGTCTATAGAGATTCTCAGTCATCCAGGTCAGAGTTGTCCCAAATATGCTTTTTCACGAGGCAACTGGACTTTCTTATTTTTCTTTGAAGACATTTTGCTTCTCATCCAAAGAAGCTTCTTCAGCTCTGACTGAATGGTGGGGAATGGAAGGATTTATTTTCCCTGCAGATCGCTGGTCAACTGCATTTTTTTCCCTCAGATTACATTTATGCCCTGGACTCAGATTTCTTTTATCTGACCATTGTCTTGGTTGTGGCTTCATCTCCTGTTCCTTGAAGTTATTTCTTCTTCTGATTACAACAGGTGAGGCAAGGCTTTTGAAACACTTTCTGCTGAACCCAACAGAACAATTAATAAAAGGTTGTAACACCTGAGTTTAACGTGGATAATATTTTAATATTTAAAAAATGAATAAAACACTCAAGAAAAAAGTAGAATTTAAGTAATATCCCAGTGTGAAGAATAGGATATGTTAAAAAAACATGACTAAATGTCAGAATGAAATTCACACAACAAAAGGTAATTGCAACTTGTGTGTTCTAATGATGTGCCTTTTCTTTCTCCTAAAGAATGCTTATTTGTCCCTGAGGGAAGCAGCTTTATTTCATGTTTGTCTGTTATGTCTCTCCCTCTCTTTTAAATACCTAACACACTGAACTAACCTTTTTTTTGTTCCAGTTACATTTTAATGGCATAGTTTTCCAGTGGCACAAAGAGTTAGTTGTATGTTTTGTCTGCACTGAGAATAGAGGACTATACAATATCTGTTCAGTAGACCTTCTTCCCCTTTGCAACATTCCCAAAGAAACACATGAAAACCCTCCCTCCCATCCCCCTCTTCCCCCCCCCCCTTTTTGCTGGCTACTCTCTGGCCCAGATTTCACAGTTCATGACTCAGAGCAGAGCAGCAACAAATGCAGAAAATGCCAAACTAATTATTTCACTTTGTCAGCTTGGTTAAAAACATTATTATTTTGGGAGGAGGCTGTGTTTTCATAAAGAAGGCCCTTGAGAAAACAAAACAATAATAATAAAAAAAATAAAGCCACTCTGTGACCTCCCTCTTTTCTGCTGAGGCTCACTCTGCTGAGTCATCAAGTACTCCGGTGCAGTGACCCTCACCCTTTCAATCCACAAAGCTGCCTTACTTCCCGCTTGATTGAAAGGGAAAAATAAAGAAGACCTTAAAAGTGAAAGACAATACAGTCCATCCATGCCAACTTGGGCCAAAAGACAATTTGCTGCTTGAATGTGAGATTTTGTAAAAAAAAACAAAACAGAACAAAACAAAAGATTTGGGTCCACTCTCCATTTTTCAGTAGGTAAGAAGGGAGACACCATCTTATAGTTACGTTCCATAACTCTAGTTGGTAGCATTTCACCATAGTGAAACATGGAAAGAAATTATGAATGACTGATGCCTGCTAAGGTGAACTTTGGGGCTTTGACGGACAAGCAGCTATGTAGTTCTCTAGAGAAATGTTTTTCAACACATTACTATTTTAATACTCTACAGCTAAGGTAAGTGCTCTTTGTGAGGAATTTTTATTTAACTTGAAGCTTCCAGACACCCTACAAAAGTAGGGCCACCTAGAGCATATTGCAGTAATCCATTCTGAAAGTGGCCATGTTTCTGTGGATATGTATATGTTTTCTGTGTGATAGATGGCTCCTGAATTTATTTGATTGTGTATGTAGAAAGTTACTCGGCCACTGTCTTCTTCTAGACATCTTGAGTTCTAAAAAAGGACTACTCTAAAATAAGGAGGTGTCTATTGGAGCTCACAGCATCTCTCAACCTTGGGCAACCTTGTTCTATGGGAAACTGACCACTAATAAGTTTAACTTGAATAGGAGATCAAACACTATGATAATGTTTCTATTCTATTCTGTAAAGAAACCATGTATTTGCATATGTATATGTATATGTACATATACGTGGTGGCTCAGTGGGTTGGGATGCTGAGCTTGTCGATCAGAAGGTCGGCAGTTTGATGGGTTGAATCCTGAGTGCCACGTAGCAGAGTGAGCACCTGTTACTCGTCCCAGCTTCTGCCAACCTAGCAGTTCAAAAGCACATAAAAATGCAAGTAAAAAAATAGGGACCACTACAGTGGGAAGGTAACAGCGTTCCGTGCACATTTGGTGTTTCATGCCGGCCACATGACCATGGAGACATCCTTGGACAAGCGCTGGCTCTTTGGCTTTGAAATGGAGATGAGCACCAGTCCCTAGAGTCGGAAACGACTAGTACGCATGTGCGGGGGAACCTTTACCTTTACCTATGTATATGTATATGTATGAATGCATGCATGTATATATTTGTAGCAACAATCTTTTTTAACCAACATGTTCATTAAAGAACAGCAAGTTCCATCACTGAAAACCAGGTATGACAGATCTTTTACTATGTTACTTGCATCTTCTCCTTCACTGAATGAGAGCAAAGCAGAATATATCAGGCTTCTCCTCTTAAAATTCCTCTGATGAAAATTGTTAAAAATCCCGATCATCAAATCCTTTCTAGCCAGTATGCCCAAATGATTTCACAGTTGGACTTGATGCTGGCGTAAAGTTTCAATGTTTGTTTCAATACTTCCAAAAATGTTTTCCTTATTTTTCCCCACTTTTTCTTTCTTTGGTGGATATTATATCAAAACTCACAAATCCAAACCAATCCAAAACACAACAGTTAAAAAAATGGAGAAAGAAAAACGTAAATACCTATTGTCTGCTGAAAGCATATATTGTTATGTATAAATTATCTTGATATCTAATTTTGGACAACTGAGCAAAATAGTTTTCAAGGAAAAATTATCTCATAAAAAGGTTTTTATCTGATTTATCAAATTCTAACTCTTCTAAAAAGGTAAAGGTAAAGGTTCCCCCGCACATGCGTGCTAGTCGTTTCCAACTCTAGGGGCCGGTGCTCATCTCCGTTTCAAAGCCGAAGAGCCAGCGCTTGTCCGAGGACGTCTCCGTGGTCATGTGGCCGGCATGACTACACGCCAAAGGCGCACGGAACGCTGTTACCTTCCCACCGGAGCGGTCCCTATTTTTCTACTTGCATTTTTACGTACTTTCGAACTGCTAGGTTGGCAGAAGCTGGGACGAGTAACAGGCGCTCACTCTGTTACGCGGCACTCGGGATTCGACCCGCCAAACTGCCGACCTTCTGATCGACAAGCTCGGCGTCCTAACCCACTGAGCCGCCGCGTCCCTTTTCTAACTCTTCTACCAATACTTAAAAAAAAACCTATTTCAAATGACTTCTGTTTTTAGAATAAGAAGCCATTTTTTTGATTTTAAATGATATTGATATTGAATAATCTTCAGATGTTGTTAATGTTCATGGATGTAGGATATTTTTTATTGAAAAGAAATTATTGCACTTGTTTCAAAGGAAAAAAAACAACCCTAAGATGTTCCCTTCTGACTCTTACATTTTATCAGGAACCTATTTTCAGACGCAGAATTCTGGTTTCTTTCCTGAATTTTCTGGTTGTCTTGTTAAATGGAGAAGATGTTTCAACCCCACGTAAGCCTAGGATCTAGTTTCGCATATGGAATTATTTAATTGTCAGTTCTTTTTGTGCCTCTGTGGATAAGAAGAAAGACAAAATAAACTGTTCATAATTGCTGAGATACTGCTGCCTACAATTACTGACTATTTATTATTCTACTTTTAACTTTGAGATTAGGGGCTCTGGAATGTCTGTTGGGTCTTACTATCATGGCAGCTAGAACCCATTAATATCTTCCCTTTTTCCATATAACATTGCATTGGAATGGAACTAGAAAGGTTTGAAGTTGTTGGCCTAGTATAAATTTTGGTCCCGAAACTAAGATTTTGAAGGTGATTGTTGATACAACAATATCAATAGCATTTAGGCTTATATACCAGTCCATAGTGCTTTATAGCACTCTCTGGGCAGTTTACAATATAGAAGCATTATTTGCACATTGCTCCCAACAATCTGGGTCCACATTTTACCAACCTTGATGGAAGGCTGGGTCACCCTTGAGCCCATTAGGATCAGGTTCCAGGCTGTGGGCAGAGTTTGCCTGCAATACTGCACTTTAATCACTGTGCCATCGGGGCTCTGGTGCTTTCTACTTAATAGCCCTGAAGTAAGTGCCCTTCTAATTACTTTTCTCTATCCTGCAACAGGTAATTACAGCTTAGCCATGCTCTCTTTTTCTATTTTGCTGCTCTAAATTGGGAATCCCAGACTATTTCATTGTTCTCATGAAATAATAATAATAATGTTGGAAGGGACTTGGAGATCATCTAGTCCAAACTCCTGCTCAGGCAGGAAACCCTATACAATTTCAGATAAATGATTGTCCAGTTTCTTCTTAAAAACTTCCTGTGTTGGAGCATTCACAGCTTCTGGAGGCACGTTGTTCCACTGGTTAATTGTTCTGTCAGAAAATTTCTCATTAGTTCTAGGTTGCTTCTCTCTTTGGGTAGTTGCTTCTTGTCTTGCCTTCAGGTGCTTTGGAGAATAGCTTGACTCCCTCTTCTTTGTGGCAACCCCTGAGATATTGTAACACTGTTATCATGTCCCCCCTCGTCCTTCTCTTCATTAAACTAGACATACCCAATTCCAGCAACCGTTCCCTATATGTTTTAGCCTCCAGTCCCCCAATCATCTTTGTTGCTCTTCTCTGTACTCTTTCTAGAGTCTCAACATCTTTTTTACATCGTGGTAACCAAAACTGGATGCAGTATTCCAAATGTGGCCTTACCAAGACATTGTAAAGTGGTATTAATGTTTCACGTGATCTTGATTCTATCCCTCTATTAATGCAGCCTGGCACTATGTTGGCTTTTTGGCAGCTGCAGCACACTGCTGGCTCATATTTAAGTGATTGTCAACTAGGACTCCAAGATCCCTCTCACAGTTACTACTATTGAACAAGGTACCACCTATACTATACCTGTGCATTTGGGTTTTTTTGCTGAAATGTTTGTTGTTGTTGTTAGCTGCAAAGTTGTGTCCAACCCATCGCAACCCCATGGACAATGTTCCTCCAGGCCTTCCTGTCCTCTAATGTAGAAATGTAGAACCTTACTTTTTTCCCCATTGAATTTCATTTTGTTAGATAGCGCCCTATGTTCAAGTCTATCAAGATCCTTCTCTATCTTAAGCCTATCTTTTGGAGTGTTGGCTATTCCTGTCAGCTTGGTGTTGTCTGCAAATTTGATGAGTTCCCCATTGATGCAGTTCCATTGAGGATCACATGCTGAGTACGGCTGGTCAGTCAGCTACAAATCCATCTGGTGGTGATGCTGTCTAACCCACATTTTTCTGTCTTATCAAGTAGTAGGTTGTTGTCTACTTTATCAAATGCCTTACTGAAGTCCAAGTACCACTACTCACTTCATACATTTTACCACTGTTTCATTTTCCATATTTAGAGTTACTGTGCTGGTTCACATGTGTTAGGATTAGGCACACTAAACCATTTTATTTATTCTAAAATTACCAGTTATTTAACTATGATATTTTGTTGGCTTGCATGGAAGAGAAACTAGGTAATATTTGGTCAGTCATTTCTTGTTTGTTTTCGCTATGGATGTACATGCATTTTATTAGAGGGAAATAGTTATTCCAAAAATATAAAGGCCTGAACTGCACAAATATATATGCATGCCACACAACTGTTGGAAGACCATGTGAATTACTGGGTTTCCCTGGCTGTGAAAATAAGGAATCTCAAGCAGCACATATTACCTTTGATTGATCTGGAGATAAACAGAATCAGCTTGACTAAGGAGAAGAGAAGGTTACTGTATCACATTTAGCAAAACATCAACAATTCAGATTGTTTTGTTTTGTTAATTTAATTTAAATGATGCTATTCCATCCTGGATTGTGGACAGAGGAGCTAACAAGCATCACATGTAAGGAAAACTAATTAGCAAACCTTTGTAGATCATATCAATGTGCATAAATAAGTAAAAAAATACCCAAAACAACTAGCATGTACAAACTGTTGGAAGTGGGAAGCAGCTTTAACTGCAGTTCTAAGGAAGTGGAATCTTCTAAAAAGGGGTGTCAAATTGGCGGTCTGTGGGCCGGATGACTTACATGCAGGCCACGCCCACCCCAGCTCCGCAAAGGCAAAAAAAAAATCACAATTGGTCACATGATGTGATCGAGTTTGACACCCATGTTCTAAAGGACTAAATATTTCACCGCTGGCTTCTTCGTCTTACAAATGGAATGATCTCCCAAATGGCAGCAAAAAGAGAAGACCGGGGAGTGGCAATAGTAACAAGATTTTCCTCAATCTTCCAAGCTTTCCAGTTACTGGAGCTGGGTGTTTCTGAATTACAACAATACATTCTATGTTCTCTGCATTGGTCAGAAACATGACAAAGCAGTCAAACAAGGTTTAGAACTAATCTTCCTTAGGGAATTAGCTCTCTTAAGTCAGTGTTCCCCACCCTATGTGTCCTCTAGGATTTCAACTTACAAAATCATAGCCAATGTAGAGATTGTCCAGGCTGGGGAAACTTAAGCAAATTGATGAAGGAGAGTTGCACTGTAAAGAATATATATGTCACTGAGTATAGAAGCACTTTCTTCAGTTGCCTAGAAGGAAGAAAAACAACAACAACAACAACAAGCCACACTTATCCAGCACATGCTGCAGCTATTTGGAAACCAAATCCTATTCTCTTTAACACCAGAATACAAACAATCAAGCAATAACCTAAACTCTAATCAAGGAACAATGAACTCAAACAAAGAATGAAGCAGTAAACAACAGCTTAATCAAGGAACTACCAACAAGAAAACAACACCCCCACCATTGCTGACAGGGCAAACTGCTATATATAAACAGAGAGCAAGCCCACTGCCTTCTAAGACTGAAGATATTAGCCAATTGGGTAAAGAAATGTCTGCAAGAGAACAACCCAGCTCAGAGAGCATCAAGAACACCATCTATTTTCTTTCCTTCCCAAATCTGAAAACTCCCACCTTCTAAAAAAAAAACACACAAAAAACACCCAAACAATTCTGCACTGCTAAGGAAGGACAACAACCTAAAGTTCTTCACACAAGTCCAAGTATCTGTGCTCTGCATGCAGACAGTTAGCAGGTTGTATCTTTCATTGTGGTTTTCTTGTTCCATTTCTGTGCTTTGCAATTTTGAGGAGATACTATTTTAAACCCATCTGCTTTGCATTTCCATGAATTCTGCCTTACCATCAAATTCCTCTTTGCTGGAATGCGTAGGGCTGCTTAGTGGCTTGTGTTACAGTTTAATCAATTCTCGCTTCTTTTCTACTCACAAAGTGAGGAAAATGGTCATAATTATGATGTTTACTGGGACAAAGTGTTCTGCTTCAGCTAAAACATTCTTCGAGTATATTTCTTGATAAATAGCCATGTTAATACTGTGTGTTGCATAAAAACAAGTGAGACTTTTCTGCATTTTAGAGATTGGCTAGGCTAACAGCATACCAGAGAAAATGGAAAACAACCCTAACACATTTCCTAGCACATTTCAAGAACATATTGTTATCCATAGATTTTATTTTTTTGCCTTAAAAGATGGGTGCCCTTTATACGGGAGGTGAAATAGGGCAAAACAACATGGCATGTGTTGGCCATTTCAGGGTATGTTCTCTCATTTTTGGTATTATAACAATAGCATTTAGTCTTATATATGCTTCACCATACTTTGCAGCACTCTGTCACTGCTTTACAGAGTCAGCATATTGCCCCCAAACAACCGGGGTACTCATTTTACTGACCTTGGAAGGATGGAAGGCAGAGGCAACCTTGAACCATCAGGATTGAACTCCTGGCAGTGGGCAGAATTAGGCTGCAGTACTGTATTTTAACCACCATGCCACCACAGCTCTTATGCAGCTATTCTGTGGTTGCCTCTCTATAGAACTGGACATGATGTACTGGTGACATATCGGAACTGCCGAATAGAGTCATAGAATCATATAATGTTTTGGTTTGGGAGGAATGCTGGATATCATCTTTTTCAGTCCAATGAAAACCAGTACTCCAATTTGATGCAACCCAGACTCTGTCTGAACAGTTCCAGCAAAGAAGACTGTACTACCTACTGAGGTACTGTGTTCCATTGCTGAATTGCTCTTACTATTAGGAAAGTTTTCCTATCCAACCACAATATCCTTTCTGTTATGTACTGGGCTTGTGGTATTACACCACATGCATTGCTGGAGTGGCTAACGGCTCCCCAGTAACCTAGACCAGCTGTCTCTGGTCCTGTAATTGGCTAGCCCCAGGCGGCAAGAGTGGGTTCAAACCTATTGGCTGCTGCCTAGGGGCTAGACTATATATTGTGTCTGGTTGCAGCCCAAGCTTCAGTACAGTTCTAGCAAGAATAAAGAATGAGTTATCTTGTACTCAGCCTTGTGTCTTCCTTCCTGCACCAAAGAGCTCACAACTTAACAGTGGCGATGAAGGTGGGATCCTGCTTCGCCAATTAAGAGCTGAAGTCAACGAGGGGTCGGCAGCACATGCCGGAGGGAAGAGGCTCTGCAGTCTCAATCATTTTGCAAGACACATTTGACTTCGTGTGTAGGTGCAGTAACAATTGGGCTAAACTAAGACCCTCAGATATCATTTTAACGGATTTTCAGAATGCTCACATTAAAGTTAAGGGTGAAGCCATGTTATTGGTAAAATTTAAAGGGTTTTTGGGGCACTTGGATGTAATAGTAGTAGGGGGCCAAAGAACGAATCTTATTGGACTTGATTGGTTTGATGCCTTAGGTATTTAGATTACTGGCATAAACCAGACACAAACTGCAGACCTCATGTCAGTGGGCAAAGAATATGCGGATGTTTTTGATTCAACCCTGGGGACATACACAGGCCCGCCTATTTCTTTTAAGTTAGATCCTAATGTTGTTCCAGTTAGGGTTAAACCTTGCAGGGTCCCCTTTGCCTTAAAACACAAAATTGATTCCGAAATCGATAAGCTTGTAGAACAGTGCGTGTTACAGCCTGTCGATGGGGGAGGAGTGGGAAAGTCCTATTGTCACCCCCCCTGAAATCCAACGGGGAAGTTCGCATTTGCGTTGATTATAAATGCACATTAAATAAGGCCCTCAAGCCTTACCCGGTTCCTGTAGTCAACCATATTTTAGCATCCTTGCAAGGGGGAACCATTTTTGCTAAACTTGATTTAGCACAGGCCTTTCAGCAATTGCCGGTTGATGAGGCCACAGCCGTGGCTCAAATGATCGTGACTCACAGAGGGGCGTTCAAAGTTAAACGCTTACAGTTTGGAGTCAGTGTTGCACCGGGTATTTTCCAAGGGATTATGGAATGTACACTTAAAGGCATCTAGGGAATCTGCCCTTATTTTGATGATGTTCTTATTGCAGAGGAATCCCCAGAAGTGTTGGCCAGAAGGCTCAGGGCTGTTTTGCAAAGGCTTCACGAAGCAGGCCTCAAATTAAAAAAGAACAAGTGTAGTATTGGGGTTTCATCAACAGAATTCTTGGGGTTCTGAATTGATGCTAACGGCATTCACCCCACTGATTCTAAAGTGAAGGCCATTAAGATGGCTCCTAGGTCCAAGCCAAAAGGAGAGCTTCAAGCATTTTTGGGTCTCCTAAATTTTTATCATACATTCCTACCACATAAGGCAGCAATAGCAGAGCCCCTCCACAGGCTACTTGACAAAAAAGCTCCTTGGAAATGGACTAATTTACATGAAAAAAGTTTCCAGGACTTGAAAGCACTACTGTCTGAAAAAATCCACTGTAACTCATTACATAGAGTCTAAACCTATATGTCTGGCATGTGATGCATCTCCCTATGGGGTGGGGGCAGTCTTAAGCCACTTAGAGAAAAATGGGAAACAGGTTCCTATAGCATATTACTCAAGGACTTTGTCCTCTCCTGAGCGCAGCTATGCCTAGATTGACAAAGAGGCCCTGGCCATTGTTGCTGGAATTAAAAAAATTCATGATTACTTATATGGCAGGGATTTCACTGTCTTCACTGACCACAAACCTCTGTTGGGACTGTTCACAACAGACAAACAAACCCCCCACATACTATCTCCAAGAATGTTGAGATGGTCTATTTTTCTGTCTGCATATAATTTTAAACTAATTCACAAACCAGGGAAGGAAATGGGCCATGCTGATGGCCTCAGCAGACTGCCACTGCCACTAATGGATCCAGCTCCAGCTCCTGCTGCTAGAATACTGTCCATACAGGACGTATGTGAGTTTCCCCTCCATGCAGGGGACATTGCTTCTGAAACTGCCACAGATAAAATACTTAGTAGAGTGTTGTCATGGGCATACACGGGCTGGTTGGAAAAAAGTCCAGGCTCTGAATTTCAAAGTTTTTTTTGTCAGGAGACATGAGTTGTCTGCACATAAAGGGTGCATTTTATGGGGGGACAGAGTCATAATTCCCACTTCCCTTAGAGACAGGGTCTTGCAATCCTTACATGAAGGCCATCCAGGCATTGTCAGAATGAAAGTCTTAGCTAGAAGCTACCTTTGGTGGCCTGGCCTTGATAAGGCCATCGAGGGTCAAGTCCATGTTTTTTATACATGCCAGCAATCGAGGCCTGAAATGCCACAGGCCCCAGTTCACAGGTGGGAGGAAACGCACACTCCCTGGTCTAGGATTCACATAGACTACACTGGGCCTTTTCAGTGGCAGCTTTTCCTGATAGTAGTGGATAGCCACTCAAAATGGCTGGAAGTAATTCCAGTTCTTAACCTGACTACTGCTAGGACCATCCAGGTGCTGAGAAAATTCTTTGCAACACATGGGCTGCCTGATATCTTAGTTTCTGACAATGGGGCCCAATTCACTGCTGCTGAATTTCAGGCTTTCCTTAGAGCTAATCTCATCAGACATGCAACATCTGCATCTTTTCATCCATTTTCTAATGGTCAAGCTGAATGCATGGTGAGGACAATGAAGGAGGCACTCAAGTGCATTGTTACAGGTGACTGGCATCACAGATTGGCAGATTTTTTTACTCTGTCAGCATTCTACACCCTGCACGGCCACAGGTAAAAGTCCTGCAGAACTACATTGGGGGAGGCGTTTGATTACTAAACTGGACAGGTTGCATCCAGACAGAGTGGCAGCAGAAGCCTCTTGACCCAAGCCTCCGAGGGGGCTGCACATGGGCGATTGGGTTTGGGCCAGGAACTATGGTCAAGGGAATTTATTGGTTCCTGGTCAAATAACCAAGGCATCCGGACCCCTATCTTATGAAGTGGGTGTCAACGCTGCTAACATCGAATGTTATTGCTTGACATGAGATGAAGAAGTAGCTATTTCATATGTTAAACTTGTGTATTGCTTTAAGACGTGTATTGTTTTAATTTAAGGTTAGGAGGGGGGAATGAGTAGGATTGCACTTTCAAGGCCATTTGTCTCTCTAAAGAAGATAAGGTTTGGCGGTTCTTCTAATGGAAGGGAAACTGATTCTTTAACTTAATTGGAGAATATGATTAATGACAAAATTAGAAAGGTGGAGAATTGTGTTTTAATATATTGTGCAAGGGGCGGAGATTTCAGATTCCAGCTTCCTTCGAGCAAGCATTTGCCAGTGTATTAGGCTAATAAAGGACTTTTAAGGTAAACAATGCCTCAGAGTCACTTGAAAAGCCCATACATCAGAAACTTGACAGTGGGGTTGGAGGGAGGGCGAGTTGTCAGAGGACACATTGATCAACTCAGGAAAAGGTTTCCAGAATGGCCACTAAGTGAGGACTGCATCATAAGTCCCTCCCAAGGTCCTCAAACTTGCAGCCGAGCCAGCCCTCACTTGAACCACCAGGGTTTTTCCTTCTCAGCGGAGATGGAATTTGAGGAAGAACCGGGTAGCATGGGAGTGCAACATGGAACCCCTGACAAAGCAAGCCAGCTGAACCTCAGCAACCGCTGTGCCTACTCTGCAGAACAGACTGACTCAGGTGGGCCAACGTTCCTCTAGGCCACACAAGCCTCCTGCATACCTCACAGATTACATTGTGAAATAAAGTGATGTATAGTGTTGTAAAACTGTACCACTAACTACAGAAACTTGTGCATTGTAAAACTTCCATTACTGCAATGTAAGCCTGTTCATGAGACGTTGTTTAATCTCATTGTAGCCACAGTGAACATATTATTATTTATTGTTTTTATTATTATTTTATTATTATCACTACAGTTGTATGTGAGTTGATTAATAAGTGTTGACAGCTGTCAAGACTAAATCACGGTTGCCATAGTTTGATCTAAGGGGGGAGGGGTGTTATGTACTGGGCTTCTGGTGTTACACCACATGCGTTGCTGGAGCGGCTAACGGCTCCTCAGTAACCTAGACTAGCTGTCTCTGGTCCTGTAATTGGCTAGCCCTAGGCGACAAGAGTGGGTTCAAACCTATTGGCTGCTGCCTAGGGGCTAGACTGCCTATTGTGGCTGGTTGCAGCCCAAGCTTCATTACAGTTCTAGCAAGAATAAAGAATGAGTTATCTTGTACTCAGCCTGGTGTCTTCCTTCCTGCACCAAAGAGCTCACAACTTAACACGTTCTTTAATTAAATTCTTGTTTTTGTCTTCTGAAACAATTCTAAACAATTCTGCCCCTTCTCCCAGCTCCGCAGGTTACCAGAGGTCATGACCCACTGTTTCATTACCAGACAGGAGGCTCTGCATTAGTGGTTTGTCTTGGGGGATAAACTGTGTAAGTGTTGTTGTATTGCCTTTCCTGTGGCATAGCTTTATCCCTACTTGAGCTGCTTGACCTCATTGCCAGGTGGGTGATTGATTGATTCATCCAGGCATCTTCTCCTGGACAATTTCAATTTTCCTTTCTTGAAGAGTGGTTCAGAGGCAGCTCAGGAATTCATAGCTGGTAAAGCAACATGGTCCAGTTCTAGTTCTTCATAATCTAATTTCCATCTGATTTCCACAAGGTGGCTAGGAGTTTTCCTAGGACCTTTATAGACAGTTTAACCCTTTGAACACAAAGATAATTTAGACTGTTGACTGGATTGTGTCTAAGTGACAACTCTCTATAGTACCATACATGCTAATCCAAAAGATCTTAGTATACTAAAGAATGCTGGAAGGTAAAATAGCAGAAGAGATACTAGTGCTAGTAAACAATAACAACAAATAGGACTAAACATAGGTACAATATCAGATGTTAAGACTACCCTTGCAAGTTCCTCTTGATCATGGTTTAAATCCAGAGAATAACTGTACTACGACGATGAAATATGTGTTCAGAAACCTGTCAAGCTATTGAGAAATTTGTATTTCAATCTTCCCTTATTGAATGATAAAGAATTTGTATAACAAATGTGGGTATAAACCTTACGATATTTTAATTTGAACCCAGAAATATCAAGTGCTCACATTTTTTAATGGGAAACATATTAAAAATTAAAGGGAAAATAATGTGAAAGATGAAGTGAAACATTTATGGGTGCAGATGGTTAGATGCCCATCTACTACTCTGTACAGTACATAAAAATTGAATTAAATACTATAATATCACAGCAGATATAATTAATGCTAATTTGTTTATGACAGAGATACTGGGACAACAGTGAAAGTCTTGGGAAGATGTTGGCTATTTGCTTGAAGCAAAGAAAGGCCAACTATCAGAGATGAAAGAGTTGAAATATATAAAACTTCAATACACATAAAAAGACAATTTTTAAAATTTTACTCAGAATTTAGTAAGTCAGAAAACGTATCATATGAACATATAAAGGCCTTCCTAAATATAAGTAATCTACTATATTTAGATAACACACAAAAACAACTTTTACTTGCTCCACTGTGTGAGATAAAGATTAAACAAATAATTTTAAAAATGACAAATGGTTAAATTTCAGGACTGTTTTATAGAGTGGTATAAAACATTCATAGACGTTTTGGTGCCAAAGCTTTGCCAGTTGTATGATGAGATATTGGGTAAGGGAACTTTATTTGCAGCATTCAGTCAAGGTTATATCAAAAGCTAGTAAAGATCACACTCTGTGTGCTTATTATCATCCAATATCATTGTCTAGTGTTGATACAAAGATCTTAACAGCAGTGCTAGGAAATCGGTTACAGCAAGTGATATCATTCATTATTAAGAATGATCAAGCAGATTTCCCATTTGGGGAGAAGACCAAAGCAAGGTATGATTTCTGGAGTTCTGCTTTGTTTCCTTAACTTTTTACTGTTTCATCATTCCCCCCCCCCCCATGGCCCTTTCTCTTCCTTCCTTTTACCCCTGACATAGCCAGCCCTTTTTACTTTCCTTGCAACCTTAAGTTCCTGTTTTAGCCTTTATGTTTCTCTTTCTGCCTATATTCCTACACTTGCATGATTATACTCAGATTCCACTCCCTATAAATGTCCCTTTCTATTCTCAGCTTTCTATGAATCCACAGTGATTTCCTTAGCTGTCTTCCATATTTTTTCTCATTGGATTTTTGCATCTAGTATTTTTTTTCCTGAGAAATTCTGAATTTCTTTGACCAGAGGATTTCTGTCCATAATGTCGACCTTTCTAACAGTTCTGTTATTTCTAAACTAGTTGAAATTGGTTGTCCACAAATCAGTGCATGTACAACTATGTGCCAGTTTAATTTTCTGTAGCATTTTAAACCTCAAGACAATCCAATAACTTCCTTCCAAAGTTTCCACTATTTTTATATTTCTTCAACCACAATTCCTATTGGTGAGGATCAGTTTTATTTATTTATAGAATTTGTACTTTGAATCTTCAAGACTCACAGAGACTGACATCAAGATACAGAAATGCAATATAATGAAGGAACACCATATCATATAACCAAAAACCCAAATAGCTAATAATAAATACATGACTTTGAGTAAAGTTGGTGAACAATCTTGAGCTTCGTTTTAAAACTTCTGGAAGGCCATCAAAAAAGTTGTCCACTTCAAAAAAAATGAGGTCTCACAAGCAGCTTCACTAATCAAGACTTTTCAGATGAGTTGAACTTGAAAACTTAAGAGAGAGTCAATCCCCTTCCCATTTCTTCAGTCTTCGGGGAAATGAAACAATCAGCAAGAGGTGTACTAGACTATACAGCTGACAATACTATACAATAACTACCATTGTACTTTACTGATTTGGAAGAATGCAGAAACAGCGTAACAGAGGAATGACAGGACCGGTCCCTCCCATGCTTCACATATAGAGCATGGGGGACTTAACCTGCATTTATTAGAAATATAAAGAAAGAAAAAGGGAGGAAAGAGAAATTCTAAAGAAAAATCCTGCTTGTGATTCAGTTTCCTTCCTGACTCCAATTTCTTTGTTTTTAAACCTTTATTCAGCTTGGGTTCCAACAGAACTGAATGCAAGAGGAGGAAAGATCATAGACATGACTGACAGGGCTCTGCAGCCAGACCCACTCGGTTTGTTTGCTGCACCGTGATTGACCAATTCTTTTCCTGTCAGTGAATGACATGGTGAAGAGGAGGGCAGCAACTGTTTTGTCTCTTACATGGTGTATCAGCATATTCAGGGCAGCACCATTTGGCAGGCAGGCAGAACATACCCAGTGGCAATCGACAATGGGTGCAGCAGTTTCATAGCTTTCTGTCAAATCAAGGATGGGTTTCTAGCACTTCAAATCAGCAGTGGTGAAAGACCCCTAGACATATTTCTTGCTATAGGCATTTCTTTGGGAGATTTAGAACTTGAAACTGATTTTGGTAATGCAGGTAATCCTTCATTTACAACAGCTCATTTAGTGACTGTTCAAAGTTACGACGTCACTGAAAAAAGTGACGTTTATGACTGTTTTTCACATTTATGTCCCTTGCAGCCACCCCAGGGGCATGTGATCAAAATTTGGATGCTTGGCAACTGTTTCATATTTATGATGGTTGCAATGTCCCGGAATCATGTGATCATCTTTTGCAAACTTCTGATAAACAAAGTCAAAGAGGAAGCCAGATTCACTTAACAACCATGTTATTAACTTAACAACTGCAGTGATTCGCTTAACAATTGTGGCAAGAAAGGTCATAAAATGGGGCAAAATTCATGTAACAACTGTCTCACTTAGCAACAGAGGTTTTGGGCTCCATTGTGGTCATAAGTTGAGGACTGCCTGTATCTCTTTACATGGCTTCTTTCATTGAGTGTACTATCAATCAAGGAACGCTTGGTGAGAATTCTGTGACCTGGTACTGTGTATTTAACATTTGTGGCAAACATTGCTTGATAGCTTTGTTCTTCACTTGCAGCACCTTTTCCTGCACCAGGAAAGGGAAGTTGCTAGCTGTAAATGCATTACAGTTCTGAAGTGTGATACAGTTCAATATTAATAGATCTATCCAACATTTAATGATGTTGGATTACCAAACAATTCAGAGTGCAACCCATTTGCCTGATGTTAAACAAATACAAGGGCTCCTGTTCCCTTGAGAGCTGCTCTGATTAGACATGTTGTTTATAATATGCTTGTTTGCTGATTGGGAGGTCAAGCATGTTTGGCATTCCCAGCGCTCTCTTTGCTGGGATCTCTGCTTTGTCTTGGACTCTCTCTCTCTTTCTTTATACCCAGAAACTGTGTCTCTGTTTTTAAATTAAATGTTTATAGTTTCAGAAGTTGCATAGATAATTTTAACCATATGTTGTACCTCGAAGAAGGGAAGGCTTTAATTATTTGAGTTTTTAAAAAAGTGACCTTTTCAAAAACCTCAATACTCTTTTTGACACTTTGGGATTTGGAAATGACTGCTTACTTGAAACATCTGGATGCAGACAGACAGCCCTAGTGAAATAAACAGTGCAGTGTGTATTCTTCATGCATCACTGGAAATGATACAAGATAGCTGATATCAAGCATCTTGGCATTTGACACATGCATGGTTGGCTTGACCAAACATAGAAAAGACAGAAGCAGGACAAACCTTGTTTCATTCCTTTCACACCTGACCTTATAGGAAGAAGAGAAAAAATAGTTTTTAAGGACCTGTCTACATATCATCCAGTTAATCAGTTAATCACGCAAGTAAGGAGGAAAGGAAATATAATATTTTTGTAGAGTATTTGATCATTGTGCATACTCTTGAGATTCTGAGTGATTTGAATATTCTCTGGGTAATTTAACCAAAGGCAGGTATTAGATCCATTATTCTTCAATTTCTTTCTTTATAATTTTAGACCTTTAATAGGGTATTTAGTTTTACATCAGCTTCAGTAGTGGGATTCAGCCAGTTCGCATCAGTTTGGCAGAACCAGTAGTTAAATTTTGCTCCATTCGGAGAACCAGCAGGCTTCCAGAAGTTCAGTCTAGGCCTGGCAGGCCTGCAGGAGGCCCATCGGAAGTGCATGGATGCCACTTCCAGAAGTCCGTTCTAGGCCTTCCACTGCTGATCAGCTTCATTCTCCTTATGTCTTTTTTTAAAATATTTTTTTACTGAAACTTTACTAACAATACTAAAATAAAAGAAAAACCTAAACTCAGAAAGAAAGGTTAAGAAAAAAAAAGAGAATACAAGTAATCCTAGACTTACAGGCATAACTGGGTCTGGAATGTCAGTCATAAGTTACTGTGGTTGCAAATTGAGTGAGACCTGATTTTATGACAAATTTTACAGCAGTCATTAAGCAAATCATGTGGTTACTAAGTGAATCTAGCTTCCCCAATGGGCATTTTTTGGGGTGTTTTCTGCCAAAAATTGGAAGAAAAAAAAAGATTGCAAATGCAATCACGTGACCACGATGTTGGTGTGATGGTTATAAGTGTGAGTACTGGTCATAAATCACTTTTTTGAAGGCTACCATAGCTTTGAACCATTGTTAAGCAAATGGGCATATGCTGAAGAGTATCAGTAAAAGGAGAGTATTCTGACCATGATAAGGAGTTAATGTTAGGGTCCCTTATCTTTAGATTATATCTCACCTGCTCAAGATAAAAAGATTGACCTTTTATGTGGGTTCAGTTGGACACAAGAAGACTTTGCAACCTATGCACTAAGATGAGGCAATGTGGCTGGAAGATGGAATTGACCTCAAATTTCTAATCATCCTTCCCTGAAAACAGCCTACCTCTTGACTCCCACAATACCTCTATCTGCCCATCACAATCACAATCTTTTTTCCCCTTTTGATGCCACCAACCCCAATCACTCATAGGCAAACAATGAGGAAGGACATTCAACCTCCAAACTCCGCCTCTCACCCAGAGAATTGCTCTACCAGCTACTTAAGCTGAAGAAAGCTATAAACCAATTGAATCTCAAAGCATGGTAGCATCAATCATTTTCAGACAACGTAGCCATTTCTATGTGTGATATTCCAAATCAAACAATCACCTATTTTGCAGAGACCCCGTGACCCCTTGCTTCACAGGCAACTAGTTGCATTTTCAAACTAAAAGAGCAAAAGAGGAAGCATGGATAAAGCTTTTTATGTATTGTGAATAAGTTTAAAAAAAGATAATAGAAATAAACCTGGGGATTAGGAAATTGGAATAAAATAAGTTTAGGAGTCGGAAAAAGTTAAGACTTTATTTTTAAGAATAAGTATTTCTTTTTCTGCTTGCCTTCCTGTGTGTGTCTGTACTATCCAGAAACAAATCTGTGACAATAAATTATAACGTGGTAACAATAGCCATGGAGATGTAGAATTCTAGAGGCCTTTGAAGGATTTGTCGCTAGGGACACAGAGAAAGCTTCTACAAATTACAACAGAAACAGCAAACAAAAGATACCCAATGCATAAATGTCCAAGGCAAGAATGGCAGTCAGAAACAAGTGAGTAAAGACACAGCACAGCAAGGATGGACAAGACGAGGTGTTTTTTTTTTTATAACGCAAGGGCAGGATGGAGACAGAGAAATTGTTTGGTAAAACATAATGGAAAACTTAGTGGTTTTTATCAGCATTGGTTATCACATTTTTTAAAAAAGTATTTATTGATGACATATTCTTTAGCTGGAAATTTTTTGATCAGATGGTTCCACAAATTTACAGTTTCCTTTACTGATTAGTTGTCCTGGTAGCTCAGTAAATCAGGAAGAATCTCTGAGATACCCCATGTACTAATTCTAACTACTTGGCTACAAAGTCTGTCATGTAAGAATTGCCCACTGTAGTTTTAGCATCCTCTGTGAAAATGCCTGGTTTGTGAGCTGACTGCGGTTTTTGGTGACAGATTGCCTTTAGAAGATTTATATTTATTTGTGGATCCTGTTTTAGAGGGGGTTGTGTTTACTGTGTATCTATTTGAGAAATGTGGTGGCTCTCCAAGCACCCTTTCCTGTTAATCTCTATAATTGTTTATTTTATGGTGTAGACTACTTTGCATTGTCAGGACATCATCCCTGACAATGTTTTCCTTGGCAGCTTTTCTGGGTATCAGACTTAGCCTCTCCAGATTTCCCATCATTAGCTGTTGAAGAACGCTAAGCAAACTTAGGCAATGTTTGCTAATGACTTGTGGCAAGTTGTGGAAGGTTAATGGAGGAAACTTCCAAGATGCTTATGTTTGGCAGGAGACATTTGTGGAGCCATGAGAATTTGACCATCTTGCTCCAGAAGTAGATATTTGAATTTAGGAGTAGTCAGGCTTCAGGCTTATTGGATCTACCTGGGTGTTTACTGAGAGAGCCATGGTGGTGCAGTGGTTAGAATGTGGTATTATAGGCTAATTCACTGCTCACTGCCAGGAGTTTGATTCTGACTGGCTCAAGATTGACTCAGCCTTCCATTCTTCCAGATTGGTAAAATGAGGACCCAGGTTGTTCTAGACAATATGCTGACTCTGTAAACTGCTTAGAGAGTTCTTTATAGCATTGTGAAACAGTATATAAGTCTAAGTGCTATTGCTATTGAATCCCAGAGAGCCATCCACCAGAACCTCAAGCAGATATTGGCATAAATCATAATCAAGCATATAGTTTTTTCCTTCCATCTCTCTTTTCTCACCCCAAATCAATTTTTCAGCATGCAATAAATAAATAAAAAAGGATATTTCTCTGGAATTTGTAACAACAACAACAACAGCAGCAACTAACAGCAGCATGTTGCTTTTTTAAAAGATTAGTAAGGCAGAAGCAAAACCCTAAAATGCAGTGTAAGAATATAGATTAAAAGCATTTATGGTCTGCCAGTTTCATTATTGTTTCATCCAAATTTGAATGGAATCAGGAATGCTGAATTAAGATTTAGGAGAAGGGAAAAGGCTTTTTCCAAGTGTCACCTGCTTTGCCATTTGACCTGTGTTTGTATTAAACTCTGATCTATTACTGGATTAATTGCATAGTGGTACAAAGTGGAATGCTGTTCATATTGCTCCAAATGTCTGAATTAATTGAGTAAGTAATCTAATCTGTGGCTGTTCTTCATTGTCTTTCACAACTTCAGCCTGTTGGCTGGGTCTAATCCAGCAACTGAAACATGACTTGCTTTACTTCCAGGCAAGTGAATGATGCTTAACTTTTCAGGCACTTTGAGAAAATGCTGAAATCCAGGAACAGAGTGGAATTCAAAGATATTCATCACCAATTAATCATAGAAATACCTATACCTTTTTGCAGCTTTCACCTAGCTATCATAGCTGGAAGGCTGGATTGGGTGTCCTCTCTATGGTGATCTTGGAGGAATTAATGGGAAAATGGTCCACAAAAGACTGCAGTAGTCTGAATAGTTGTTGGCAGGAATAAAAAACTGAGTTTGCCTCTGACCCTGTCACAATTTTCTTTCATTATCAAAAATATCAGTGCAGGAGGAAAGGGAAGGGAAGGGGTATTGGATATACTTTTTTAATTTATTCTAAATTTAATCAATAGAAGGAAAAGACAATATGATATGATTCTACCATCCTGGACCATTTCTGGCTGACGTCTCACAATCCTAATTCTCACAACTACTGTATGAGGATGGATATCAGATATCCATAAACTATAGATATATACAAGTATGTTTTCCAAGTATCTATATATTATTTTATGTCTGTAACTGCCTGGATGACATTTTTTGGTGCTGTTTCAAACAGTTCCAGTGGAACATCTCACTTAAAAGGTATGATGCTTCGTTTGCATTCTTTATCCAAATAAATGAAAGCTTATAAGGCAGAGTCAAGTAAGAACTGGAACATTTTTAACCTTTGTAAGCATTGCACAAAATAAGGTGGCACCATTATTTCATGAGTAATGCTGATGTATAATATTTGAATGCATAGCCATGTAATGTAATGTAATGTAATGTAATGTAATGTAATGTAATGTAATGTAATGTAATGTAATGTAATGTAATATTGATTTGAAATGTAATAGAACTATCACACAATTAGTGAATTTTGCTGAAGCTTTCTCATATTCTAATGAGAAGCATTCAACAACATGATTGTTTTGAAGCAGTACCATTCTGAATTCCATCAACTTTAACACAGTCTGTGATAATGGCAACATTGCATTCAATAATAACGTCAAACAATATCTCAGTGGTAGCCAGTGAAAAAGGGCAGAGACAGAACATGTTTGGTCCTCATTACCTATTCTAAAGACATCTTGCTATGAGCCTTCAAAACCTGGAGAAGGAATAGTAGATGTGATGTAGCACTGAGGTTTGCTAACCAAAGCAATGGAAACATCTCTCTGTGTTCAGAAGAAGCATATGGTGGGTTTCTCTACCCCATAGCAAGTGGATAATAAGCCCCATCGGATGCTCTTCCTATACTCAATGTTTCCCCTCTTGTACTGCAACATGGGACAGAACAAGTCAATGGGGACCTACAATGTCACCAAGAATGTTGGGTAGTCCTTAAATGATTTATCAAAAAGGATTCCAGGCATCACTCACCATTTATTACTACTACATGAAGGAGGTCATGCACAAGTGATTCTGGTAAATACTTTGCAAAGAAACACTTTTCTCCCATCTGTTTTTCTATGCTAATAATCCCGGGAACTAATTATGTTATATATACACTAAATATTGATAGAAGAGGCTGCAGTTTGTTTACAGAATTTACCCCACACAGGCTAAGGTGTGGTTGTTTGCAAATGGGGAGATCAGAAGTTCTGGTCTTTGGGAATTGAAACAAAACTCTCCTGTGAGATTTTACATGAACGAGGACAGCTCATTTATATCTGTGTGTGACCTCCCAGGAAGTGTAATTTGATTAATAGTGTGAGCCAAGGCACACTTCAGCTAACTATACCCATTTCAGTGATTCTTCAGGGACCTGCCATTTGTACTGCATTTGAAGCCTTCCATCCATGATCCCAAAGGTGAGATTTATGTCACAAACTCTCAGCGACTTATTCCAGGAAAAGGATATGCAACCTGTTGCCCTCCTGGCGCTTTGCATTACAATTTATGGAATCCCAGCCAGCAAGGCCAATGAATAGAGTGTGTAGGATTTGTAATCCAAAACTTCAGGTGGGGTGGGGGGCTTACAAGTTGCCTACACCAGTCTCAGGGGAGACTGTATCTGTACTGAAGTCAAGTACTTTAAATGAAACCATTCACCATGACCCCCCCCTTTTTAAACCCCTACACCATTTTCTTTTGTTTAAAATTTTAAATCCAGTTGTAGTTTAAATCCTGCTTTAGTTCCTGCCAGCTAGCAGTTCCAAAATATGCTTAATAGGACTAATTGAGACTGGCATACTATGCAAACGTATTCTGAAGTAAGACTCACTATATGTAATGGGACTTGTTTCTAAATTAATGCAGTATTTTTCTGTGTATTAATAATGCATGCCTGGAGCATGAATTCAGCTAAATATCCAAGGCTGTAGCAAGCTAAGTATATGTTTCATATGGGATACATATAATATTTCACATTTTCTGTAATTACAGAAAATTCCAATTTTATATGATATTTCAGGAGACAGAGAATTTTGTATCAGATCACACGAAATCATGCTAATACCCTATCATTTGAGAAGAACATTAACATTTGATACAACCCAGAAAATTCAATAGAGTTGATAGGCTGAAGGCTGTAGTTAGACAGAAGTTAAGAACCAGCAATGATGTTGGGAGCAAATCTTACCCTTACTTTTGTATTTGGATGTAAAAAAAGACACTAAACATACCAGACTCAGAAAGCCGATTATTACTTGGACCAAATTTCTTTCTTGTTAGGCCCAAGAGCAGCATTTGGTGGAAGGGCTTAGTCTGGCCATAATCTGAAACACAGAAAGTCCCAGAAGGCTTTCAAAAGAGCAGTGTCAGGTTTTAAAATCTTTAGAACAAACAAATGAGGAAAAAAGATGTTCCAATAGGCATCAACCATCAATTTAGCAACAGACTTAATGATGGGGAATAATTTTGCCCGGTGTCGTTCATTTTTCAAATTAGTATTCATGCAATGTGGTGTAATATGCTATGACAGCATTTTTCATTTAAATGGCATTGTATAATACATATGAGCATGAGGGACTGTGTGTCTGCTTCAATATTAATTGAAATATAACCCAGTGAAGTAATATCTTCTACTGCAATAGCAATCATTGCTAAGCTGTGAATGGTTCACCTCTCTCACTTGTCATCCTCTACCTCACCCCTTCTAGAAAGAATCAGAGCCTGGCTTCATTTGCAATGTACAACAGTAACTACAAATTTATCTTCTGCTGGTATAAAAGTGACTCTATTTTAGGCCCCAACCCAAGATTTAAATAGTCTTATCTGAGTATCCCAATCTCTCTTCCTAAGCTGCCATAGAGACATGGTGGGAAAATGTTGCCATATTCCTCCCCCTCCTGTTTTAGGGAGGTGTCTTCATGTGCCAAGTTCTGATTTGATAATCATTTGTAAATTCTTGTGCTCAAGCAACATGGACACAAAGAAGAGGCCTATTTATTAGGAGGGTGGGTGGGAAGTCCATGATACTGGTATGCATCAACTATGCAGCATCTCAAAGCATTCAGCCAGCTACTTGTATTATGCTGACAAGACACTATATTGTCAGTGAGAGGGTTCACTATCAATCAATCAGAATAGACCTGGAAGGGATCTTGGAGGTCTTCTAGTCCAATCCCCTGCTTAGTCAGGGAACCCTATACCATTTCAGACAAGTGACTGTGTCCAGTCTCTTCTTAAAAATCTCCAGTGATGAAGTACCCACAACTTCTGACAGCAAGCTATCATCAAGCTATACAACTAGAAGGATAGGGCTTCTGAAATAGCAGGACATCTGCATCTGTGGAAATAACACTATTTTTTATTTCTTACAAAAATAATGGAGCTCTCTGGCAAAGACTGAAAACTGACTGGAGAAATATAGCACAACAATAGCTGGATGATGGCAATGTGTGGATGTTCCACAAAGAGTAGTAGTAATGAAATATCCTATGGTTGTTTTTTTTTACTTTATGAAATGAAAATTGAAAAAAAACCCATTTATTATGGATGTTGGGAAAAAATGGCCAATTGATATGAAATAGGCCTGATTTGCACTTTTTTAGGCTGATCCTCTACTTGCAACCATAGTGACTGATGGAACTTACTGAAAAAAGTGACTTATGACTAGACCTAACACTTACAAACGTTGCAGGATTAACATGGTCACATGAGCAAAATCTGGGCACTTGGCAACCAGCATGTATTTATGGTGATTACAGAGACCTGGGATCATGTGATCATCATTTGCAACCTTCCCAGCCACTTCCAAAAACAAAGTTAATGGGAGAAGCTGGCTTCACTTAATAACTATGTGATTCACTTAAGAATTGCAGTGATTCACTTAACAATTGTGGCAAAAAGGGTCATAAAATTGGTTGCAACTCACTTAACAACTGCCTTGCTTAGCTACGGAAATTTTGGTCCAATTGTGGTCATAGATTGAAAACTATCTGTATATGAATCGGGTTTTAATTGTCCAGTATGTGTAGCATTTCTTTGACTGTTGAAGTTTAGTTCTCAGCATTTATTTATTTATTCAATTTTTGTGGCTGCCCTTCTTATATTCATGACTCTAGATGGTTAATAACCATTTAAAAAGTCATAAAAACATATAACAGTGAGAAAACAAAACATCCAACACACGTATAATCAACAGCCTATTTAAAAACAAAACCACAACAAAAAATCAACATAGACATTGCAAGGGCTTTGCCATACATCTGGGCCCCCAAATTCAATGACTAAGGCATGTTTTAAGGGTTTATGGAATCCCAGCAAGGTCTTTTAAAACAAAACAACAAATTATATAACTTTTTAAGACAATGTAACCTTTAATTCTGCACAGTTCTTTCAAAAAAAAAAGTACACTTGAAAAGCGATACAGTTGTTCCATTCTTAGCTGATTTATAATTACAGACTAATGTAGAAATGGAATAGATTTATGTGTAAAACATGTGAATTAGATTGGAAAGACAATTTGTCCATTTTTAGAACTGATTGTTTAGCCTGCTGTCTATCCACAATTCCAGAAAATTAGCTTTGACAGGATTGTCCTCTACTGAATCTCAAAATCAACCATGTTAAAATTTTGTTGCATTCACCTTTTCATTCCGGTATGTTTTTACTTTATTTTATGTCATTATTGTATTTTTTTTTAACAATTGTAGTTTCATCTTTGGCAGAAATTACTCCCTAACTAACCTCCTTCTTTAAAAGGAAGCCATTAGAAGGAAGTTGCTCTGGTTTCACATCAGGCTGAAACTTGGCAATGGGCCCTCCATCTGTAGAATCCATCTCCTCTTCCAGTCCTCTGAGCATTAGCAGAGTGTGCGCAATTTTGACACCAGAGAATTTTCTGCACAGATGCAAACTCCTTAACTTACTTTTTTATTATGGAAAGAGCAATGGAACATCATTAAACCCAGTGTGGAATCAAACACTACAATAATTCAGGGCTGCAGGCAGGGCTTTTTTTCTCATTGAACGCTCAGAACGGAGTTCCGGCACCTTTTTTGGATGGAACCTTGTAGGTTAGGCAAGGCAGGTTGTATGACATGTGTGAGTTCCGGCACCTTTTTCTTTTACAAAAAAAGCACTGGCTGCAGGTATAAGCAAGTGCATGCCAAACAGCCCAAAGCTAGGCCATTTCTCTCCTTTTCACATTTGGTGCTTTTGCTCATTCTGTTTTCTGACTCCATCTTTTCTCTCTCTTGTTTTGCTAGTAAGAGGATGAACAAACTAAACTCTGAAGTAGCCCTCAGGTCTCCAAAACCTCACATTCCCCTGTATTCTTTTTTTTTTTGTTTTGCAGCCAAAAAAATAAATAAATAAAAATAAAGCAGAAAAGACTGGTCCCTTTTTGATTGCTGAAGTGTAGCTCGTTAGGTAGACTCCCTCTTTTAAAAATATGCTGCTAATTCTGAATGAAAAGGAAAGATAAGTCAGCAAACTTTTTGCTACTCATCTGGATAGGACCAACTGCTTTTCGATCTTTCTCTTTCAATAGCGAGAATAACTTCATAATGCCAAATTATTTTTTTTTATTTTTTATTTTAATTCCATTTATATCCCGCCCTTCTCCGAAGACTCAGGGCGGCTTACAAGCTTAGCAGTAGCCTTCATTCTATGTATATGCCTGCTTATTAGGGTTTTCACACACACCCCCAAGCGGCATTATTACAAAGTCAGCTTAATTGCCCCCAACAATCTGGGTCCTCATTTTACCTACCTCGGAAGGATGGAAGGCTGAGTCAACCTTGAGCCTGGTGGGATGCGAATTAGAGGAAGAATGTGTAAGTACCTCCTCCTTTGCCTTATTTGCGACTTTCTCCCTCTCTTCTTTTCAGTTGTGACTATGTGATAATAAGTTTTTTTCCAGTGGAGTTTTAAAATCTTCACAAATCATAAGTTTAGAAAATTCCTGGAAGCACTGTGCTTTGCATTTATTCCATTTAGCTCTGCCAAATGGATTTTTATCCCATTTTCTGGCCTTGGAATGGTAAACTTGAAATGATCTACACATTCAAAAAATCCAGTCCCTGAAGTCTGGAATTTGCAGACATTTCTTTCAAATCTTTGCTACAACAATACAAGACAGTAGAGCAGCAAGACTTAAGGGAAGTGGAAGGTATGCAGCAATTTTTAAAATTTGGTCTTTCCTTCCTTCTCCCGCAAGATATTTCATCAGGGAAAAACTGGCCTGCTTCTGGAATCAAAGTCTTTTCCTTGCCTCCCCTTCCCTTCCCATTTTTTCAACATTGTCATCTCATCCTCCCATTCTTGCATGCTAGACCTCAGGCTCATTTCAAAACCTGCTTTAGTCATTTTAGGAATTGTATTTGGGGCTACTTATCTAGAAGGGTGTAATATAGAGCATTACAAACAAATCCTAAGAAGAAAAAGCAGAATACTTTCATAAATGATGGTTCCTATTCTAATATCTGGAATATTATTTTATTTTTCAAAGGAAAAAAAATGCCATGCCTAGAACAAACCTGTGTGGCTTCCTTGTTGAACCCAAAAAGGGAATAAATTGTTTCTTCAAGTCTTTGTGCTTCATTCTGTCTACAATCTGCAGGATTCATAATCTGGATCCTGGAGAAACTGGAGAAAGATAGTAAACATCTTGGAAACAAAACTGCCAGTATTTCATTCAACATAATGACTCCAATGTTGACAGATGGTACCAGTGTTGTGCTACAAGTTCTGATGCATTCTTTAGCACCTTTTTTCCCCATTTCAATTGATAGAGAATTGCTGTAAGATTGGGTTGCTACTGTTCATGAAATAGAAGCCTGCGGTGAGTAATTTTCAGTGTGTTTTAAGCAAAGCACCATGATTAAATTTTTGAGTGCCAGAGAAGTCCCTTTGAAATTCACCACTATATGCAGTTTGTTTACGGTGATGACTGTGTTGATGTGAGTAGTGTGCATCTCTGGGCCAAAAAAAATTAAAATAAATAAATAAATCTAAAGATGCTGAAGAAGTAAGAGTTGATTTGTGTGATCAAGAAGGAAGCCTGTGAAGCAACCAACACATTTTACATGAGATGAGAAAGGTGGATGAACTGAATAATGAGAATTGGAGAATCACAAATAGGGCAAATGATGACAAGCTTGGTAGTCTGCGCCACATTACTGATGTTTCTCAGCGTTGGAAGACTTGTGCAAGACAGGTTCCTTGTATGCTGACAGGGGAGATGAAAGCTTCAAGAGTTGAAAGGCTATGAGAATGAAAGTGAGGAATTTCTTCACAGCATTACAAAATATGGCCTCAACATTATGATCCAGAAATGAAGCATCAGCTTATGGAATGGAATATCATAACCACATTTTACTTATAGGGAAAAAAGATCAAAGCCCAGGTTTCACAGGAAAACTCATGGTAACAATTTTTTGGGGTGCACATAATATTTATTTACTATATATGGATTTCCTTGATCCTAGCACCAATACCAACTCTACATGGCAACACTTAAAACTTTGAAACCATGATTAGGCAGAGTTCAAAATGATAAGATGGAAAATTTGCTGCAACATGACAATGCTAAACCTTGCAACTCACAGGCCAACCAAGCGGTAATTGTGAAGTTATCCCATTCACCAGTGAGTCCAAACTAAGCTCATGGTTTTTCCCCAAATTAAAGGAATATCTTTGGGAGCGGCAGCAAAGAGATGAAAAAGTCTCTGACGTTCTGACTGAAGAAACAAAGTATGGAGTTGTTTTCTGAACTTTATGAAGCTGATCAATTATTGGCTTAATTGTGCAGTAAAAGGTGGGTGATTATATGGTGAGGTAAATACAAGAAATGAAAGAGCTCATTTCAAGGATTACTTTCCTGGGTCATTTATTAAAATATCCCAATATTAACCAATATTAACAAAAAGGCAATACCTTTTATTGTACCCTGAAAGGTGAGAAAGGAACATCCTTTACTATATATTAATGACCAGTGATGTAATGGATAGATTTTTTTCCAAGGAGGGCATTGGTGCAGTTTATTAATTGGCTGGCAATAGTTATTAACTGATATAAACCAAAATCAGGTATTGCACACATACGGTATATGCTTTAACCGTGGTTTTTCTCAACAATTGCTGAACAAATTGGCTCAGGCTGGTGGTGAAATATGGGGTGATTTAAGGTACTAAATGAAGACCTTTCATCCCTTAAAAACTCCAGCCTTTGAAAAAGACCAGGACTAATTGGGATCCTGGCTACTCCCAGTTTTGGATTGTGGTGACCCTCCTTTGACATGCTGGCAAAATCTGATGTAGTCTTCTAACCAATGAAAGTTGGCACCCCTGCTGTAGATTATAGGATACTATAATATAAAGCAGTCCTTCTAGATCTAATGCTTTCCAGACATGATGGACTGTGTCTTCTGCAATGCTGGCAAGGAATTATAAGAGCTGAATTCCACTACATCTGGAAAACAGCATGATGGGGCAAGACTGATTAAAAGTAATTATTTTAGAAACCCAGCTCTTTCAAAACTCTTCCTTGCTGAGCCTTCACAGGGGATAAGAGACTGATTTGAGATTCTCCTCTACAAGTCAAAACTCAGCATGGGCTTGGCAGAGCAGATGCAGCCAAAACTAGTTGATCAGAATTAACACAGCAAGTTTGGCCCTTAATTCCAAACATAGCCACTCAATGGGTAGCAGCTCAATTTTACACATGAAGTGGAAGGTATTCTTTAATGGTATCATTAGTCCTGCTAAGATCAGGAAAAATAATTTATGGTTTACACCCTGTCAGAGAGAGCTTGCGTGATTATGTGAGTGGTTAAATGTTAGTCGGTGCGGAGTTCAACCCTATCCTGTTCAAAGGACCGTAAGGATAAAAGAAAACTGGGGACAATAAAGCTACTTGCCCTACATGCCTTGAAAGAAAGTCAGGTTACAAAAAATGGACTACATCAACACAGAAAACCACTGTACTGGGCTGACAGATCTAGAATCTCATATAATTATTTATTGACTAGCAGTCTATTTTATAACTGTGTAATAATATCAGACACAGGTATGTGATATGCTGTCCAATTCAAAGATTAGTTGTGGATTCAAAGAAATAAGAAATACTAAGTGTCAGACTATCTATCTGGATTCTTTACTGACCCAGATCTGTGTATTTGCATAGTGTGTTATCAGTAACTCTGATCACAAGGAAGGAGGTGCATGATTCTGCCTCCTGGCCAAGGATTTAGTTTATGAAAAGTGAGCATCTGTAAACTCTAGTCTGGCTCTTAAAGCTCCACTCCACGTGGGTTGGATTTCTGTGCTTAGATGGCTGCATTTCACAGACATCTGGATTCAATAATCTGATTGATACAGGCCATAAAATTAGAAACTGAACACTCCAGAAGGTAGAGGTCAGCCAGTGATTCATTGTGATCTAATGTGCTGGGCAGCAGCTCTTTGTGGTCGAGTAACAGGCTGTGTGAGGAACGGAAGGGTGGGACGATGGAAAGGGATCAACCCGCACTGCTGACTGAGCAAGGCAAGAACTAGTTTGTTTTTCACTGTCTTGACCTTGGAAAGTAGAAATTGGGACCCACATTCTATTTAGCACATCTGCAGCCTTTCTTATTTCAAGCTGGCAAGCAGCTTTACAAAGGAAGTAAGACTTCACAGCAATTTAACTTGGCATATACTCTTATCCTAACATTTTTGTGGGCGCAGAAGTGCATATTTCTCCATCGAGCTTTCTTTCCTTAAGGTTAAGTTTTAAAATTTTGTTGAGCTCTTTCTTCTTGTTGACCCTTGCATTCTTACTGAACTTTCTTCTATCTACTATCCTGTTACAGAACAATTGAAGTTTTATTTTATTTATTTGTTAGAATTATATCCCTCCTTTTCTCCAGGAACTCTGGGTAATATACATCTGAATTTCTCCTACAATTTTTACTGCCAACAATTCTGTGAGATAGCCTGGGCTGAGGGGGAATGACTTAAAATATTCTTAGTGGGCTCTCATGAGTGACGTGACTTGGAGTCTCTCCAAGCCTGATTCAATTCTTCAACCAAGACTGTCTGACAGATTTCTTTCCCAAAACCTTTGTAACTTGGTTTAATATATTAATAAACAAAATCATCTATTCCTAAAAGTAGCAAAATCTTTTGAACTTTGTAAGCCTTACTGACATCTAGATTTTGGTCACTAGTGATCTCATAGGTTATATATAAAAAGAATTATGAAACTTAGATTTTTTGTCTTCAACTCAAAGGTAACTTTTAACTCAGAGACCTTTTCTACTTACATTTTTCTTCCTATCAATTGCTTTAAGTAAATATTTATAAAACTTAATCATTAATAGCTTTGCCTTTATTAAAAAAAGTTTTGATAAAAGGAGAAAGAAGGTGGAAAATTATTTGGTTAGTCATGAGGGTGCTGTTCCTCTTTCTGCTTATTATGCTGAAATGAACAAAAAAAGAGAGAAGGAATATTTCAGGAAAAAAAGTTTAGAATAAGCTAGCCAATCATGCTGGAAGTAAAGTATGAGAAGATCAAAAGTCTTGTTTTTGGATTTGGGGTACAACCAGTGATGGGATTCAGCCGGTTCGCACTGATTCAGTAGAACCGGTAGCTAAATTTTGTTGAGTTCGGAGAACTGGCTGAATCCATGCTGCTTCTGGAAGTCCGTCCTAGGCCTCAGAGGCCTAGAACAGCCCACTGGAAGTGCATGGATGTCACTTCCAGAAGTCCGTTCTAGGCCTTAGAGGCCCAGGCCTGTATCCATGCAGAGAACCGGATGTTCAGGTATTTGAATCCCACCACTGGGATACAACTGTTGTACTACTGTACTTACAAATAAGGTAAAAAATTACATATGAAATTGTACCAAGCCATGAAAGCATCTGTATAATAAAAGTTTAAATGTTTAAATCTTTTTATTTTTGTAGTCCAGAAAAAGAGTTACACTCATCAAGGAATATTTTGCCTTTGCTGTAAAGAAAACCTCTCTCTATCTGTAGGTTACTTATTTCCAAGTATGATTAAGAAATGAGGATGACTGAAATTATTATCCCTATAGGGTACATTATGGCTGTGAGCTTAAATGGAATCTTCTGCCTCTTAAGCCGCTCAACCTACAAACCAGTTTGCAAAAACTTATATTCCTGTGGTTCACTCACAAGGACCAGCTTCCAGAGTACAAGTGAGTTACCTCTCTTTCAACCATACAACATCCAGCCTCTGGTTGGCATCCTTGGCTGTAATGTTGTCTGGCTTCCTTGTCCATCAGAATTTCACTCATGGACTGGAGATTAGATGAAGACCACAGTGTAGGAAATGGTAGGAAAAAAAATGTTGCCAGGTTTTGTGCTAAGGGGGAAAATGCTGTATATGTGGTTGATTAATCTATGATTTTGCAGGTTATGCAAACCCTGATATGCATATGTGAAAAAGAAATTGGAAAATATTTATGTCTGCATGTGAGTTGGATAGAAAAACAACAAAGAAATATACATTAGTCTGTATGGTACTCACTTCAGTGTTGAATATATTATACACAACAGGGAATACCAATAGCTTCCCAAGTTCCTGAAACAAAATATGAAAAGTGAAAATCTGGTAACCCAGCTGGGATATAAGAACTAGAAATGGCACTGCAGTGCAATTTTTAGGTCTTTAATTCAGAAGATTATCTGAATTATACCTGTGTGATGGGCATCAAGTAAAAATTCTGTAGGAGCATGAAAGAATTCAGAACAGCAATTGTCACAGATGCATTTGAGGAGAGAAGCTTTGATTCTGAAATGTGTGATGAATAAACAAGTAGCAGCCTTCCCTGATAGACCAAACAGAAAACATGACCAGATGAATAAATTCTACTTTATGACCAGGCCACTTTACCAGAATTGTGCAAGTCTGAAAGTATACATTTCCCACTGTTTCCATTACAGTCCATGAAGGTAGGCAGGGTCCCTTCTGAGCCTCTTGCTTTGTCCACATTCCAGCTTCAGGTTGTGTCCTCTCTTATCTAACTGTCCTCTAGGCAGCCTCTTGTTGCTCCACTGACTGAGGTCTTTCCCAGATACCATCACTTCCAGCCCTTTGAGACTTTGTTTGAGTATAATGAGCATTGAAAGTGTACTGCAGCCTAATGATGAAGTGCATCATGCGTTATATTCCTCTAAAAAAAGGAAAGCATTGTCCAAGATGATTCTCAATGAAGGGCATCTAGATGTCTTGCCAGCTCTGCCCTAACCTGTCGAGCTGTAAATCCCATGGACTTTGCTATCGATTTTGTCAAATAAATCCCTTCCCATGTTGCAAGGCATTTGGCCAGCTTCTACAATGTTTGCAGTTACTCCAGGTGTTCTAGTGCAAACATCACCTCCATCTGTTCCTGTTCCTCTGGGAGGATGACATGTTTTCATTACCCCGTAGCCATTTGTGGCTATTTTTGCTATTTTTGTAGAATGGAGGCTCCTGAATGGGAGGATGAGCTCTTATACTTGCATGCCACATTCAAGGTTCTGGATAAACAGATTGATAGGGGAGTGGGTGGAGCAAGAAGGCATCCTCCTTCCGGTCCATACATTTATGTCTCGAAATATATTGTGTGAATGGTGTTGATTGTAGCAAAGAACAGCTGGGAAGTATGAGAAGGTTGATAATTATTACTATCCATTTCTGCATTGTAGGCACATAGTCTTTCAGCATTTATGTTATCCCTTCATTTAAGAGTGCATGACCAACACAGCTGCTCATTCCTGATTAGTGCCTGATAATTCAAGAAATATTTGATCCCATTTGCCCATAGCTGGGGCTTGTGAAAAGGAAGTGTACTTGCATTGGAGGATCATATTTATGCACTCTCTACTGTAAGAACCAGAGTCTTAATTAAGTTTCCAGCTTTCTCCTCCAGGTCCTGGCCTGTGTATAGAATGCAGTGAAAATGAATGACATTCATAATTTGAAGGAGACACTGGATTGTGTTGAAGACATCTACCAGTTAAAATTTCCCTGTAAGTACTGAACTTTCATAAGTGAAAGGGCTCATAAGTGAAAATTACCATATATATAAAATTTACATTCTGCATTTAAAATAATATCCCACATTTGTGTAAATTGAAGTGACTGGCTCCCATTTTTACCATGCCTTATTGCTCCTTGTGGACAGATTTTTATGTTAAGGTACACTTACATATATGAATAGCTGCACACACACGCACATATTGTCCTCTTTTGTGTATCATTGGAATGTCTATATCTATATGTACAATTATGCTGTGAGTCATGAGGAAACGGGTAAGGAAAATCTTATTTTTTATTCTGTGACTTCCTAAAGTGTGTTCTGTTTCTGTTCTTTTCATTATGCTGGTTTGTTAAAGGATCCTTGGTGAAAAGTGTCCAGTGATGGGAACACAGTATTAGAAGCCACAGTAATTGTTTTTTCAATCAGGCACACTAGCCCAGTTCATACATAATGCAAAGTCATAATGGATGGCTTCACACTGCCAGCTCAGCCCAAACAAACAAATCATATTATGGGTCTTTCCCCACAGCTACTTGAATTGCTTTCCATCCATTTGTGAGTCAGCAGAAAACTAATCTGGAATGAAATTTGCTATCTCTATTACTGAGCTCTATCCTGCCCCTGTTCCTGGTTACTGCCATTCACCTGGCTTCCGTTCAAAATAACACTAACCAAGTTTAAGCCCACTTGCTGATTCCCTGGTGGTGTGGTCCTAAGGAGAAAAATAAATGCTACCTTAATAGCA